>NW_023425504.1:7196140-7796140 GCF_014108245.1 Pipistrellus kuhlii | reverse complement strand
GTAATTTCACATTAAAACTTGCTACTCACACCTTCCCAGTTTGGCTCAGCAGATAGAAGGGTCCCAGGTTCAATTCTGGTCAAGGGCATTTGCCCGGGTTGTAGGATCAATCCCCAGTAGGGGGTATGCAGGAGGCAGCCAAACAATGATTCTCTCTCATTGATGTTTCTATCTCTTTCTCCCTCTCCCTTCCTCTCTGAAATTAAATTAATAAAAATATTTCTTAAAAACTTTCTACTTACTCCCTGGCCAGTTTTCTCAGTGGTTAGAGTGCCAGCTGGTATACTGAAGGGTCACAGGTTTGATTGCCAGTCAAGAGCACATACCTTGGTTTCAGGTTTGATCCCTGGCCCCGGTCCGGGTTTAAGCAGAAGGCAGAAGGCAACTAATCGATGTGTCTCTTCTCTCTCTCTCTCTCTCTCTCTCTCTCTCTCTCTCTCTCTCTCTCCCTCCCTCTCTCTCTCTCTCCCTTTCACTCTTTCTAAAAAAAAATCAATGGAAAAAAATATCCTTAGGTGAGGATTAAAAACCAACAACTTACTCCCCACCCTACACTGTTTTAGAATGATTAGTTGCATGATTATCTGCCCACCAATTCCTGAGATGTCTTTAATAGGGTCAACCTTTTACATATATATATATATATATATATATATATTATATATATATATATATATATATATATAATATATATATATTATATATATGTGTGTGTGTGTGTGTGTGTAAAAGCATAATATGCTAATTAGATCAGAGGGCCGAACAGCGGAACAACCAAGCCTCTTGCATGAATTTCGTGCATCAGACTTCTGATATATATATTTGATTTTTTACAGAGAGGAAGGAAGAGGGATAGAGAGTTAGAAACATTGCTAAGAGAGAAACATGGATCATCTGCCTCTTGTACACCTCCTACTGGGGATGTGTCCACAACCAAGGTACATGCCCTTGACTGGAATCGAATCTGGGATCTTTCAGTCTGCAGGCCGACGCTCTATCCACTGAGCCAAACCAGTTGGGGCCAAAGCATTCCCTTTTTAAGGTAAACGTCAATCTGTCCATACCTGCCACAAGAGTTCACACTGAGAGAGAAATAACTAATCCCAGATTTTCTGAAAGTCATCTTTTAAAAGTCTTTCAGTTGAGGTGGGGTGTAAAGGAAGAAAAAAGACTGGGGCATGTGACTGGGGGAAAGTTCTCGGAAAGGCAAGGTTGGGTGCATAAAAGGCAAACTTTGCTGACTTCACATTCTCATCTTGGCTAGGCCCTGACACCAATGCAGCCACCTAGCTTGAAACTATCTCAACCTCCATCATCACACTCCATTTTTTTAAAAGACACTAAATACTCATTTGTTTACTTGTTATCTCACAAACATTTTCCTGTTGCCACACTTTCACAGTGCGACGCTTCACCTCAAGTGGAAAGTTGAGGCTCTGTGGCCTATGTGAGCTTTCTGAGGTGCAAGTTCTTCTTTTCTTTTAATTTTTTTAAAGTTTATTTTAGAACCGAGACCGGTTTGGCTCAGTGGATAGAACGTCAGCCTGGGGACTGAAAGGTCCTGGGTTCGATTCCGGTCAAGGGCATGTACCTTGGTTGCGGACACATCCCCAGTAGGGGTGTGCAAGAGGCAACTGATTGATGATTCTCCCTCATTGATGTTTCTAACTCTCTTTCTCCCTTCCTCTCTGTAAAAAAATCAATAAAATATATTTTAAAAATAAATAAAGTTTTTTTTAGAGATGGAAGGAGAGAGAGAGAGAGAGAGAGATATCAGTTGTCTCTAGATCAGGTATAGAATCTGAAATATAGTTATGTGTCCTGACGAGGAATCAAACTTGAGACCTTTCAGTACATGGGATTATGCTCCAACCAACTGAGCCACAGTGGCCAGGGAGAGATACAGGTTCTTTTAACTTATACCCTCACATCTGGCAACTGAGCTGAGTCTACAAGAAGATAATAGTTACAACACTAATTCCTTCTAGTGGAGGAATGAAAAGGAAGAACCCTGTAGAAAATTGATCCTAGTAATGGGAAGGAGCTCAAGACTGATTAAGATGTGGAAATACTATTGTCTTTCTTTCTTGGAGCATAGAGTGATGGGGTGAGTTCAACCTGGCCTATGAATATGATCTGACAGGTTTTTTAAAAATATATTTTATTGACTTTTTTACTGAGAGGAAGAGAGAGGGATAGAGAGTTAGAAACATTGATGAGAGAGAAACATCAACCAGCTGCCTCCTGCACACCCCCTACTGGGGATGTCCCCGCAACCAATGCACATGCCCTTGACCGGAATTAAACCTGGGACCCTTCAGTTGGCAGACCAACGCTCTATCCACTGAGCCAAACCGGTTTTGCCTGATCTCACAGTTTTGATTCTGATATTACAAGATGTGGAAATACTATTGTCTTCCTTTCTTGTATTTAGAACATAGGGTGATGGTGTGAGTTCAACCTGGCCTATGAATATGATCTCACAGTTTTGGCTCTCTTCACTTCAGACTCCTCGGGTGACCTCATGCCAGCCAGTTATGCCCTTGAGGATTTTTATTCAGTATCTTTAAAATGGTAGCAAGTAGCCTTTATTATCTTCTTACCCGTGTTGATTGCTGTCCCCGTTAAACTCTTTAAGTACCTCTAACTTTCCTTCAGTTGCCAAGTGAGAAGAAACCCCTGAAGAGTTGCATTTGCCTTTGAACATCAGAAGCATTGGGAGATGGCCTGTGTTTCCTATATACATGCTGATTATTCTAAATACAGGGGTTGGCAAAAGTAGGTTTACAGTTGTGAGTAGTTGAAATAGTTTATTCTTGTATTATTATCTTGTATTGTTATTTATTAATTATTATATTATTTCTTTGTATTACAACTATAAACCTACTTTTGCCTACCCATGTAAATGCAGGCCACACAAGGGCACAATACCAGCAACAAGAGAACCTCCTCAGCCCACTGAAACAACAAAATAAAAAATGTTGAGATTTCTTCCCACAATCAAACTTATTGTTACCATTTTCTGGAAGATTTCACAGAAATTTTATTCTAATAGATATACACTAGGCTTTATGTTTACTAACATTCTATATACCAGTTCCCAGGGTAGAATCATTTCCCCATTCAACATTATTTGCAAATATATAACAAAACCAGGGAAGTTGGGATCACAGGAAGAGTCAGTATAATCACCTCTCATCTAGAGAGAACGCTGGAATGAAGATAATGAAGACCAGACTCTGCTTCTAGGTATACACCTCAGTTTTCTGGGCTGTTAGTTCATCTGTCAGAGCTATGGGCTCCCAATCAGTATGATATTAATATAGGATATAAGCATATATTATAATCCTTACTAGAAACAGGAAGCAGAGTAAGGCTTGATACCAAATGAATGATACCTCTAAAACCCCACAGAAGAGTCCCTGTCAAAATCTTTTGCAATGATTTTTATTTCAGGATATAACGGGATATGAAGTGAAAGAGAAAGAAAAAAACTTTCAACATCAAAAAGGTAGGTTGCTGTTTACCAATTTCTATGCATACTTAAAAACTAAAAGGAAGCTTTATATGGCTGATTATATTGAGTAACCCAGTGTTGTATCAGGGAACTTTTAGCCTTGGAAGTAAAACTGGAATACAATTGGATGGCTTCTTTTAATTTTGACATTACCAAGTATGAAGAAATTCCATTATTTTCAGTACCATGATCAAATAACCATAACACCTACATGGGATAAGATGATAAGAAAATCATCATTTGTTGCAGTGGCATTCATTGTTCAATAATTTTTTCCATGGGGAACCATGGCCAGTGGAGCCTCTGGGATCAAGGAATGAGTCAATGTAACAATATTCTATTCTTTGCCTTGTTTTTGATGAAGTATCTGGAACATCTCTTGGTTTGAAGGGGTCTTGATTGTTCTCAAATCCAACACCACACCCAGGGCACAAATCTCCTTCACAACAGCAATGACCATCTGGTCTGGCCTCTGGTAAAATATGCCGAGGCACCTTCTATCTCATACAGCAGCCTGGCCCATCTTTGAATGGGTCTAAAAATTATAATAAGTTTACTATATTACATGAGAGAAGTCTTTTCTCCTCTGGAGTTAAATTTTGTTCTTGTAATTTCCACTCACTGGAACCAATTCTGCTCTATGGGGCCATATGAAACAAAGTATAATTCCTCTTCTACATAGCAGCTGTCCAGATATCATGGAAACCTTTCATTCTCCAGATTAAACCTCCCCAATACCTTCCACTCTTGTTCTTGTGAGCCTTTCCAGACCCTTTCCTTTCCTAGTTACCTCCTTTTCTGGATGACTCCCTAATTTTCCCTGTTCCTCTTAGACTGTAACATAATAACTCCTGGAGTGACCTACATATCAGAAAGATGAAAAGTTGGTTGATGGGTGTTTTTAGAGAGACTATTATATCACAAAGTCAGTGAAAATGATGGTATGGGTTTTGTAAATTTAATACACACAAATACATATGCACTTACAGGGTAGGGCAAAAGTAGGTTTATAGTTGTGAGCATACAGTTTATTCTTATATTATTATTTATTTATTATTATATTATTTTCCATATTTCTAACTGTAAATTTACTTTTGCCGCTACCCTGTGCATACAGAAATACAGATACTGTTTTCTGAAGCAAAGAGCATACTCAGACCTTGCTTTAACTGTTGGTCTAGATACAAAGGGTGATCTGGTTTCCATGAAGGCTTTGTCTTTAGAATGACTCTATGTTGAGTAGAACCATGTTATCTATTAAGTACAGTAAACTTTGAGGAAACTGTTCATGTGGAGGCTGAAGTTAATCATACAGGCTGCCTAACAGTCTTCAGAAAAAAATGATAAACTTAACAAAACTTATAATTTAGGTCATGAAATTTGACTAAATATTTATAGGGCATCTACAAAGTATCTGACACCAGCCTCATTAGTGGACAAAAAGAAACTTCCACACAATCTTTGCACTTATGCAATTAGCACATCTAATTAAGAAGCAAGCCTTTTACATAAGAAACAATTAGAGGTAGATACAGTAGGTTAGCCAGTTATTTGACCAAATCAGACACCATGAGCATCTTACTAGCTAATTGTGTAGACATGACCTTGGGGCCCACTAACATTCCCAATGGATGGACATTGTTCCTAAAAGCAAGATTCAAAGTATGTTTTAATGCAGACCAGTACTTTTAGCCTGTGTCAATCTATGTGAAGTTGAATTGAGTACTGAACAACTATAAGAAAAATAGGATCAGTGGAATTAATCAATTCAATCATTCAGATTTTTTAGAAACCAATTTTTCCCATGGTGAGGATTAAAAACCATTCTACCCTTACTTTTACATAACCTGTTTAAACACAGTCTCTATTACACAGATGTGGAACTGAACTAAATAGTTCCATGGGCAGTTTTGCATTACTTTGGCCTGACAGTTTGGTTTTTGTATCATTTTAGGTGATCAGGATCCTCAAATTGCAGCGCATGTCATAAGTGAGGCCAGTAGTAAAACAGCATCTGGTAAGTCCAAAAGCATCTGAGCATCAGCCATCCAAGGGAGAAGGCTGGGATACTGATGCAATACAGCCTAATGATTAGATTCCTCTCTTCCTCTGGGGCCTAATCTATAAACCTACTCATGTACCTCGCACATGTTCTCCTTTGTCTTCAAAGTGAGTTCAAATGTAAAAATGGGACTTGAAGGAACAAAAGGAGGTGGGAAATAATACTGAAGTTCTCATTATGTTCTTGTTCAATGGCTGATTCTAAATGATGAATTACTGGGTGAAGAGATCATTATTCTGACAACATAGAAGAGATGGCAGGTAGTGACTTAACTGCGAACTCTTACTAACCCTTCTTCATTATGTGTAAATGGGCCTCAAGGGGCATTTCCTGCCATCTGTCAATTGATGTATGATTACCTCAGCCTCACATGGGGGCCAACCTCAAGGAAATTAAAAGGTGAAATCATTCTGCAAAGATCAGTAGGTGCCAGGATGTTAGATTTTCCAATGAAGTAACAACAGAAAACATATTGTAATCTTTTCAACTGAGTGACTTTATTTCCATATACGTTCTGCCATTGTTCTAGCCCTTAGATCTTTTTCCCAAATCTGTACCTCCTGATAGCTGGTGCTGGAGAATGTGTCACATCTGATAAATGGATGGAAACACACACGCTAGCATAAAATCCCCCATTTACATAAATGCAGTCTGAGAGCATGAGAGAAGTCTTTGAAGTGCTCTGGAATGGAGTCTTAAAGAGTGTGTGATTGAGAAAGAGGGGAAGAGAGGAGAGGAGAGGAGAGAAGAGGAGAGGAAAGGAGAGGGGAGGGGAGGGGAGGGGAGGGGAGGAGAGGAGAGAGGAGGGGAAGAGAGGAGAGAGGAGGGGAAGAGAGGGGAGGGGAAGAGAGGGGAGGAGAGGAGAGACAACCTTATTTCTAAGGTGGGATTTTGGTTTCTTAGTGGTTATAAATGGTTATCATGGATCATGGTATGGGAGTAAGAGCAGTAGATAAGGAGTTTTGAACACTGAGGCTCAAGAACCATGACTACTACTTGCTGGATGACCTTCAACAAGTCTCTTTATCTACACAGCAATTTCCTGCCCCACTTCACAGAGTGACTCTAAGCATCAAATCAGCTAATGTGAAGGACATTGTACCGTCAAGTGCTATACAAATTACATTACTTAGCTTTTTTCACTGTAATTTAGCTGTCACAAGAGTGACATAAAGTCCTTCATTTATACCAGCATTCCCACAATATTTGATTAATTCCACAAAGTACCCCTTTCTTAGAAAATACACTTATAGATAAGAGAATATCACAACTATATTGGCATATCCAGAGAGGCCATCCACATGACAACTTCTTATCCAGATAATAGCAACAGAGATACTTCCTCAAAAATAGCTTCCCATTGGTCATTTGTATATAAATCTTTGCCCTTGGTTATATTTCATGATGTTCAGATTCTGCTAAAAGGACCGTTATTGATATTGGTCCTAGTATATTTTATGCTCTGCATCACAGTAGGTTCTCAGGGGACCAGGTGAGAAAATGTAACATTTCTCACCCTAACCCAGTCCCAAACCTCTAGTTCTTTCTTGCTCATGCTGCTGCAGACTTGACCTACATCTCACAGCAAGGCTGAAAATTACATTGACTTATAAAAATAAATTTAGTGGACTAAAATATATGGAACCTGCACTTGTTTTCTCAATTGGTCTAAAAGTGCAAACATCATAATAAAGTACCATTTTTTAAGTGATCTGGAGGGCCAAAAAGTCGGACTTTTTTTTATATACATATATATTTTATTGATTTTGTACAGAGAGGAAGGGAGAGAGAGAGAGATAGTTAGAAACATCGATGAGAGAGAGTCATCGATCAGCTGCCTCTTGCACACCCCCTACTGGGGATATGCCCACAACCAAGGTACATGCCCTTGACCGGAATCGAACCTGGGACCTTTCAGTCCCCAAGCCGATGCTCTATCCATTGAGCCAAACCGGTTTCAGCAAAGTTGGACATTTTGGATGCCTTTTTTATACTAAAGGATGAGTCCTAACAGGTTGGATCTTGCACTCCGATAGGCTTAAGACCACCAAATAGGATTATTTTTAAAGCTCAAGGAAGCAAATGTATCAATATTTTTACTTCTCCCCAACCCCCACCCCAGCAATCTAACTCTCTGTGGGAGCTGAGATTTGAAATCAGGTGCACACACTACTTTGAACCCACTCAACATCTCAGCCGAGAAAATGGCACACCGTTGGTGGGTACTCTGGTTTAGCCACAAGAATACATGCACTTTCAAGTTGGTGGCGCCCACTACAAGGGGAGATCAAAACACATAGTGAAATGACAGGTTTATTTTTATACTTCCTTGCCTAATTTTAGTTCTTGCTGTGGGAGGCAGGTCAGGTTTGCGACAGCTTGATCAGGTAGGAAGAAATGGGATCTTTTCCTTTTCTCTGTGCAGAGGCTGAGCTAGGAAGATCAGCAATTCTTTGACTTTATAAAATTTAATAAAAGGAATAAATAAATGTTAATATTAGCAAGGATTTTGCTTGAATATTTTGGAATGCATAATTTATTATGTGTAATTTTGAAATCATTCACACTTTCTGAAGTTCAAGGACAAATTAGCTTTAAGAACTCTAAAGGGAGAAGGAAACTTGCTATGCTCTGTTTATTTAATTTTCACAAGTCTCTAAAATGTGCTGTTAATATCAGCCCAGGGTTGCAGATGAGAAACTGCAACTCAGAGATTAATTTGCCGGTGCTTGAATAAAGTTTGGATTGGAACCGAGCTTCATTTGACTATAAAGCCTATGCTAATTTGTCAGCCATAGAGTTAAGGCTGGAAGGGTCCTTAAAAGTCCCTATTGCCCCAAACTTCCATTCATATACGAAGTTAGTGTCAACATTAAACTATGTTTTGTTAGAATGTGAATCATGCTATGCTTCATCTCACCACAAATTTTTCTCCTCTCCATTACAGTTCTACAGTGGGCCCAAAAAGGATATTACACTATGAGCAACAACTTGGTAACCCTCGAGAATGGGAAACAGCTGGCTGTTAAAAGACAAGGACTCTATTATATCTATGCCCAAGTCACCTTCTGTTCCAATCGGGAAGCTGCAAGTCAAGCTCCATTTATAGCCAGCCTCTGCCTGAAGTCCCCGAGTGGATCTGAGAGAATCTTACTTAGAGCGGCAAATACCCACAGTTCCTCCAAACCTTGCGGGCAACAATCCATTCACTTGGGAGGAGTATTTGAATTGCAACCAGGTGCTTCAGTGTTTGTCAATGTGACTGATCCAAGCCAAGTGAGCCATGGGACCGGCTTCACATATTTTGGCTTACTCAAACTCTGAACACTGTAACCTCGCAGGCTGCCACTGAGCAGATGCTGGTAGTCTTCATAATACAGCAAAGCAGTTAAGACAACCCCCTGTTGAACTGCCTATTTATAACTCTAGGATCCTCCCCACGGAGAACTATTTATTATACACCCCAAGGCATATAGGGCTGCAATAAGTGAATTATGGGTGGGGTGAAACCAAAGAGGACCCCGTTCCCTATGAGCTTATATTCTGAAGCAGTAACCCAACTGATACAGACATCCAGAGATGCCAATGAAAAGACAAGGCCATTAAGCACAGATTGAATTCTGAGTAAATAGCAAATTATTAGCCAAGTTTAGTTTTTTAGTTGTTTTGTTTTGTTGCCTGAAGTGTCTTTCAGTGGATAATGTATTTGATTTATCAGTGAAACTACATAAGGGAAACAAGGAGGCTCGGTTCACATTTAGTTATGGTTGATTCTGGCCCCTGTGTCACTGATGAAGGGAACAGGCTCTAGAAAGTCTAACGCAGTGGAGAACTAAAAAAACTCTGTCCCCCCACTAGCCTCCCTGACACTCATTTATTCTTTCTCCTTCTCCCCCTTCCTCCCACTCTCCCTCCCTCCCTCACAGTGTGAGACTGTTGCTAATCAACCTTGTTCCTATCTCCACCACTGTAGATGGGAGGGGGAGCAGAGAGAATAGCTCTGAACCTGCCCACTCCTTCTCAAGAAATTGGTGTATTTAAAGGAAATCTATTGTATCTATCTGCAGTCTCCACTGTTTCCAGGGTGAACTTGTCTTTATCCTGTTATTTATTTTATAATAATAAAAATCCCTTAACATTATTGTTGTTATTAAGCACCTGAAGCTTAGGTCAGGTTTGGGGAGGAGGAATCATTTGGAGGGAATTTTCCTAACCTTTGTGTTGTGTTCATAAACTAGATAAACTTGGTTCTCAAGCTTGTTGCACCACAAAATATCACTCCCTGAAAGTCTGTGAGAGCCTGTGATAAATGTCATGGAAGCTTACTCAGTGAAAAACAATCTGGGTTTTTATTTCCAGCTTGCTCTGGAACGGTTTCAGGGATTGAAGAGAAACTTTTTAAAATCACAGCTAAGTGATGCTGGAGGGAGGGCCTTAAATGAGAAACAGTTGCTTATCCTATCTAATAAAAGAGTAATATGCAGATTGACCATCGCTCCAACACACAAGACGGCTGAGCCCATGTGGTCAAAGAACCTGTCCCCATGTGGACACAAGATGGCCAGCAGGGGAGGGCAGTTGGGAGGGACCAGGCCTGCAAGGGAGGGCAGTTGGGGGTGATCAAGCCTGCAGGGGAGGGCAGTTAGGGAGGACAAGTCCTTCAGGGGAGGGCAGTTGTTAGGCGTGACCAGGCCTGCAGAGGATGGCAGTTAGGGGCAATCAGGCTGGCAGGGGAGCAGCTGAGCATCAATCATGCTGGCAGGGGAGTACTTAGGGGGTGATCAGGCTGGCAGGCCGAATCAGTTAGGGGCAATGAGGAAGGCCGGCAGGCAAGCAGTTGGGAGCCAGCAGTCCTGGATTGTGAGAGGGGTCCCAGATAGGAGAGGGTGCAGGCTGGGCTGAGGGACACTCCCCTCCCCATGTACGAATTTCGTGCACCAGGCCACTAGCATAATATAAGGCCAATATGCAAATTGACTGAACAGCAAAACAATTGGTCATTATGACATGCACTGACCACCATGGGGCAGATGCTCAATTCAGGAGTTGTTCCCTGGTGGTCATTGTGCTCCCACAGGGGGAATGCTGCTCAGCCAGAAGCCAGGCCCATGGCTGGCTAGCACAGCAGTGGTGGTGGAGCCTCTCTCACTCCTGGCAGCATGAAGAATGTCCAACTGATGGTTCCTGGACTGTGAGAGGGTGCAGTCCGGGCTGAGGGATCCCCCTCTTTGAGTGCATGAATTTCATGCACCGGGCCTCTAGTCTTTTTAATAGCTGTCTAGGTGGTTCCAGCTTAGGCAAGAAGAAATAGAGCAGAGTCAGCTGAGGGGAAATATCAGTCCTCAGTCTTCCACTGAAGTCAAGGGGGCTATTCCTTGTCACCTCCAGTTGAGGGATTTTCATGTAAGAAACCCAGTGTAGCTTTTGTCTTTATTGACAGAGTGCATTGTTTAAGACAAACACCACATGTTCAAGCAGAAAAGATTTACTGTAGAAAAAAAATAAAGGAGAGTGAGAAGAGGTGGGGTCAGCTCTTGGCCACTGCCCCTGCTCTTCAGTCCCATGGGCCACACACACCGTTCTTTCTTGGCTGAGTGACTTTGAACACCTTAGAACATGACTTTCTACCATAAGGCCAAAATCATGCTAGACAAACTTTTTCCAATGAGAAAACTTTGGTATGAGCAGGGGTGACATTTATTGATAAAGGGTCTCAGTTATCAATGTGTTCACAGTAGAGATGGACAAAGGCATTCCCTCTTTTGTATGGTTCATGGGAAGGGAATACAGGTACAGCCTGAACATATCTTTTATAGTCTTTATATACTCACATGCTCTAATTTAATTATTGCCCCTGCACTTTACCCCATTCCAATGAATTTGGAAATCATTATCATCAGACTATCTCTACCTCTAACAAGTTGGTAACATTATCAGTTATTAGAAGGAATGCTATTGATACAAAAACTACATTTTCTAGGTTATCTCCTCTGTTCCCATGCTTTCTACCACCCTCTAAATGCCGCCTGCTATAGCTACAACCCAGAGTTTCCCCCTAAGCTTCAGCTTCCAATAGCCAACTGCCTTCAGCCTCTCAGACTGCTTCTTTATGAGGTCACTTTGTGCTTCACAAGAACTCCAGGTCCCATCCTTGACCCTCTTCTCTTCCTGTGCTACAAGATCATGGTGGGCTGTCTCCCTCATCCTTTATGTGTTTAACTACCATCTTTATGCTACTAATGTTACTCCATTAACCCTGACCATCTAAATCTCCAAATCATGGGCCCAGGCCCTCAAACCCAACACATCCAAATGGAACTCTTGATCTTTTCCCCTATACGATGTGATCTACTTTCAGTGCTTCCTATTCTGGTGAATGATGACCTCATCTATTCTTGAACATTTTCAAAATTGTCCAATAAATGCTGAGAACTTGAGTACATTTCTGATCTTCCTATACTATTCTGATCATAAATTATCTAATTTAATTCCATTTTTATAAACATGTCACTTCTGCATTCTATCAAAATGGGGAGAAATACTTAAAATGACCAATAATTTTATTTCCAGATAAAGATAAAATAAAAAAGTACAAAGCATTGCTATCTTTGTTACTTGATAGGACATAAATGTCTACAAAATGTAAACTGTTCCCACCTGGTCGGCATGGCTCAGTGGTTGAGCATCAACCTGTGGACCAAGTAGTCACAGTTTGATTCCCAGTCAGGACACATGCTTAGGTTGTGGGCTTGATCCCCAGTGTGAGGCTTGCAGGAGACAGCCAGTCAAAAATTCTTTCTTTCTTCCTTTCTTTCTTTCTTTCTTTCTTTCTTTCTTTCTTTCTTTCTTTCTTTCTTTCTTTCTTTCTTTTTCTTTCTTTCTTTTTTTTAAATAATTCTCTTTCATCATTGATGTTTCTATCTCTCTCTCCCTCTCCCTTTCTCTCTAAAATCAATAAAAATACATTTTTTAAAATGTAAACTGTTCCCTAGAAAGCTGCCAATACAGGGCACCCAAGTTAAAGGGAAACAGCATATAGACTCCTGGGCTCCAGGAGAACACTTTATGTGTTGAATTGGACTATATCCATAGGGCCTGACACCACTGTGTTGGAAGTAGAACTGCCATAGTCCTTTAGAGCAGTCTGAAGTATTCTAAGACATGGAAACATGGAAAATGGAACTAATATTTTTATTATGTTCTTTTTCTCTGTGAATCATATCTCCATTAAAAAAAATCAGAAATGTTAACTGTAGTATAGTGGTTAAATCTGGATTCAGAAAGAGTCTTAATTTAGGATTCACTATTTAACAACTTTATAACCACAGGTAAGTCATTTTATCTCCTCTGGGCCTCAGTGCCCTCATATGTAAAATGGAGATGATAAGAATACTTGCTTTGCAAGGAATATGATGATCACTTATAGAAAGTCTGCTCTCTGGAGTCATCTATATAGTGATCTAAAAAGAGCATTAAGGTGGTCCCAGCACAACAGGGTGCATGTAGATAGAGTGGCATCTTAAAATGGTTGAAACTTCTATGACCAAGGAGAATGCCTGGCAGCCCAGGTACACATAAAAGGCCTTGCCTATGTAGCAGACCAAAGACCACACCCAATTTGAAGCAAAGTGAAAGCGAGAGAGAGAGAGAGAGAGAGAGAGAGAGAGAGAGAGAGAGAGAGAGAGAGAGAGAGAGGAGATTAAAACATACTTAACATTAGAGTAGATCTGTGGGTAGTGAAAACTCCTTCTTATAGTTTCATTGTTGAAAAAAATTTAACCATTGGAGGCTTAGGGTTGCCAAATTTCACAGTAAGTTTCAGTAGTTCTATATTTAGGGAGATTTCTTTTAAAAATCTATAATCATTGATTTCTAATCTAAAGACATGCACACACAAACTTACCCCTTCCATACCATAGTCCTCTGAACAATGCCAATAGGCAATTCAACAACTCTCAAACCCCCCCCCCAAAAAAAACACCACAACTATAATAGTTAAATATATATTGTAGTTGTATTCCATTCTGCATTCTTGAATTTCCACTGAGTTATAGTTAAAAATTTTCCTGTTGCTGAAACTTGTTTGGCTCAGTGGATAGAGCGTTGGCCTGTGGACTGAAAGGTCCCAGGTTCGATTCCAGTAAGGGGATGTACCTTAGTTGTGGGCATATTCCCAGTAGGGGGTGTGCAAGAGGCAGCTGATAGATGATTCTCTCTCATCGACGTTTCTAACTCTCTATCCCTCTCTCTTCCTCTCTGTAAAAAAATCAATAAAATATATTTAAAATTTTTTTTTCCTGTTAATGTAACCTTACCTAAAGTTAAATAGTTTTTGGTCACAAACTATATTCCTATCTCAGGTATTTCTCTGACTATCAACATATTTGGAGTCCAATGTACAACTTTTAATACAGCTTAGATTCATTCACACTTCCTGTTAGTAGGAGTTAAAAGATTTTAAAAATGTAATTAACTTCACTGGGGATATATTGGTTAATAAAATTATACAGGCTTCAGGTATGCCAGTGGTTAGCAAACTCGTTAGTCAACAAAGCCAAATATCAACAGTACAATGATTGAAATTTCTTTTGAGGGCCAAATTTTTAAACTTAAACTTTTTCTAATGCCACTTCTTCAAAATAGACTTGCCCAGGCCGTGGTATTTTGTGGAAGAGCCACACACAACGGGCCAAAGAGCCATGTATATCTCGTGAGCCACAGTTTGCTGACCACGGAGGTATGCAATTCTATAATACATCATCTGTATATTGTATTGTGTGTTTACCACTCCAAGTCAATTCTCCTTCCATTACCATTTATTCCCCCCATACCCTTTCTGCCTCCCTTCACCCACACATACAACATCAATTGAGGTTGTAGGTTCTGTGCTAGACATGAGATGAATCTGATCCAGTCCCTGCCCTCAAGTAGCTTACAGTCCTTTGTATAGCAGGTCTGCAAATGTTTAAAGCCCAATGTCAATGCTGCAACAGGGGTCAGGATCAATGTTACAGGGAACACACAGGAAGGACATGTAACTCAGCCAAGCAGGGGAAGGCAGGTGTAAAGAAAGGCTTTCCAGGAGAGGTGGCACAGACTGAGTGTCGAAGGATATTTCAGAAAGGAGGGGCCATAAGGAAGAAAGGAGTCCCAGAGGGAGAGAGCAAAATATGTAAAAACATAGAGGTGTGAAAATGGATAAAGGATTTAGAGGAGTACGCAGGAGTAGTAAACTCACAGAGAGCCTTGTGTTAGAACAAATCTTAGTGTATAGGCCAAATACCACATGCTGCAGCCCAATCTAGGAAGAGGCTTTGTGCTCTTGTGGCAGAGATAAACTGTCCTCTAGCCTGCTTTCCAAGAGGGGCTTGCTCCACAGCATCTTGCATTACAATGTGGGTAAGGCGGCTTGCAGTGCATGCCCTGGGAAAGGTGACGAGGAGGTTGGGTTACAAACTGGACCCTATGGGTTTTGAGGTTACAGAAAACTTAGAAACCTAGCTGACTTCTGCTATTGGAACTAAGGCAAGTTTTCACACTTTTTTGATACAAATAGCAGAGGCCTGAAATTATTTGGAACATTTGCTCATTCAATAAATAATTATGGAGTCCAGACTATGGGATCATCCTGTATCAGGTCCTGAATTTACATAGATTAAAGGTATCAATCCTTTTTAAAGTACTTGACATTTAGTGTGGAAAAAGATACAAGCATATAAAGTGCAATGTGATGACTGATCAAAGGGGGCTTTCAGAGTCTGGATTCCCTGAGGAGGCAATGCTTGAGCTAACTTTTAAAATGTTTTGTTTAAAAATTATGTCAAACCTCCATATTGTTTTTCACAGTGGCTGCACCAATTTGCATTCCCACCTATAGTGCAGGAGGGTTCCCTTTTCTCCAAATCTTAACCAGTACTTGTTTGTTGATTTATTAATGATAGTTGTCTGACAGGTGTAAGGTGATATATCAAGTTGCACAATAAGAATAGTATCAGTAGCAAGTATGTCTTTTTTATATTTTATTGATTTTTTACAGAGAGGAAGGAAGAGGGATAGAGACTTAGAAACATTGATGAGAGAGAAACATCAATCAGCTGCCTCCTGCACACCCCCTATTGGGGATATGCTCGCAACCAAGGTACATGCCCTTGACTGAAATCAAACCTGGGACCCTTGAGTCTGCAGGCCAACATTCTATCCACTGAGCCAAACCAGTTAGGGCACAAGTGTGTATTTTTTGATGAATTATTTGAGAGTAAGTTCTGTACATTATAGTCATCACCTCTAAATACTTTAGTATGTATTTCCAAAAAATAGTTATTCTTGTTTATGACCAGAGTACAGTTATCAACTACAATAAATTTAACATTGATGCCGATCTTCCATTTGTATTCCAGTCTAATTAATTGATCCAATAATACCCTTTATATTATTTTTCCTTTCCAACAAGATCCAATCTAGGGTCATGTATTGCATTTAGGTGCCATGTTTCTTTAATTGCCTTTAATTTAAATCATTTCTATAGCCTTTCTTTATATTTAATGACATTGACATGTTGAGTAATAATATCTTCCCTTTAAAATAAGAATGTTCCTTCCTTTGAGCTCATCTGATATTTCTTCACATTTAAATTTGGATTATGCTTTCCTGGATGGAAATAAATATAAATTATGTAGTGTCCTTCCCAGAGTATCACATCTGAAGGCACATGGTAGCTATTTGCCTCTCATTGTTTATGTGAATTTTGATGACTCAGTTAAGGTATTGTCCAATTTCTCCATTCCATAATTACTATTTTCCACCTTGTAACTAGTAAGCACTCTTTGAGAAAATACTTGCATACCATGAAAGTATCTTGCTTATTGTCAACATTTCTTCCTATATTTAGCATCCAGTGATAAATTTTGCCTAAATCAATCTTTACTATGAAGTTTTAAAAATAACGGTTTTCCAACTTCAGTATTCCTTCCACATTTACCAATAGACACTCATCATGGTGCTGTAAACAAGGGTCTTCCCTTTCTCCCCATTTACTTATTGGTATGGACTCACAAATTTATTATTTCAATGTTTTCTAATTTATTGCTGTACTTATTTTGATGTTCAATTTTTCTATTTTGACCAGTGGGTATCTATATCCTTATAACATGCCCCTATCATTCTTTATTATTTTGTTACTTTCTGGAACAAAAAGATGTTCCAAGCTCAACTCTTACCTTTCCTGTCTCAGCTATAGAATCAGCCATTTCTCTAAGGAGACTTGATTTCTTTCAGCAAAGAGTGTTTAGAAACCAAGTTCTGAGCACTAGCTCTGTTCATTGCTATTAGGATGCCATTGTTCCTAGGAAAAGTTTGTGACTATCCTATCTAACAAAGAGGGAATATGCTAATTGACCCTTATACCATCACAAATATGATGGCACCTACAGCCAGTAAGGAGAGAATATGCTAATTGACTGTCACACCCTCAAAGATGGCGGCACCCACAGCCACAAGATGGTGGTGCCCAATTCCCTTAGCCTCACCACATCTGCCTCCGGAGTCCCTCAGTTCCCTCAGCCCCCAGCCACACAGGGCTGGCCTGAGGCACAGGTAAACCTCAGGTGGTGGCTGCCCAAGTGCCCTGGGCCACCTGAGACTCAGGTAACCAGGGACAGCTGAGGCTTGTGCTGCTGGCAGTGGCAGCAGTAGAGGTGTAATGGGTCATTGCCTTCCCCTGATTGCTGGGTCACCTACCGCCCCTGAGAGCTCCAGACTGTGAGAGAAGGCAGACTGGGCTAAAAGACACCCCCCCTTCAGTACATGAATTTTCATGCACCAGGCCCATATATATCTCCTAATATATAAAATCTCTGGGTCCATCATGACCAAACAGATGACCAGTCCATCCTCTGGCCCTCAGGCTCCATTGATCAGGTGATGGCTAATGGGGGAACTGGACCCCTCAGGCTCCAATGAATCCATGGCAGCAGCAACTTGTGAGCGAACTTGTGGGTGGGTGGAAGGCAGACCACTTGGTACCTCCCCCAGCCTGCAGTCTCCTATTGATCAGGGGATGGCTAACAGGGAACCACAGTGAGTGGCAGAGTGAGAGGCACAACAGAGACTGGCAAGCAGCTGGAAGGCAGGCCTCTTGGTCCCTCCCTCTGGCCCTCCAATCAATCGGTGGCAGAGGCAGGGGAGAACTGGGGACTGGCTTCCTTAGTAGTCCTTCAGGTACAATCTCCAGAGGTCAGGACAGGCACCAACAGACCAGCACCACTGGCACAATCCTAACAGTGCTGCCAGCCTCCTGAAACTTGGCCTCAGGCATTGCAACTGCTTCCCCTTCCTTGGACTGGCTCCCTTAGCAGTCCTGTAGGTTCAATCTGAAGAGGACAGGCCAGGCACCAATGGACCGGTGCTGCCAGCAAGATCCTGACAGCTCTGTTGGCCTTCTGGAACTCTGCCTCAGGCACTGCAGCCGCTTCCCCTACCTAGACAGTCCACAAGGAAGAAAGGATATCGCCAGCAGTGCCATCTAGTGCTGTTACTATTCTATAGCACCAGCAGTTACTGCTCTCCCTGTGTTTCCTCAAGGTCACGTGCCCCACTCCAGATGAAATGTGGAAGGTGATGTGAGTAGATAGCACACAGGCAATTAATTTCAAAAGATTTTGGACCAACCATTTCCTTCATTGGCCTGTTGGTTTGTTCCTCTCTAAGTATTTCCTCAACAACCTCACCAAATGAGCAGATACTAATAGGAATAATCCATTAAGGCTAATTAAAGCCATTAAAATTAATTTTGTTTGGAGATTTATTGGAAAATTTGGAATTCCCATTGAAACCATTGATGAATGCTAGGGAGTCACCCAGTGGAGCCCCTGATATGACTGCTGCTGGGGGCTATGACTCAGTGGCTGTCCCCTTGTCCCCCACCCTGGATGTCTGCCATGGACTCTGAGGGGCTCTAGCACTCTCACTGCTCATCTCATCATCACAGCTGCACATCCAACCCCTTCAGGTTGTGAGAGGAGAATAAGAGGGTATGAACAGTGAAGGCCAAACTGGGAGATGTTTTCACAAGAAGACGGACCTAGCCATCATTTATATGATGTGGTTTGTGAACTATTAAATGTCCCCCCTTAAAATATATTTTCAGGGCATGCCCAGTGCCAGGGAGCCCACGGAGAGCAGAGCCCTTAGATTTTTTTTTTTAAATCAATCTTTATTGTTCATGTTATTACAAAGGTTCCTCATTTCTTCCCCGCTCCACCAGGTTCCTACCCCACCCTCCGCCCCCTCCCCATCCCTCACTGTCCTCATCCATAGGTGCACAGTTTATGTTCAGTCTCTTCCTCCCTCCCTTTCCCCGATAGTATTGTAAATCCCTTTTCAGATAGTAAATCAGTTACTTAGCATTTTCTCATATCAATAATACCTCCACATGCCCAATGATACACTTCACACAAAAGACATTTCCAAATAGGTCAACCAGCCTCATCCAGGCCCCACCCAAGGCACTCACAGATCAACACCCCAGCACTATACTAACTCAACACATCCAGATCTAAGCCTTCATCACTTGATTCAGCAGACCTTCAAGTTCCCACAAAAGTTTCCAGCCATGTCTGAGAGGCAGCCGTAGGGCAGGGGCAGGTGAGGAGCGAGCTGTTCCGGGCCTGGCTGCTCCAGGCCTGGCCTCTGTTGCTCTGGTTCGTTCCACAACCAGCTGCTCCGGGTCTGGTCACTGCCGCTCCCGAACTAGTTGCTCTGGACTTGGCAGCTGCTGCTCCGGGCCTGGCCACACCCGACCCGGCTGCTCCAGGCCTGGCCGCTCCCAGCCTGGCAGCCGCTGCTCCGGGCCTGGCCGCTCCCAGCCTGGCAGCCGCTGCTCCGGGCCTGGCCACACCAGACCCAGCTAGAGCCATTAGATTTAAGCATTCTGTGTGTTTCAGGGTCTCCTGAGGGTGTATATCCCCTGGAAGGTGAACCCCAGGCTTCAGGGAAGCCTCAGACCATTGTTTGAACTTACAGGAAAACCAGCCGTAAAATTTGCATCTTGTCCCCAGGTGTTACAGGGCAGCACGCAAAGCTAAACAGGTGGAATTGCGATGGCACCTCAAATGACTGAGGTGGGAGAGTGCCCTGAATCCTTGGGCCTCTGTGATCACGGGAGTCCTCACACAGGGCCAAGGGAGGCAGAGGGGGGGCCTGAGGCAGTGTGAGGGACTCAGCTGTTATTGCTGAAGGAAGAGGCTGTTGTCAGAGCCAGTGGTTCTCCCAAGCCTCTGAGCAGAGACACACCTGCCACACCCAGTGCTGCCACTGTGTTCCTACAGAAAGAACTGCAAGTCCATCAGCATGTGCTGCTGTCAGCCCATGTTTGTGGTCTTTCATTACAGGAGGATGGAAACTGGCCCCCAGGAGGATGGGGTCAGAGGCTCTGTGGCCAATGAGTGAGCAAGTGGAGAATAAGTGGTGGGGAGGGTGAGGCGAGAACTTCAGAAAGCGAGATGCACTCAGGAATATGGGGGGGTGAAATGATCTGCCTTGTAGGAGACTTTAGTACCCCACTGTTACCATTGAACAAATCCTCTAAACAAAACATCAGCAAAGAAACATTAATCCTAAATGACTCATTAGACTAGATTAGGGGTGTCGAACTCAATCAGAGAAGGGGCCAAAATCTAAAATCCAGCCTAAATCGCTGGCCGAATGGTTTACTGAACAGTCATAAACTGTCATTGTGATGGAAACGCAGCGGAGTGCAGTGATGACAGTGCGGTGCAGGCCACAATGCAAGGCCTGGCGGGACGGATTTGGCCCGCGGGCCTTGTGTTTGACACATGTGGACTAGATGGAATTAATTGACATCTTCATATCATTTCACCCCAAAGCCACAGAATATACATTCTTCTCAAGTGCACATGGGTCATTTTCAAAGATAGACCATATGTTGGGACATAGGCAAAGTCTGTCCAAATTTAAGAAGATAGAAATAATATCAAGCATCTTCTCAGATCACAGTGGCATAAAACTGGAATCAACTACAATAAAAACAATTTAAAAAAAAATCAAACACATGGAGACTAAACAGCATGTTATTAAACAATGACTTGGTTACCAAAGAGATCAAGGAAAAAATAAAAAATATTATGGCAACAAATGACAATGAAAACACAACAATCCAAAATCTATGGGACACAAAAAAAGCAGCCTTGAGAGGGAAGTTCATAGCTCTACAAGCCTACTACAAAAACAAACAAACAAACAAAATTAAGAAACAATAATAATAAATTACCTAATCCTACAACTCAAAGAGTTAGAAAGAGAGAAACAAGAAAAGCGAGTGTAAGCAGAAGAAAAGAAATAATAAAGATCAGAGCAGAGATAAACAACACAGAGACCAAAGAAACAATACAAAAGATTGACAAAACCAAGAGCTGGTTATTTGAAAGGATAAACAAGATAGATGAACATCTAACCAGGCTCACCAAGAAGCAAAGAAAGAGGACCCAAATAAACAAAATCAGAAATGAAAGGTGAAATAACAACAGGCCACATAGAAATACAATGGCTTGTTAAAAAATATTATGAAAAGCTTTATTCTAACAAACTGGATGACCTGGAAAAAATGGAAACCTTCCTAAAAAAATACAACCTTTGAAAACTCAATCAGGAATACTCTAACAGCTCAATAGGTCAATAACTATGGAAGAATTTTAAGCAGTCATCAAAAAGTTTCTGGCAAACAGAAGCCTGGGGCCAGACGGCTTCACAGGGAAGTTTTACCAAACATTCAAGGAAGAACTAAAACTTATCCTCCTCAGACTATTCGAAAAAATTCAAGAGGAAGGAGCACTTCCAAGCTCATTCTATGAAGCCAGCATCACCCTAATACCAAAACCAGATAAAGACAACACAAGGAAAGAGAATTACAGGCCAATATTCCTCATGAACATAGATGCCAAAATCCTCAACAAAATTCTAGCAAATCAGATCCAGCAATACATCAGAAAGATCATACACCATGACCAAGTAGGATTTTTCCCAGGGATGCAAGAATGGCACAATATCCACAAATCCATAAACGTGATACATCACATGAACAAATTGAGAGCTAAAATTCACATAGGCATATGAATTGATGCAGAAAAAGCATTTGACAAAATCCAACATCCATTCTTGATAAGAATTCTCAACAAGGTAGGAATAGAAGGATTATACCTCAACGTTATAAAAGCTATATATGATAAACCCACATCTAACATCATACTCAATAGGCAAAAACTAAAACCATTTCCCCTAAAAACAGGAAAAATACAGGGATGCCCATTCCCACCACTCCTGTTTGACATAGTACTGGAAGTATTAGCCATTGCAATTAGATAAGAATAAATAAAAGGCATCCAAATTGGAAAAGAAGAAGCTGTCCTTATTTGCAGATGACATGATATTGTACATAAAAAACCTGAAAGACTCCATTAAAAAACTAACAGACTTAATAAATGAATTTGGCAATGTGGCAGAATACAAAATTAATGCTAAGAAATCTATGGCATTTCTATACACCAATTGTGAACTTACAGAAAGAGAGACTAAAAAAGCAATCCCATTTACCATTGCACCAAAAAAAAAAAAAAAAAAAAAAAAAAAAAAAAAAAAAAGATACCTAGGAATAAACTTAACTAAAGAGGTAAAGTCCTATATGTAGAAAACTACAGGACACTGAAAAAGAGATAGAGGAAGACATTTCACCTGGAATAAAAATAAATAAATAAATAAATAAATAAATAAATAAATAAAAACCAGAATAGCCACAGCAATCCTGAGAAAGAAGAATAAAGAAGGTGGGATCTCAATACCAAATATCAAGCTGTATTACAAAGCCACTGTTCTCAAAACAGCCTGGTCCTGGCACAAGAATAGACATATACCGTGTTTCCCCGAAAATAAGACATCCTCTAAAAATAAGACCTATTTACAGGTTTCCTTCTGAGTAAAATATAAGGCATCCCCCTGAAAATAAGGCCCCCTAGGCTAAACATGAGAGATTTGGTCCACTGATTCTGAAAGAAATGGAGTCACAAGAAATTCACCAGGAAATTCAGGAATTGGATTGTTATGATGATATTCCAGAAGATGATGACATGATTGTCGTTGAATAAATGAGTAAATTCTTGATACTGTAGGATTCACAGTTTGTCTGGTTTGTGTTGACAACTACCGTACTACCGTACCGTATACAGGTAATAAATTTCCTTTATTTTCATTTAACAATAAATGTGTGCCGTATTCTTCTTCATGGAAAAATAAGACATCTCCTGAAAATAAGACCTAGAGCATTTTTGGGAGCAAAAATTAATATAAGACACTGTCTTATTTTTGGGGAAACAGAGTAGAACAATGGAATAGAATAGAGAATCCAGATATTGACCCAAACCACTATGGTCAATCAATATTTGACAAAGAAGGCATGAACATACAATGGAGTCAAGACAGTCTCTTCAATAAATGGTGCTGGGAAAATTGGACAGACAAATGCAAAAAAAAAAAAAATGAAACTAGATCACCAATTTACAGCATACACAAAAATAAACTCAAAATGGATACAGTACTTAAACATAAGATGGGAAACCATGAAAACACTAGTGGAATCCACAGGCAATAAAATTTCAGACATATGCCGAAAGAACTTCTCTACTGATACTCTTCTTAGGGTAATGGAAGCTAAAGAGAAAATAAATAAATGAGACTACATCAAAATAAAAAGCTTTTTCACGCAAGAGAAACCATCAACAAAACAACAAGAAAGCCCACTGTATGGGAGAGCATATTTGCAAATGTTATCACTGATAAAGATTTAATCTCCAACATCTACAGGCAACTTATACAACTTAATAATAGGAAGATAAATGATCCAATAAAAAAAAATGGGCAATGGACCTAAATAGAATCTTTTCAAAAGAAAATAGAAGGCCAAGAAACTCATGAAAACTTGCTCAAAGTCACCAATTATCCGAGAGATGCAAATAAAAATGACAATGCAGTATCATCTCACACATATCAGAATGGCTATCATCAACAAATCAACAAAAAGTGTTGGCAAGGATGCGGAGAAAAAAGAACCCTCATGCACTGATGGTGGGAATGCAGAATGGTGCAGCCACTATGGAGAACAGTATGGAATTTCCTCAAAAAACTAAAAGTGGAACTCCCTTTTGACCCATTAATCCCACTTCTAGGAATATATCTTAAGAAACTAGAAACACCAATCAGAAAGGATATATGCACCCCTATGTTCATAGTAGCGCATCTACAATAGCTAAGATTTGGAAACAGCCTAGGTGCCTATCAGAAGATGACTGGATCAGAAAACTATGGTACATCTACACAGTGGAATACTATGCTGCCATAAAAAGAAGGAATTCTTACCATTTGCAGCAACCTAGATGGAATTGGGTAACATTATGCTAAGTGAAATAAGCCAGTCAATGAAAGAAAAATTCCACATGGTCTCACTCATTTGTGGATAATAAAGAATATTATAACCTGATTAACAAAAAGATACAGAGGCAGTAAAGCTTCACAGACTGTCAAATTACAGCAGGCAAGTTAGGGAGAGGTGGGGGAGATAAGAGATCAACTGAAGGACTTGTATGCATGCATATAAGCATAACCAATGGACGCAAAACACTGGGGAGTGAGGGCATGTATGGGAGTGGGGGGAGGGCAATGGTAAGATATGTGCACATATAATACCTTAATAAAAAATGGAAAAAATTAAATTAAAACAAACAGACAAACAAAAAACACCACACACACAGTGACGGGGGAAGGAAAGGAAAAATACCAATAGCATATTTCACAGACCTAAAAAAAAAAACTCCAAAAATTCATATGGCATAAAAATCTTAGAAGAATCCATAGATAGCAAAATATCAGATGTACATTGTAGCAATATCTTTACCAATACAGCTTCTAGAACAATGTAAACTAAGGAGAAAATTAAAAAAATGTATCAAGATAAAAATAAACTTCTGCACAGCAAAAGCAACCACCAGCAAAACAACAAATGAGCCCACTGCATGGGAGAACATATTTGCCAATGTTATATACAATTAGTGGCCCAGAGCACAAAATTCGTGCAGGGGGGGTTCCCTCAGCCCAGCCTGCATCCTTTCGCAATTGGGGAACACTGGCTCCTAACCGCTCAACTGTCTGCCCCTAACCCCTCTGCCTGCCAGCCTGATCACTCCTAACCATTTTGTATGCCTTCCTGATCACCCCTAACTGCCTCTGCCTGCCTGCCTGATCTTGCCCCCAAGTTCCCTCCCCTGCTTGCCTGGTTGCCCCCAACCCACCTACCCTGCTGGCCTAATTTCATCCCGTCAACTGCAGGCCTGATCTTTCCCCTAACTGCCCTCCCCTGCTGGCCTGATCTTGCCTCCAACTGCCCTCCCCTACCAGCCAATTTGGTTCTTTTTTTTATTATTATTATTGATTTTTTACAGAGAGGAATAGAGAGGGACAGAGAGTTAGAAACATCGATGAGAGAGAATCATTGATCAGCTGCCTCTTCCACACCCCGCACTGAGGATGTGCCCGCAACCAAGGTACATGTCCCCGACCGGAATCGAACCCAGGACCTTTCAGTCCACAGGGCGATGCTCTATCCATTGAGCCAAACCGGTTTTGGACAATTTGGTTCTGATTGATCAGTTTCTCTGCCAGTCAGCATCAAAAGCTCTGCCTCCTTGGTAGCCATTGGCTCCTCACAGTTCACCCAGATTTAGTTCTGATTGGTCGGTTTCTATGCCAGTTAGCATCAAATGCTCCACCTCCTAGGCAGCCATTGGCTCCTTGCCTTCACCAAGATTTGGTTTTGATTGGTCGGTTTCTGTGCCAGTCAGCATCTCCCAGCCTATCAATGGGCCTGATAAAAGAGGTGGAGCTGATCAGCAGCCCCAGCAGCCACTTGAGAGAAAGAAAGGCATGGCTGATGGCCAGACCCTGAGAGAAAGAGAGCAGCAAGGGCTGGTCAACAGCTGCCACAGAGACTATGGTTCAGACACTGCTTCTCTCTCCAGGCCTTTCTTTGGGCATGATCCACAGCATCCTCAGTAGTCAGTGGTGGGTCACAGTGCTCACAGCGGTGGGCAGTCAGTGTTGGGTCACCATAGCAACCCAGCACTGATTTTTGATCAGTTGGGCCTTTGGTCATTTTGGATGTTACAGACACTGAGCTTTTATATTCTATCTAATAAAGAGGGAATATGCTAATTGACCATCATGCCCTCACAAAGATGGCAGCACCCACAACCAATAAGGAAGGAATATTCTAATTGTCTGCCATGCCCTCATAGATTGCAGCACCCACAGCCACAAGATGGCAGTGCCCAGTCCCCTCAGCCCTGCCAGGGCAGCAGGCACACGAAATGCCTGGGCCCACCCCCAGGCAGGTCTGGCCACTCCACACACCTGCATGCAGAGTCCCCCAGTCTCTTCAGTCCCCAAGCTTCTCAGGGCTGGTCCAAGGTGCAGGCAAGCCTCGTATGTCAACTGCCCAGCCACCCAGGGCTGCTTGAGGCATAGGCAGGCCTCAATTGTTGGCTGCCCAGATGCACAGGACCGCCTGAGGCTCAGGTAACAAGGGCTGACCAAGGCTTATGCTGCCAGCAGTGGAAGCGGCAGAAATGTGATAAGGCATCGTCTTCCCTGATTGCCGGGAAGATGGGCATGCCCCTGAGGGCTCCCAGACTGTAAAAGGGGTCAGGCCAGGCTGAGTGACCACCCCCTCCAGTGCATGAATTTTCATGAAACATTCCTCTAGTATTAGGATAAGGGCTTAATCTCCAAAATTTATAGGGAACTCATACAATTCAACAAAAGGAAGATAAACAATCCAATTTAAAAAATGGGTAAAGGACCCATTTAGACACTTTTTGAAAGAGGACATACAAAAGGTCAAGAGACATATGAAAACATGCTCAAAGTCACTAATCATCTGAGAGATGCAAATCAAAATGACAGGGAGGTTCCATTTCACACCTGTCAGAACAGCTATCATCAACAAATCAATAAAAAGAAAGTGCTGGAGAGTATGTTGAGAAAGAGAAATCTTCATGCACTGCTGGTAGGAATGTAAACTGGTGCAGCCATTGTGGAAAACAGTATGGAGTTTCCTCAAAAATTTAAAAATGGAATTCCCATCTGACCCAGTGATTCTACTTCTAGGAATATATGCCCAGAAACCTGAAACACCAATCAGAAAGGATATATGCACCCCTATGCTCATAGCAACACAATTTACCATAGCTAAGATTTGGAAACATCCTAAGTGCCCATCAGCAGATGAGTGGAATAGAAATCTATGGTACATCTACATAATAGAATACCATCCTATCTCATAAAAGAGTAATGTAAATTAACCATCACTCCACTACACCCACAAGCCACACCCAAAAGCCACGCCCACCAGACAATCAGTTTCAATTATAGAAAATACATAAATCCTAACAGAAGTGGCTGCCACCATGGAGCAAGCAGAAGGTTTGGCTCTGCTCCAGGCTACAAAGTTTCAATTATAGAAGATAAATAAACCCCAGATACCAGGGTCTCTGCTTGGGTTGCCAGGGGGTGTGGCTGGCCTGCAAACCACCACAGGCCCCTTGCTCAGGATGCCCTACACCCCAAGGGTACCCCCACCCTGATCCGGGAGACCCTTCAGGGCAAACCAGCTGGCCCTCACCCATGCAACAAGCCTCTATCCTATCTAATAAAAGAGTAATATGCAGATTGACCATCACTCCAACACACAAGATGGCTGCTCCCATGTGGACACAAGATGGTCACCACAAGATGGCCAGAGGGGAGGGCAGTTGGGAGGGAACAGGCCTGCAAGGGAGGGAATTTTGGGGCGATCAAGCCTGCAGGGGAGGGCAGTTAGGGGTGACCAACCTGGCAGAGAAGGGAAGTTGGGGCCGACCAGGCCTCCAAGGAAGGGCAGTTGGGAGGGACCCAGACCTGCAGGGGAGAGCAGTTGAGGGGAACCTGGCTTGCAGGGGAGGGCAGTTAGGGGTGACCAGGCCTGCAGAGGAGGGCAGTTAGGAGCAAACAGGCTGTCAGGGGAGCAGTTAGGCATCAATCAAGATGGCAGGGGAGTGATTAGGGGGTGATCAGGCTGGTAGGCAGAAGTGGATAGGGACAATCAGAAAGGCAGGCAGGCGAGCAGTTGGGAGCCATCAGTCCTGGATTGTGAGAGGGATGTTTGACTGCCGGTTTAGGCCCCACTGGGATTGGACCTAAACGGGCAGTCAGACATCCAACAAGGGGTCCCAGATTGAACAGGGTGCAGGCCTGGCTGAGGGACACGCCCCCCTGTGCACGAATTTTGTGCACCAGGCCTCTAGTGCTGCTATAAAAAAGAAAGAACTCTTACCATTTGCAACAGCATAGATGGACCTGGAAAGCATTATGCTAAGTGAAATAAGCCAGTCATAGAAAGATAAACATCACATTATCTCACTGATTTATGGAATATAATGAACAACATAAACTGATGAACAAAAGTAGACCCAGAGTCAGAGAAGCATCAAACAGACCATCAAATCTCGGAGGGAAGGCAGAAGAGGGTGGGAAATGGGGTGAAAAATAAACCAGAGAACTTGTATGCATGCATATAAGCATAACCAATGGACAAAGACAGTTGGGGTGTAAGGGCATGTGCTGGGGGGTGGGAAAAAATAGATCCAAAGTCAGAAGCATTTAACAGACAAGCAAATCTCAGATGTAAGGCGGGAGAGGGTGATGGTGAGGATTAAGACAGCAACCAAAGGACTTGTATGCATGCGTATGAGCATAACAAATAGACATAGAAACAAGGAGGATGAGGGCATGTGCTGGGGGTGGGTGGGGCTGGGGAGAGGTGAATGGGGGAAAAAGGAGATATATGTAATCTATATGTCCTATATAATATAAGCCTAATATGCTAAGTGTCCAGTTGTTCAGTAGTCTGTTCAACCAATCAAAGAGTAATATGTTAATGACTAGAGGCCCAGTGCACAAAATTCATGCACAGGGGGCACGGGGTTGTGTCCCCATCCCAGCTTGTACCCTCTCCAATATGGGATCCCTCTAGGGATGTTCTACTGCCCATTTAGGCCCAACCAGGATCAGGCTTGGTCACCCCTAACTGCAGGCTTGATCACCCCTAACTGTCCTCCCCTGCTGGCCTGGTTGCTCCCAACTTCCCTCTCCTGCTGGCCATTTTGTGGTGGTCATCTTGCATCCACATGGGGGCAGCCATCTTTGACCACAATGGGGCAGCCATCTTGTGTGCTGGAGTGGTGGTCAATTTGCATATTACTCTTTTATTAGATAGGACATGCTAAGGCCACTCAGCCACTCACTATGACATGCACTGATCACCAGGAGGCAAACACTCCAACCAATAGATTATCTTTCTGCTGGGTTCCTGCTGATTGGGACTAAGACAGGCTGCACACACCCTGGAGCTCTCCCACAGTCTCTCCCAGGCTGGTCTATCTCCTGTGTCACTCCCTGGCCCCGATTGTGCACCAGTGGGGTCCCTTGGCCTGGCCTGCCACCCTCTCACAATCCAGGACCCCTGGGGGGATGTTGGAAAGTCAGTTTTAGCCTGATCCCACGGGCCAGGCTGAGGAACCTTTTACCAAATATCTGTGAAGCATTTTGCTGTGCCTTATCTCATTTGATCCTCAAACAAGTCTTGGAGTAGGTAGATAGGAGACTCAGTGAAATCCTATTGTCTTTTCATTAGCCGGAATATGAAAAAGTTTAGCTAAAGCAGAAAGCAGTTCTAATTAAGCAAGTCTATTTTATATATATATATATATATATATATATATATATATATATATATATATATATATATGGCTAGGTTGACTTGTGTATGCATCATACATATAAAGCTCTCACTGGTGCCAATTGCACATGTTTCAATCTGTCATTGTTGATCATGAATTTGTTTAACACTTCTATTATAGAGAAAGGGCTAATAGAGATATTAAAATATTTCTTCTAATTAATTTTCTTTCAATGTGTATGAATTCATGCACCAGGCCACTATACTTTAAATAATTTTAGAATTTTAAAAACAAATATATATATTTTAAAAATAGTGAATACCTCATAGGGTCATGTGGATTACATGAGCTTAAAACTATGTAAAAAATTATGGGGCCTAACACAGAGGAGGTGCAATATTTATCTATTGCCTCAGAATAAAAAAATAAATCTATGCAGATATCTCAAGCAGAAAAGTAATATGAGGTATCTACAAAACTATTGGCTATAGAAGTAGAAGTCAGGGGCCTGCCTTTAGATTAACGGCTTTGCGGTCATACCATTGCAGTTGTGATCCAAATTTAGTTTAGGAAGCTGCTGCCACTTCTGTCATCAGCACTGCTGCCATTAGTTCCTTACCCCAAAACTGTGGATACACACACTGGAATGTAGAGTACATAAGCCACCAGTATATCCTTGTAACTGCCTGCCAGCCAGCAAGCCCTAGGAAGATATCCTCTGCTTAACTGAAGGCTTCCAAATATTGTGCAAAAGCATCTCATTGCCAGAACTGAAAATGTTGATCAGAACCCACATTGTATTCAGAATCCTAGCTCCAGGGGAGTCTGGGGTGTGTATTTTTTTTTAACCTTGGGGGCAAGTGACATAAAAAGGTAAAAATGGATGCTGAGTAGAAACATAATATCCAAAGCATCTATCTTTAGATAAATATATCCTTCCTGACTCTTGATACCAACATTCCAACTATGATCAAAATATACGATATCACTGATTGGTAAAATCCTCCAAAATACAAAGAGGGATAGGGATAAGAATAAAGATCAAGGAATAAGCTTGATAAGGAAAATGGATATTTTTCTAGTATTGGAATGCAAATGGTAAGAAATACAGGTTCAGGCCAAAAGGAGAAGGTGAAGTTAAGGAAGATTCTGTCTCAAGGCATTTATTATTTGTATAAAGTGGGAAGCAAATATCATATGCCCTGGGAGGGCCTGATGATAATGAAATAGGAAATAAAGTTGACATAGCATGAGAAATCTTTCTGCACACCATCGAGCTAAATGAATGAATGAATGAATGAATAAAATTGATAAAACACAGCACTTATTTTATAAAGCATTGTTATTCTTATTTATTGAAAATGTCAATTTTAAAAGTTCAAAATAAAAACAAGTTAGAAAATCTGCGCCTGTGTAATAAGGGACATGACAAGAGGAACTGAAAGGCCTCCAAGGGCAACAGTTTAATTACAGGGTAACAGGAACCCATTTATAGAGTATTGTAAACAACACAACTATGGAGATACTGCTCTCAGGTTAACATGGCTTCATTTCCTTTATATTATTGTTTAGTGTGTGAGCATGGACACCACTCTGCACAAGCTTCATTATCCAGACAACTGAGGGCCTCTCATCAGAAGGGCCAAGTCCCCAAAACATGCATTTATATATGTCACTCTAAAATAAAAACCTTTCAATATTTTAAGCTATACCTTATCAGCTAAAATATTTTGTAATCACAAAAATGTTTCCTATGGATATAGTTTGCACACTTATTGCAAGCCATTGACTAACCACAGACAGAGCAAATGCTAAGATCTGTGTTGTTTTGAAGGATGGCATATCTAAACTGCTGTACTTAAAAACGGAACAACAGTTAATTCTTAGACATCTTCACTCTTCAGCTTCCAAAGATAGCTGTGTGTGGTTGGCTGATGTTTGACAACAGGAATAGTCTATATCCTGTGAATGGTTAATTTCTGCTGTGCAGAAAGCAGTCAACAGTCCCATACCATGCAGCTATCAGAACTTGATACCTACAGTACTAGAAAGAAAAAGGGTTTAGCAAGCTGAGAAGTTCAAGCTTCAAGTTTGGTTTTTAAACAATATTTGCAAAATCCATATTTATAGGCACCTTTCAAATGTATCTGGAAGACATCCCTTTGCCTCTTTTTCTAGTGATCTTCCCCACCTGACCAAATTTCACCTCCTTGGGAGAAGTGATTTTTCAATTGGGAGTAATTTGGATATATGCTACTCTTCTGTGACCATCTTCTAAATCTGGTATGTCACAGATCTAATTTCTGAGATACTTACTAAGGCAATTGTTTGATTCCAAGAGAAACTCGAGTAAACAGGTTCCAAATAATCTGCTTCACTAGTAACCAACACACAGCTACTAGAGGGCACTTCCCGCCCCCCTGGAATACACAAACTGGACTAACAGCACATTTCTACAAACAATGCTTAGAGGCTGATGAATATTAAGTTTCTCATAACATATATGGGAGAGCAGTAATGTGAATTAAAGCTGTCTGCTGGGATACAATATCTCCTCAATGGCAAATTGCTTAAAGATGAGAAGTTGCAATTTTAATATGCAATGTAGATACCTGCTCACAGTCGATATTTTTTAAAGGTAAGCAAAGTACAAGCATACTACTTTACACACCACTTGGTATGGTTGGCTTAAAGCACTGAGGAAATACAAAACTTACAATGAGGCATAAAGGTAGGGGAAAATTCTATTATGTATTGGAGAAGAGGTGGTGGTCAACTCCACTGCTGAAGGGAGGACTGTCCAGTGCAATTTGCTAATGGATTTGGTGTTGGCATGAATGCCCCATACAGCTTTTGATCCACATAGTTAAAATGTTAACCAACACAAAAGAAATAGGGTGCTACTGTCTTCTTGGTCTTATAGACAACATCAGGTAGTAATAAAAAAAAATACACTGAGGGGTGGCAAATGATGGTCCAGGAAAGACAGCTGGATTATTAGGCTAATGTGTTTGTCTTTCACTCTAGTCATAACTCAAAAAGCTTTTTGTCAGTAAATTTGGTACTGAGGGGCTTCTAGGTACAGGAAAGCATTGGGGGGAAAGTCAAATTCACCTTTAATAATCCATGGCTAGTAGCTTTGTGATAGTAGCCAGCCCCCAAAGGGTAATTAATGGTTGTTAAAGAGGCACTTCAAGGCCGACAGTAGATCAATTAAGTCATTTGCCTACATTAGCTTTCCTTTTGTTATTGAATAGAGACGACACTGGGGAGACTTCTACCACCACCTCTTGCTTTTATCCCTGTCTGGAAAAATGTAACCAACCAACCAATAACAAACAAACAAACAAAAAGAGAAAAGGGGGCTGGCTCAAATACAAAATAAAAACCAAGGATGTGAGCAAACTGAGCCAAATCATTCAGATGGACATTTCAAGATGCACTGAAGGCACACTCTGCCCAGGTACACAGTGATGGTTATGGAAGAATGGAGGTCTTGTTACTGGAGTCAGCCCGAATACACTCATCAGTTTGCTTCAACAGCCTCCGAACCAGCTTTTCTAGATCCCTTCTTGATTTCAATTCTTCTTCCAGGCATTGCTTCATTCTTTTATTCTCCTATGATGGGAAAAGACTTTATTACTAAACAAAGGGACCCCTTCTCAGGGCTTCTCCTGCTCATCCTCTTGGTGGCCTTCACTACTGACTACACTTTTCTTCCTCAAAATCCTTTCTCTCAGCTTCTAACACAAGGCAGCTTCTTGATTCTCCTAGCTCTCTGACAAACCTTTTGCATTCTTCTTCCTTGAAAATACAAGCATTCTCTAAGACTCTGTCCCTGGCACTCTGCTAATTCAATACTCTTTTCACTTGGTGTCTATTTTCTTTCAACTCAAGTATCTTTTAAGAGGCCTCCAAAATCTCTCTAGTATTTATTTCATCTCATTTCATAAGCACTAGGTCCACAGTCCCTAATGCCAACTTGGTATTTCCCCTAGATATGTTTCAAGCCCCTCAAACTCATTATGTCCTAAAGTGAACTCTATCTCCATCACCCCAAACTTCTCTTCCTTTTGTGGTTGCTGATCTCCATAAAGGGAATCACCATATCAAACTAGATACCAAAGTAATAAGCTTCATCTTCAATCCCTGGCTCTTTTTGAATCCCAAAATCACACCATCATTTTCCACAGGCTCTAACTTTGCAATGTGCCTTCCTTTACATTTGTTTCCCTCCACTGTAGCCTCGGTAGCATTACCTCAGGTCAGAACTTCATGTCTCACCCTGAGTTTTGTAATAAGCTCTAACTGATATTTCAGAGTCTGGTCCCTCTTCCTTTCAATCCATCCTTTAACCTGTCACGAGGTATAGTCAATCCTCCAACATAAGGAAGTGTGAACATCATGGAGCACTGGATCACATCTGCACTGGAGCTCACAAATTATGATTTATAATTCCGATTACATGGTCACAAATTACTTATCTTTTCTTAAATTCTGTTAACAAATATCAGGAAGCATGAAAATTTTAAGCAAGTTTTGAACCCTATTGTAAATCACTAAATAGGTATAGAAGCAAGCCTCAGGAGTTTCTACCCAAGACCACATGGTAAAATCAACAAAACCCACCATGATTACACAAGGAAAATAGAAATTCCCACGTCACCATTTTGTTCCTGGACCTTTCCTGAGAGCATCAACTAGTGTGTGACAAGGAAGACGGAGTTATGATCTGAGAAAAAAGACATATTTCATTACCTGTTTCAGTTCTTTCACCTCATCCTTCAAGGCATAAACAGTGTCAACGAGGCTCCTAGAACATAAAGTTCAGAGATTAATAGCTGGCCCTGTATTGTTAAGTAATATTTAACAAGAAAAGCAGCTTTATAGAAATGCAGATCCTGAAAAACAGTGGATTTTCTACCTGATTGAAGGAGATACTGCTATTAATTGTCCTTGTGTTCCTCATTGTTATGGGCTAACCACCATCACCACACATGCTCATGCAAACTCCATGTCATTGCACCTTTCCTATGCTTCTCTCCTCCTTTGCCACTCACCTCCCAGCTTCAGTATTTACAAAAAAAGAACCTAGGGATTATCATCAGGTTTTTTATTTCTCCTTGGGCGCAGGAATAAACATCACCTAACATATGCTAAGTATCACAGGGCCCTACCAATCCTACAATATCTGTGTTATAGCATTGTTTTTGTTACCTATCTGACCCAACACGACCCTACAAGACACAAAAGCAGAAGCATTATTTCTGGATTTCATCTACCTATATAAAACCCTAATATGCAAATACACTGAATGGTGAAACAACCGAACAACCAGTTGCTATTACATGTGCTGACCACCAGGGTGCATGCATGAACATGGCGGGTGTCTGCCATGACAGGATGGTAGAACAGGTGAGTGGGTATCAGATGAACCCACTGCCAGTGCTGAAGCCACCACTCTCACTGCTGCTGGCGCCGGCACCGATCACTCAGCACCATTAGCGAGTGCAAGTGACAGCTATTGGCCTTGATCACCTCTCAGGGCTTCTCTACCTCCTTCTGCTCTGGAGGGGTGATCAGGGCCAAAAGTTGCCGCTTGCACCTGCTGCTGCTGCTGGCCCTGCTCACACCCTCTGCTGGTGCCAGAACTGCTGCTCACACCTGCTGCTGTTGCTGGCCCCAATTACTCAGCACCATCAGCGGGTGCAAGCAGTGGTTGCCAGCCCCAATTATCCCTGAGGGATTCTCCACCTCTCTCTGCTCCTGAGGGGCAATCAGGGCAGCAGCCACCACTCGTACCCACTGACAACATTGGTCCCACTCGCACCCACTGCCAGCACTGGCTCCAATTTCTCTGTGCCTTCAGTGGGTGCGAGCAGGACTGGTGCCATCAATGTGTGGGAGTAGTGGCAGCAAGAGTGGGGCTGCTGTCAGACAGGGGCTGGGAGGCCAGGGCAGGAGGGACCAGGCTGGCAGGTGGGACAATTGAGGGTGACCAGGCCAGCAAGGGGGCAGTAAGGAGCAACTAGGCTGGCAGAGAGGGCAGTTGGGGGCGACCAGGATTGCAGAGAGGGCAGTTAGGGGTGATCAGGCAGGCAGGCAGGTGAGCAGTTAAGAGCCGGCGGTCCTGTATTATGAGAGGGATCATGGATTGGAGAGGGTGCAGGCACAAATTTCATGCACTGGGCCTCTAGTCTATATATATAAAATCCCAGAATCCAACTGGCAGAACGACTGGAATGACCAGAATGACCATTCGCTATTATGCACACTGTGGCGAGTGAACCAGCCAGATCTTGGGGTGGGGCTGGTTAGGCAACCCCCCACAACCCTTCCCTCCAACAGGCCCCACTCCTGATTGCCACCCTCCCATTTTAATAGGGGGCAGGGCTGGCTGGCCAACCTCTTACAGCCCCTCCCCCACCAAGCCTCACCCCTCATCGGCCCCCACACCCTGATCTGGGGCAGGGCTGGCCAGCCAACCACCTGTGGCCCCTCCCCAGCCACCTCCACCCTCAATAGGTCTCCCCACTCTGATCAAGGGCAGGGCTGGCCAGCTAACCACCCATGGCCCCTCCCTCAGGCTATTCTATTGGCCTCTGACCAGCCCCCCATCCTATTCTAGGATAGGACCATCTGGCCCACCACCCACAGCCCTTCCCCACGGCCAGCCCCACCCTCGATCAGCCCCCACCACCCTGATCAGCCCACAGTCCCTCCCCCAGCCAGCTCTGCCCCTGATCGCCCCCCACAATTGGGGGTGGGGCCAGCCGGCCCACCACCCACAGCCCCTCCCCATCTGCATTGGCCCCTCCAACCCAAATCAGGGGTGGGACACGCTGGCCAACCTCCCACCATCTCCTCCTGATAAGCCCATCCCTGATCTACCCTCATTGGGGCCAGGCTGGCCGGACTCCACCCATGCACAAATTTGTGTTCTGGGCCTCTAGTTTCTATATAAGGTGTGTTTCATACAAATGCTCTTCAGGGAGAAACCTGCACTAAGTAAGTTGTCTGCTTCTGCATTGAACTGCCTTCCTTCATGGTGTTTCTTCAATCTGAGCCAGTCCTTATGAAGTAGTTCCTGGAATCCTATTTCAACCAATAGGACTGAGGCTTTCCCTGTATAATAGGAGTTATGCAGCTATATTTCCATCAGTATCTTCACTAAAAAAAACAGTGTGTCTCCAATCTGACCAACCAGAATAGTGCCTTTTAGACCAACCAAACTGTGAGGATTTGGAGTCCTCATTTGCATGAGGACAAACCAATCAGGGACCAGAGGCAGGGACTTCTGTCTATACGAATCAGCTCCCCTCTGGCTCAGAGAGTGCACTTTCCCTTTCCACCAAAGATGAAACATAAAAGGTGTGTTACTGGAGCAGAGCACAGCTGTCTATCTGGAGAGAGGCTTGGCTCCAGGCTGCCTGGCCCCATTGCTGGCTTACCCTACTGCTTCCCAGCTGGGCTGTTTTACAGCTGTGCTGCTTCATAACTGAGCTATAACACGTTTGATCTGTTTGCACTGAATAAAGTTTCCTTCTTCATTGTACCTCAAGTTGGAAATTCCTGTTGGTGTTGAATTGATGCCAACAACCATCAGTTGACATACTCAAACTATAAATAACTCATATGACAACACCAAAAAAACTAACAAACCAATTAAAAAATGAGCAGAGGACATGAATAGACATTTCTCCAAAGGCAGCATACAAATGGCCAATAGATATATGAAAAGATGCTGAATGTCACTAATCACCAGAGAAATACAAATTAAAACCACAATGAGATATACCTGAAACTAATAGTAAATAATATTGAATATAAACTAGAATTGAAAAATTAAATTTAAAAAACATTATGAGATATCACCTCACACCTGTCAGAAGGGCTATCACCAATAAGTCAATAAACAAGTGTTGATGGGATTGCAAATTGGTACAACCAGTATGGAAAACAGTGTGGTGGTTCTTTGAAAAATTAAAACTAGAACTACCATATGGCTCAGCAATCCCATTTCTGAGTATTTATCTAAAGAAATCCAAAACACTATTATGAAAGGAGATATGCATTTCTAATCTCACAGAAGCATTATTTACAATAACCAAGGCATGGAAGCGATCTAAGTATCCATCAATAGACGACTGAATAAAGAAGTGGTACATAAACAATGAAATATTACTTGGCCATAAAACAAATAAAATCTTATCATTTGTGACAACATAGATGAACTTACAGGGTATTATGCTAAATGAAATAAGTCAGATAAAGAGAAATACCATATAATTTCAATTATATATGAAATACAAAATAAACAAACAAAATAGAAACAAATTCACAAATACAGAGAATAAACTTATGGTTGATAGATAGAAGGGATGTTGGGGGCTGGGTGAAAAAGGTGAAAAGATTAAGAAGCACAAATTGGCAGGTACAAAAAATTGAATTTTTATATTCCGTAAAGCACAGCATAGGGAATATAGTCAATCATATTGTAATAACTATGTGTGGTGCCAGATGGGTACTAGACTTATTGAGAATCATTTCATAAATTATATACATCTAACCATTATGCTATACTCATAAAACTAATATAATATTGAATGTCAGCTGTAATAATTTATAAAAATTTAAATAACATTATTATAGTATAATCATTTATATTGAGTGATTACCATGTGCATTTATTATACACACTTATTATTCCAATTAAGCTCACAACAACCTGGAAAGTATAACTACCATACCCATTTTAAAGATGAGGAAGCTGAGGCACAGATAGATGAAGGAACTTGCCCAGGTCACACAGCAAGCAAATAGTAGAATTTGGAGTTGAACCAGGGTTGTTCTTTTCATAAGCCCAAGTGCTTTACCACTTGGCCGATTCACCCTGTACACCAGATGGAAAAGTGTTGTACACTGATGACACCCAGCACTTTGAAATATGCTGTCTGCTGCAAATTTTGGCTTGATTTCAGAAATGACTCAAGTTTAAACAAATGAATTATTTTGCTACTTTGTGTTTATTTTATGAGCCATCAGTTATTTAAGCTGATTTTCCCCCACTGCTGTGCAAAGGTAGGCCAGGGAAATAATCATCCTGAACCTCAATTTCCTCATCTGTAAAAGTGGAGAAAAAATGCTCATCTCACTCATTGCTACAGGATTTTAAATGAGGTCATGTTGGTGAAAGTCCAGTGCTAGACTCAATAAATGTGAGAAGCATCCCTCTAGGCATGGAAATTGATGCCATGGCCTTCTCAGGTGCCTCCTACATCCATGTAGAGTGATATTTATATGTATCCTGAAGCACCTTACTATATGGGGGAGAAGGCTCCAGGGACAGCCACCATGAAGAGAATTCTGCCCCATGTGTCTCTCCTTCCCTCTTCCCTTTGCTGGGAGACAACCCTCCCAAGGCTCCCAACTGCATGATCAGCAAAGAGGGTCACAGTCTCAGACAAGAAGGGACAGTCCTTCAGTGTAGGCTTTGCAAGAGCCACATTGCCCTGCCAGAACCGTCTTTCCAGCCCCTAGACAAATCAGAAAAGGTTTGGTCTACTGTACTCACTTTTCTTCAATGATGGTCTGACCGTTGCTTCTGGTTTCTTCAATGATGAGCTTTTCTTCCTCGGGAAGTAAGACTTGTGGGACTGAATCTTTGCGAGAACCTACAATTAAGGGTTGCAAGAAGGTGGAGAGGGAAGAGTTCTTAGAACTATTTTGAAGTGTCAGTTCCTTTTGCCTATTGTTATTGAAGGGTCTTTATTAATAGCATGTTATAACCTTGCACCCATATTGCACCCAATATTAATGACTAAATCTTCCTGACCTGAGAAAATTCTAAATGACCAAATATATTGATTAAATCTTGGGAAGGAGAGAATTTTATAGTCCGAAAAATTATGTGAAAGGGCCACTGTGATACCTGTATTCACGACCCCATCTTTTCCTGTTTTGCCTCTTCCACAGCAAAAATTTGACCAGTGATCATCTGTCTGTGCACATCTCCAGAGAACAGCACACCACATCTTATACTATGGCATTATATAATTTGAGTAAATTTAGAAATAACACTAGACTGTGACACAACATGCTTATAGGGCATCAGAAATATCAGTCACTCCCATTTCTTCTCTTTGAAGTCCTATAAAGTAGGGTAGGGTCAGGAAAGACCATTTTTGATCAAGTGTAGAGTCAGAGTTGGGAGATTATCATTTCAGCAGCAAAGATGCAGGCATCCTTCTTTCTGCTCAGACTGTCTATAAGATTTGGGATAGAAGAGGTGGCAGAACAGACATAGGGCCTAAGCAAACAGCTCTCTTGCACATCCAATCTCCCCCTCATTTCTGGATCCTTCCTCCTGAATCTCAAGCCCTTAATCTTGAGTGTCCTGAGCCACTGGTTTCCTATCTTCTAAACCATGCTCCTTTGTGTAGTGAACTGAACACTCACTGCCTTCACTTGACCACCTCCCCTTTCCTGAGGTGGATAAGTTTCTACCTCATAGCACTTCATAGATACTTAATAAATGGAATAGCAGACTGACCAACCAACAGACTGAATGCAGCAAGAAATAATAACAATCAGTTTTAGAGAAACATGCCAGAGAGAGATAAAGGGTAGTAGTCACCATGATGCTAAAAGGCTTATTATGTGCTAAGAACTGCACTATACACTTTCCACATGTAAAAGGTAGTCTGTGGATGGGGATAATTGTGATTCTTTTAGTCAGAGCGCCTGCCAGCACCTCCAAATACATCTATCAACTCTTGATGTGAAGAGAGGTGGTGGGAAGAGATGAGGTCAGATTTTGTATGAAGGATGTTGCTTCTGGTGTCTCCTTGTACCCTTCTCATTTCTACTTTTCACAATAAAAACTGCTCTCACTTCCCGTTTCTGGCTCTTCAAACCCTGTTAGCAGAACTTGGTATGCCCAAAGCCACAGCCAGGTTTTGCCTGTGAAGCAGAAGTTGTGACAGTCCCCTCTTCATGGTCAAATGTGCCAACTTCCACATTGAACATTTTCCTTATGATAGTCTTAGAGACAGTCACTGCAAAAGCATATGTCAAGGCAGTCCACCTAAGTGATCCCCTCCCACGCTTGAGATGTGTCAATGGCTGCCCAAAATGGAGCATGATAGAGAATTCATTTCTTACCCAGATACCAAATCCCAATATAACCTATCCTGAGACATGATTATGTGACCTGGCTTTTTAAAAAGCACAAAGATGAATCAGAAAACATTATCTTGCTTTCATTTTGTAACGTGAAAGTTGTTCAGGGAATTATCCTCACCTAATAATTCCCTGATAAATTGCATACATTCCAACAGCCCCCTGCTAAGCAGCTCTATTTCCAGATTTTTAGAGCAACTTTGAAACTTGAGTTTGGTGAAGCTCTGTCTGCTTAAATATGCAGCTGATCAAAGATAGTATTTTGACTTCCTTTCCAAATCTGCCTATAAGAATAGATTAGCATCAGTTCACAGACACAGGAACTCTCTGGGCTCTTTAATTCCTAACTAGTGTTGATGAAGGTATCTGTGTACTTCAAAGGAGAATGACTTTAAAAAAAAATTTTTTTTTCATTTCTATCACCTCCAATTTTTTACTCTTGCATCTCTCTTTCTCTCTGGGTGAAAAGAAACTGGGTAAACAAACCGCTTGGTAGGTAAAACCACCTTATCTGAAAGATGCAGTCCTATACCGCTCCTCTCTGCACTGCTCCTCTGAACCCAGTCACCTGCTTTAAATACCCTGCACCAATGTGGGTTGCTTTTCTCTTCTTTTAAGAGGCAGTGAACAGTGAAAAAGAAATTGTGGTTTGGGGGAACCTACTTGAGCCATGGCCTTGTTGAATATTTGTGCTGGTACAGTAGGCTTCAATCACTTTCAGAATCTGAGCGTCCTCTTCCAGAGCAGCGGTACCTGTCAAATGTAATTCATAATTACTCTTCATAGTGATATATGCCTCGGGAGCCTCAAAATTATGTAGTGAACTCCACTGCTATGGACTTGCCTCTCTGACCAGTGATGTTTCAGAAATACAGGAGCAAAAGCTTATTCAGTTCTCATAATGGAATGAGAGTGACACTATTCCCAAGGAGAACTGGGACCAGCGTCAGTGAGTTCAGCACCAAGGGTGGCATGCTCCTGAAGCCCATCCAGAGCTCTAAACTGGGGAGTCCTGTCAGTCTCTTCTTCAAGGCCACAGTTATAGCACTGGGCTTGAGACCAGCCTCAGCTCTCATCCAATACAATGCATCCTTCCTCTCTTTCAAATTCCAAGGCACACTTCTCTAGGAAGCTATCTCCATTAGGCCTAGACATTTTCCCAACCAACCAGCATAGTCACTGATTCTCCCTCTTCCTTCCTCCTCTTCCAACTCATTCTTGACATGACTAGATGGCAAAACCCTGTTAATATGCTGATGTGCATACTCAAGTGTGTGGTGACAGTGAGGGAGGGGAATGCAGAAACTAGAGTCAACAATTTATCCAGATTATATTTTCAACTAATACACACAGTTTTGTCACCCCTGGTAAGAAACTAAGAGGGGAAAATGTATCCAGCGCAAATGCTCATTTTAATGGTTCTAAACCTGGTGGGCAAAATATTCAACATGAAAACCGTATAGATGGTGTCTGCCTCCGATGACAAGAAGTGCAGCAGGAGACAATTTATTTAAAAAATGTAGTGGTCGCTGAAACCGGTTTGGCTCACTGGATAGAGTGTCGTGGTCCCAGGTTCAATTCCGGTCAAGGGCACGTACCTTGGTTGTGGGCACATCCCCAATAGGGAGTGTGCAGGAGGCAGCTGATTGATGTTTCATTCTCATCAATGTTTCTAACTCGCTATCCCTCTCCCTTCCTCTCTTTAAAAAATCAATAAAATATATTTAAAAAACAAACAAAAAAATTAAAAATAAAAATTTTATTGGTAAATAAACCTTTCCATGCATTTGTTGTTATGTAACAGATGATGCTGGGAGAGAGGGTTGCTCTAATCATCTGCTTTTTAAAAAAAAATTGTCTGTTATTTTATCCATTACCAATTTTCAGAAAATACAAAACACATACTTTTCCGAATTACATATTCCTCTTCTGATGGCTTTCTTTCAGTCTTTCTTTTATGAAGAAACTTCTTCATGGTTTTGGGGCTTTTACTAGATTCCTGTAAAAATAGAGGTTTCTTTATGAATTAAATTTATCCCCCCAAAAAAAATTTAAAAGAGCAAATAAATTTAAATAAAATGCTCTCTCTTATTTTGACAGTCTCAGGAGTGCATCAAAATGTAATACTATGCACAATTTAAAAAATGGTTCCAATAATCTCTGAAAGGTTAAGTAAAACAGAGGCAATGACATTGTCCTCTCAATTGCTATAAGGATGGGAGTAAGACTGGAGCATGCCTACTAAAGATGCAGCAGATTCTCCAGGAAACCAAATGCCTTTGGGGTATCATCTGCAGAGAAAGTAATGAATGTCAATCCTAGAGAAATACAGTATTACTAACTTGGTTTATATTCCCCACTGATACACTATTAAGGGAATTAAATCGTAATTAAATTATAACTACTACTGTAGTATATACCTCTTTTCAAAGAGCTTGAAATGATTTTAAAAAAAATCTTCCTGCCAAGACCAGTTTGGCTCAATGGATAGAGCGTCGGCTTGGGGACTGAAGGGACCCAGGTTCGATTCCGGTCAAGGGCATGTGCCTTGGCTGCGGGCATATCCCCAGTAAGGGGTGTGCAAGAGGCAGCTGATCGATGACTCTCATCGATGTTTCTAGCTCTCTATCTCTCTCCCTTCCTCTCTATATAAAATCAATAAAATATATATATTTAAAAAAATCTTCCTGTGCAATAGTCCCACAATGAAGAATATTAATTTCTATTTGTCTGATGGGAAAATTAAGACAAAGAGACTAATTTCCCCATAGTCAGAAAGAAGAGCCAACTGAAGGACTTCTTGATAATTTTAGGTTAGGAGTAACGTTCTTACAATCAAGCTCAATATCCTATATAATACAAGGGTAATATGTAAATCGATCTAACGGTAAAAGGATTGGTCGCTATATCCTATATAATACAAGGGTAATATGTAAATCGATCTAACGGTAAAAGGATTGGTCGCTATGATGCACACTGACCACCAGGGGGCAGACACCCAATGCAGGAGCTGCCCACTGGTGGTCAGTGCGCTTCCACAGCTGGAGTGCCGCTCAGCCAGAAGCTGGGCTCATGGCTGGCGAGCACAGCAGTGGTGGCGGGAGCTTCTCCCACTTTTGCAGCAGCACTAAGGAGCAGCAAGCCAAGCGGTAAGGAGTGAGCAGGTGGGCAGTTAGGAGCAAGGGGTCCCGGATTGCAAGAGGGTGCAGACCGGGCTGAGGAACCCCCTCTCCCTCACATGAATTTCATGCATTGGGCCTCTAGTACATATATAAAGCTATATTTTTAATTAGTAGATTTTAAAATATATAAATTATATCAATTATTGAATTTGTTTTGCCATATGCATAAAACGACAGACATGAAAAACTCATATGTGACAAAAATAACAGAAACAATCGCTTTAAAATACAGGCACACAGACATTTTAAAGCATTATAAAATGACAGTTTCATATGTATTTCACAAGAGCCTGCTTTTTGAAGAAAATACTTACATGCCAGAATTGCATCTTCATATTTTAGCTACCAATAATAACAAGGGACAAAACAAGCACAAAGGAAAGCTTCATTCATAAAAGGTTACAGCACAATATGATGTCACTGTAAGCCAAAGATAGTGTTCTACCCTTACCTTCAAGATATAAGACATCCTCTAAAGTGAATATGTAAAGAAAGAGAAGATGAGTGTGAGAGATCGATGGTTACAATGAACAAATCCATTTATCAATAATTCTAAAACAACATTTGAAATGTTAGTGTTATCATAAATTACACAGAGAGAATATCATCACGTTTCCCACATTAGTTTTAGATGCAATACCATCATGCAAAAGCCCAAGGAATACAGTTCTGTGCAAAATAACAAATGTTGAAAATAACTAAAATACACAGTGCTTAGTAAGAATTTATTAATAATTCTCTTCTCCCAGCCGAAAAAAATAATCATGCCTTAGTCTTAATGGATTAGTTCTGTGAAGGATTAAGTCAATTTTACCCCTCAAAGCTCACCTTAATTTGAATTTAGTAACTGACAAATTACAAAATATCCATCATCAAAGAGGGGACCTACATAACTATGAAGGACTCCTGGTTTAGATAATCAAAGAAAAAACTTGGATGATTGCAAGTATCACAGGTCAATTTTCAACGCAAACCTATTGGACTGTTTTCTGGCCAAATTCTGAAAAAAGGTACATAATGAAAATTCAGCTCAAGAGTTATTTTTCCTAACATGTTGGGTTAAACGGATAAAATAGTTCTCCAGTGTCCAAATATTGTTCCATTTATACTACACTAAGAGTTGAGGCAACAATTGAAACAGTAGCATGTGTTTCAAATAAAAACAAACTCAAAATTCAGCTAAGTCTTCATCATTTATCAAAACACCTATGATAGACAAATATATGCTGTCTCTCACAACTGTCATAAACCTAAATCTTCACTTACTAAGACCATTTTAAGCAACAGTTACATTTAAATGATGATCTTTTCTAAAAGCTAAAATGATGAGCAACAGGTTAAGGAAAAAAACGACTATTTGGATGGAAAATGTAAACTCCACACAGCTATGGAAGCTAGTGACTGACATTTCCTGATTGCAACTTCGAGAGAGAAAAAAAGCCTTGAAATCGTCACCCTACCCAAATACCAAATGTTCTTTACAGTTGACTTAGAAGACTCTTTTAAAAAGACATTCCTTTTGTTAAATTCTTTTCTTTTTTCAACTGCAGCAAAGAGTTCAGACTTTCATACTTCAGACACATGGCTTATTCCCATAAGACTCTACTGATTTGGTTCAATAGATCGAAATGATCCAAAAAACAGAAATGGGTCTGCTTGGTTGGAAATTCAACTCTAATGAAGTGGCTCTTGTTTGAGATGTGTATAAATCACCACCAATCTAAAAATTATCATATCATCATAAAGGTAAACCAAAGGCACTTCAAGAGGAAGTTGGGGAAACTCAGTACACATAAACCCTGTGGAAATTCAATAAATTTTTGTAGATAAACAATAAGGAAAATGAAAATTAAGAACTAAAAATAAATCACCCTAGCTGGTTTGGCTCAGTGAATAGAGCGTCAGCCTGTAGACTGAAGGGCCCCAGGTTTTGTTCTGGTCAAGAGCACATGCCCAGGTTGTGTATCAATCCCCAGCAGGAGGCATGTAGGAGGCAGCCAATTAATGATTCTCTCTCATCATTGATGTTTCTCTCTCTCTCTTTCCCTCTACGTTCCCCTCTGAAATCAATAAAAATATTTTTTAAAAACAAAATAAAAAAATCAGTGTATCATGCAATTCAAGATTGAATGCCATGTTCACCTATCATAAATTCTAAGCACATTCCCTCAGAATCATTGGTAATAAGCTACAGAATTAGCTTGTCAGAAGCATTTTATATCATATGTAGTAAAATTACCTCTTTATAACCTAGTGCTGCTGATGGTCTAAGTGGAGGAGCAGGTCGTAGACAACTTAAACTCCATGGTTTTATAATTTGAGGAGGCTCCAACGGTCCTCGGGGCTGTCCAGTAGAGCTAAAAGACTGGAAAAATATCTGATGAGATGTTGGCAGTCTGCCATTGGAACCCAACCTTATGCCCCGCAGTAAAAGAACATCAATAGTGTCAATGGACCAGCAGTGCCAGCCACAGAAAGGAAGGAACAAAACCCCAAAATCTCCAGTTTGAGAACTTGCACTTTCCAGTCAAGATTATGAGGTCTCTGTGGAAAAGTACTAAATGATGTCAATATCCTATAATCCTGTTCTTCCTCTCTCTTCAGCAATTTCATTAACGTCAGAATTATTTTTTCATTGATAAGGGAGAACAGTCAAAATTTAATGAGTTCCGTTATATGTTTAGATACTTAAATTGGTCATTTCATCAGAACAAACATAAGACAAACTGTAACAAAGTGAAGTAAGTAGCCAGCAATTGGCAAAGCTAATATTTGAACTCAGATCTTATGCCAAAGCCCTTGTTCTTCCTACCACAACACACAGTTCCCAAACTGGAATTTTGATATCACAGGTTTGAGTGTTAATAGACAACAGCGTATATTTGGTATCACTAAGCAAGTACAGTAAAATCTCAATTCAAATTCCATGAATAGCTAAATTTATGATAACTTGGAAGAAAGCAATACTAAGGGTTTACCCTTGAAGGCTACTGAGTGAATATGATAATATAGATGAGATTACGTGGAGATGCTTCAATACTTATGAAGGTAAACTATTGGTTTTGACTTAGCACATTATTATTATGAGAACAACAGTTGCTAACTAAAAATAAATCTTGACTGTCATTAAAATATTTTTGCAGGACTTCTGGTTAGAAAAACATTGCTAGCAGTTAGTTGGTACTCCAAGTTAAGGTCAAACTAAACTGCACACATTTAAGTAAAACTTTGTATTAATTTAGGTGGACCTCTCTCTACAACAAGAAATCTGAATTAGTGAGGTTTAACTGTACTTCAAAACCTACAGATATAGACTACCCAAAGATTAAGGGCATGCTCACTGTTTCTTATAAGTCCTCAGCAGACAAGATTTGACAACTCAGTAATCCCTGGACAGAACAAATGGACTACTTACAGAATGAGCACTACAAGATGATGATGATGTCTTGGATAATGAACTGCAGGAGGCAGGTCCTCTAATCAGTCTATACAGCTGTTCCAGCCATTCCTGGAAGTCCTGGTTGTTGCTGCAGTGGACCACAATTCTCTCCAATATGTGACCTGCATCACCCGCATTTGGAAACAAAAGGCAAGGAGAACCTTGAGCTTGACTCATTCAAAACCACATCACACAACTTGGAATTAAGTGTATATTTTCAGGAGTTTTTATACCTATGGGAGAACCCTTTTGAAACTACAATATAAAGAAAATATATGCTGCATTGCCACCATCTGTCCATCATCCAGATATCATTGCTGGCATGTACATACAAGGAACTATTTGACATTGAAACTGGGTCTCAGAACTTTGGACACTGAAATTGGGACTCAAATGTTTTTTGTTATTATATGTTTATTTCCAGTCTGCAGTTGCAAGATTTTTCAAAGAAAATAAATGGGGGGAAATAGTTGTAGAGATAAAGAAGCAATGAACAGACTGTCAAACTATAGCGGGAAGGCAAGGGAGGTTGGGGGAGGGGGCTGTAGGAAATCAATTGAAGGACTTGTATGTATGCATATAAACATAACCAATGGATATAAGACATGGGGGGAAGGGGGTGGTGAAAGCATATGTGGGCGGGGGAGGTAGGGGAGGCTGGGGGAGGTCAAGGGGGTAAAAAAGGAGACATTTACTACTATTTGTAATCCTTCAAATAATAAAAAACGAAAAAAGACACTTTTTAAAAAAAGAACATATATCTTGTGATAATAAAGAAATAGTTATATCTGATTTATAAATCTGTCCTTGATTTCTACTGCTTACGGAATCTTAGAAGTAGTATAAAACTTCACTCTAGACAAACTCACAATCCAAAAATTTAAGTATAGAGTCCATTTAATTCATAATATAAAGTGATAATATTGTAGTTTTATCCAATATCAAAGTTGAAACAAAATCCAACTAAGACTAGTTACACCTAACATCAAATCTTTTACTCCCTATTGGGGGAAAAAGGGGATAAGGCCTGGGGCCATTATCCCAGTGTTCACCATTGCACCATATCAGTACATAAAGTACAAACCATTGACCTGGCAGAAGGGACAACAGGCTAAAATGTCAGAGAACCAGGCATTTTCTCAACTTGTGAAAAAAAGTTTTATGGCTTTTCAGCACTTTTTATAAACATAATAAAATCTTGCTAATTCATAGGCTGATGATAAAATTGCTGATAAAATTCCACATCTTGGGCTTCTCTGCCACCAGGGAATAGATGGCAGAAAGGAGAGAAAATTGCATAAACCTAAGTCCATTTTGTTATTTCTTAGCTCTAACAAGTAGCTCTTATTCAAGAGAAAATTGAAACTAATGACAAAGCTGAGGCTTTTGAATGACCAGGAGACTTCTCTGTTCTATAGCTGTACCCTAATTATCCCAGGAAATGATATATACTTTGTCATGCCCATGCAAAAGTTACTCGTGGACTATATAACAGAAAATAATAGCATTTATTTATTTAAACTCCACTTCTTTCCAAAAAGAATTTAAAGTAGCTACATTAAAAAGAGAAAATTACCTACCTGTGATTTCAAATGTGTAGTCATTCCCTTCAATTTCATCTAATCTAGTCACCACCATTCCTGCTATTGGTATTTTTCCCTACCAGAAAAAAAAGAACATTTCCCATTAATTCTGTGGTTGCAAATGTCTCTGCTTAGTTCTATTATATTTCTGACCCTCTCAGGAATCACTGCCAGATTATGGATAGATATATTTCTCTGGTCTGTCAATAGATAATGTTTTCCTGTTTTAAATTTCAATAAGTTAAGAGGAAAAACTGGGTTGTGTTTTGCTAGCACATCCTAAACCATAAGGTCAAGATTTATAAAGAGCTCACTTTTCAAGCACATTTTCATGAAAAATCAGTAAACAAAGACACAAATTTTGTGAAAATTAGTAATTGCTAGGCCAAGATAAGAGGCAACAGCAATTTATAATACTCCATATTTAGGTAACAGACTAAAGGAAGTTTAATTTCTTAAGGAGTGTAATGATTTGCATCTCAGAAATTCAAACCATATGATGAGACTGTTAGGATGAGGTTTCAGCTTTATAGTTTTTTAACAGTAATGATATAATATGGATCTGTAAAATGCTTTTGCTAATTGATCTAGTTGCAGACTTATATTTCTGTTTATACATTTATAACCAGAGCAGTGGACTTTCTGGATAAACCCATTATAGTAATACAAAGGATCTAAGGAACATCTGCTCTTACAAGCTATATACATAATTACAATGAATGTTCAGAACATTCTGCCTTTTTTGGATGGAGCTTTTAAAACTATAATAGAAATATTGCACCTGGATGGAAACCTCTTTTAACTATGGGTCCTGCTATTTGTTCTATACGAAATCTACTAACCTGATAGATAAAGCCACTCATCCGAGGACTTGCAGATAACATTATCAAGACATTTGAAAATAACATGAGGTACCGCTCCTCTTTTTCCTAAAGTGGGATGAAAAATATTAAATGAAGAATAGAAATTGGACATTTTGTTTGTTAAGAATTTCTGGCCCTAGCCAGTGTGGCTCAGGTAGTTGGAGCATCATCCCGTACACCAAAAGGTCATGGGTTTGATTCTCGGTCAGGGCACATATCTAGGTTCTGTCCCCAGTTGGTACATGTACGGGGAAGCAACTGATCGATGTTTCTCAATAGATATTTCTCTCTCTCTCTCTCTCTCTCTCTCTCTCTCTCTCTCTCTCTCTCTCTCTCTCTCTCTCTCTCTCTCTCTCCCCATTCCTCTCTCTAAAATCAATAAACATCTCCCGTGGAATCACTATTTTGTAACATAGATCTTACATAAGGCAATGAAACATGAACAACAAATTTAAAAGAAAGATACTCAACTTAAAAGCACAGAGCTAGTTGAATTTTATTTTGAAATGGATATAAACCGAGTCTCTCTCCTTCCCATATATAACAATTAAATACAAATAACCCTGGTTGTTTCCCAAGTATGTAAAGCTTGAGAAGTCACACAATGCCTTCCTGTCCAAGCTGCATTCAGAGCACAAGATAACTATCTAGGTTCACAAAAAGAAAACAATTCTAGCCGAAACCGGTTTGGCTCAGTGGATAGAGTGTCGGCCTGTGGACTGAAAGATCCCAGGTTCGATTCTGGTCAAGGGCATGTACCTTGGTTGCGGGCACATCTCCAGTAGGGGGTGTGCAAAAGGCAGCTGATCAATGATTCTCTCTCATCGATATTTCTAACTCTATCCCTCTTTCTTCCTCTCTGTAAAAATCAATAAAACATATTTTTTAAAAGAAAGAAAAAAAGAAAACAATTCTATTTTGAAAAGTAGCAAAATAAAGAGGTTTTCAGTTTATAGGAAATTTATTATGTTCTAACATGTATGTTAAATTCTTATTTATAAAATTACTTTTAATTAGTAAGAACAAGATAGTTTTTGCATACACAAAGAGAAGTAAACACTTTATAATGGCACTAAAGGAAATTTTACACAGGATTTCTCTGAATTCCTTTAAACAGATATGCAATTAGTAGATGCAAGTAATTACATTCAGCTTACATTTCCATCCATCTTAGCTTCAATTATTCTTATACCTATCTCCATCACCTTCTTCCCACTTGAAAAGAGCAACCTTTTGAAGCTAACTCTTCTAAAAAGGGCTTTCCATCCTTCCACATCTTTCTCTTGCCTGGCTTCCTTCTAAAGATATCTCATCTCCTTCTTCCAGCAGCCTCGCCTATTTAGTCAGCTTTTTCTTTTGGCTTGTAACATATGCACATTTCTTATCATAATGGGCTTTCACTTGCCCCTGTGACTACTTACATAAAATACTTCTTGTTATATTTCACTGGTCTACAAATAGATAATGTTTCCCTGCTTTAAATTTTAACCAGATAAGAAAGGGGAAAAACTGGGTTGAGTTTTGCTGCCTTCATGTTCTCCCTATTGATCCCTACCTACTTGCTTTGTTCTCTTAAAGTAATCAATAACTTCTTTTAGCAAAATCCAATCGCTTCTTCTTGGTCTCCATGCTCCTTGAACTCTGAACCTTCTGTAGCACTCAGCTTGACCATTTTCAAATTCTCTTCCTGGAATTTACATGACTCCACACTCTCCCAGTTCTCCTCTATCTTCCTCTTTGTCTTTTTGTTCAGGCAGTGATTCTTCCTTCCTTCATCGAAGATGTTTATCCAAAGATGTGAAACTCTAATAAACTCTCTGCATATACCTCCCAGAGGAGTACCTACATTTTAAATGAGATTGCTTATTAACCCTAGGTAATGAATCTCTGACAGAGACCTGTCAGGGAGCATAGGAAGATGTTTTAAGAGTGGGAAGGCAATTCTAACACCAGATAAATCATACCAGTTGACATAATCAACCTTCCTCCCTTACTCTGCCCTCTTCCTAAAAGACATAATACATCTTCAGTCCTCTGTACTTCTCTCTGGGTATTTACTTCCTTGAAAGGCCCATCTGTCAGAGGCATCTAAGTCTCTGCTTCTAACTCTGATCTCCCACCCACATTTCTACACTATTTTAACAGCTACCAACAAGACATTTCCACCTGAATACCTACAGTCACTTGAAAGCTAACATGTCTAAATTACATTTGTTATCTCCTCTAGCCCATATGTCACAACTTCCTATAGACTCCCTTTTAAACATGCCTGAGATTTGCCCCTTAAGTTTCATTCTCTCCACCACTACCTTCGTCGGGGGTACTTATCACTTTCCAACTCAGCTACATGTTCTGTTTCTAGCCCCACCCCCTCCATCTTATCTGACATATACGGTTGTCAGATTAAATATCCCTTTCATTATGTTTCTCTACTACCAAAGTCTCATAGTTTCCTATTGCCTGCTGTGTCAATGTGAACTATTCTTGTCTGACATCCAAGGTTCTTCATAACCTGACTCTGACTCAATCAACTTCTTCACTCTGTCCAACATGCTTCCTCTGCTCCTAACAGACTGTCTTCTCACTGTGCTGTAGGAAAAAAAGACCATTTCATGTTCTCTTCTGGAATAAAAATGACATCTACCTTATAAAATCCTTTCCTTCCCTCTACGTAGCCCTCCTCCTCAAATCTTATCTTCATAAAATATTCTTCTTACTCTCTTCCTTCTCTGAACTTCAATAGAATCTATTGTTGAGGTTGCACAAACTGCCATTGACTATTTTGGTTTGTTTTCTACTTGCAACTTGTGTTTTAATCTATTCTTAAGGAATTCTTTGAAGGCAGAGAACAATGTGTGTTCTGTCTTCCTCTCTCCCATAGCACCTAGCAGTATTGGGCAAATAATAGGTGCTCAGTTTATTTGAATGTTTGAGCATTTGACCTTGATTGAAGAATAAAGGAAGAAAAATATGAAAGATGTAAAGAATGGTGTTGAGATTTGAAACATCTTACCTCACATGTTCCGTACTGTAACATTACTTGTGACATAAAAATTACATTTCCCAATGTTTTAATATCCTCCCCTTCCCATGCCTGAATAGGTTCAGAAAGTATCTGCAACTCCAGCTGTTTTCGTTTTCTTAGATCTTGGCACTGTCCCTATAGAAGGAAAGCAGAGGAAAAGAAATTTTTATGAAACACACCTAAAACAAGACCAAAGTAAGATGTGGCTTTTGAGTCTCATAGACTTCAACTGAGTTCCTATTCCTCACATGAATCCCATCACCGATGTCTTGACAGATAGAAAAATCCACTACTCTGAATTTCTAGCCTTGAGTCCCCAAAAGTCTTTTGAAGAAGAGCTACTTTTCATCTTGCCAAAATATGAAGATACAATGGAGGAAGGAGCTTGTTTCTCCTTCCCTGCAAGGAGTATGGAAAGACAAGTAGCAGAATCACATCAAACAGAGCCAGGAGACCAATTGGTATATTCAGATCTTCTGGATGATGTCCTTGTTCTAGCTCCTCTCAATCTTGTCTACCTGCATAAATAGTGCTTTAATTACAAAGCAATTTTATTTTTCTAATACATGCTCAGTTTCCAATCAACTAACATCTTAATTAAAAAAAAAAAAGTGACTCCAGGTATGGCTAGCATGGCTCAGTGGTTGAGCATCAACCTATGAACCTACTGGCCACGGTTCAATTTCCAGTCAGGGCACATGCCCAGGTTGTGGGCTCGATCCACAATGGAGGGTGTGCAGGAGGCAGCCAATCAATGATTTTTCTCTCATCATTGATTAATGTTTCTATCTCTCTCCCTTCCTCTCTGAAATCAATAAAAAATATATTAAAAAATAAAAATAAGTGACAGAAAAAGAGAAAATTTAATTCTTTATGCCACAGTGAATCAAACTAATTTTATAATAAAACATATGTACTACGCTACATTGTATTTAAGAACTACTAGTAAATTCTATTAAAAATACTAAAATTTTAATCCTAAAAGGTTTGGACAAAAAGAGACACACCTGAATTTCATGATTACAAATGAAAAATACAAACCAAGAAGCAATAGGTGGGATACAAATACAATACAACACACACACACCATTTCTTTCAGAAAGTGTGAAATTATCTTAGAGTAATTTAACAGTATTTATTATAAATTAAATGTAAAAATAAGCATATGATTAGTTATGTCATGGTTTGCAAATGAATGTCAGTTTTTTTGGATGTGTTTTCTATAAAATTATGCTGTCCCTTTCAGCAAATTGGAAACTTGAAGAAATAAATTCATTGTACATATATTTTTGAAGCATCTATAGTGCAAATAAATATAGTATCACCATCAAAGCAAGTTTTACAACATGTGTTGAACTGTGTAAAGCTGCCAATATTAGATTGTTTTTTTATCCATAATAGCAATTTTAACCTAATTCCTTATTCTGGTCTTCAATTTTCTGTTTAACCATGGACATAGTCAGGTACTGATCTTTCAAAAGCATTAAAAACGAGGTGATAGTGAATGTTGCATCACAACCTTATAACAAGAATCAATAACTAAACATTAATCTCAGTCACTTAGAATGCTACAGAAATGTCTCAACTGAAGCTAACTTAGTCAGTTGCCCAAAATAATGTTTTATTTCCTCCTAAAATGCCACTAAGTGGTTTTACATCAGTTAGTATCAAGAAGTCATTAGCTATCATGCTCAAGATATAAGATTACAGGTACATTTGATAGCAATCTATATAAAGCAATTGTATTTTAGTAGGTTTTTTACCTTTTAGATTTGATGAAGAATTTTTTTTTCATATGCAAAGAATAGACTCACACCTTTTGGCATACGTAGATGAATCTAGTATTGATGTCAGTCAGTGAACAAGTTGCACCAACATAAAGTGAGCAACACAGGGGTAAAGACAGAGACTAAAGGAAACCCCCCACCTACACAGCAATGCTTAATGTGGCAGAGACTTCAAATGTGAGTGCTTTATACCCTCAGACTGGCAACCTTTCTTAGGTAAGCATGATTTTTGGAAGACAAGTTTAAATGAATCAATCCCAGCAATACTGTCACTGAAGCTTATTGTTTCCACTCTAAAGACCTTTTCGTAAGGAAAGAAATGTCACACACAAATTACTCTTTTAGAAACACAGCACAAAAAAATGGAGAAATATAATTTTAGAGCATCACCTACCATGAGTGTTTTGAATGCTACGATGGCTTTCAGAACATCTTGATGATCTGGATGTGTATCCTATTAAATGAATACATTTTAAAACAATATTAAAAGAGAACAGATCAGCAGTTGCAGGGGTTAGAGGTGAGAGAAAGGTATGGCTGAAAAGAGATAAAAAGAAGAAATTTGGGGGATGATGGAACTGTTCTGTATCTCAATAGTGGCAGTAGTGACACAAATCTATGAATGTGTTAAAAGTCATAAAACTGACATCAAAAGAAAAAAGTCAATTTTAATGTATGCTAATGTAAAAATTTAAAAAAAAAACACACATTTGAGCATTTGCAATCTCAGCACCGCCAATTATTAGGTGATTAAGAAATGAAAACCTGACAGGAGAGCTCAGTTGGTTAAAGTATCGTCCTGATGTAGCAAGGTTGTGGGTTTGATCTCTGGTCAGGGCATATGCAGGAAGCAACCAGTGAATGCATGGATGGGTGGAGCAACAAATCAATTTTTAAGCTCTGGCCACTGTGGCTCAGTTGGTGGAGTGTTGTCTGTACACCAAAACACTAAAAGGTTGTGTGTTCAATCCCCAGTCAGGGTGTATGGAGGAGGCAACCAATAGATGTTTTTCTCTCACATCAATGTTATGCTCTCTCTCTCCTCTACCCTTCCATTCTCTAAAATAAAACTAAAAAAAATTTTAAAGATATGAAGATGGCTGGTAACACATAATTATATTAATATTTGAAAACCACAAATATAAAAGCAAAAGTTAACATTTTCTTTTTTGCTGTTAATAAGTAATAATTGTTTGGGGGTATCAGTCACATCGTTAGTAAATGACAATAGATAGGGAATAATGGAAACAGAGTGGTGGTTAAGAGAAAAATCAATCTAATCTCATCTCCTAAAATGCTTATTCTTTTCTTTCAGCAGACTCAAATGGCAAATGGGGGGTATCCAAGTTTTATACCATGTATGCCTTCTTAAGCAAGGTTATTACATATAGTCTGCAATTCCACAGTATTTACAACCCCCAAAAGTGGACAGCTTCAAAAATTGCTTTGAGAAATGCACATCTCCATAACTGTCTATGTAGAAAAGTAGAGCTATTTACGGGTAGATATACACCTATATGGGGTTATATGAAGTATAGATATGTATCTAACATTGGGGGTATATATGTACCTAACCTTTGCAATTCCGCTGGAGTAATGGGAAGACAATCTGCTGCACTACCAGCCTTGGGTGATAAAATAGAGAGATGAACAGACTAGGGGTCTGACCCAAGCCCAAACCAGCATTGTTTAATGAAAGGAAAGGTTGTATTCTTTTTAACTTAAATTTATCCTTACCCAAATCAGCTGTAAAGTTCAGGTTCTACTCTTCCATTAGCCATCAGCCATACTAAACAATCAGAAAGCTGGATTAAGTGTCTTACTGGTGGTGAATTGGTGCTAAGGGTGTGTATTATCTGATGGTGGAAAATGGAAGGCAGCCAAGACAGGTAACTGACAGCAAATGTAGGCAGGAGTCGAAATGGGCTCTGATACAAGGAAGGCCAAGATAGAGGATCCAAGCAGTAGGAGATCTAGGGATTTTTCTCTCTGAATTAAGTGTATATTCGTAGTTCAGCACTGAGCAGTAACAGAAACTGAGGCCACTAGTTTCTGGATTTTAGTGATAAGCAAGGAGGGGCAAACCTCAAACCGTTCATCAAATTGTTTAAGCTTTTAGAAAGACATCCGGAGGTCAGCACCTTTCCAAGCCCTAACTAAAATTTCATTCCAGTGGGCTTTACTATTAGTCCCCCACTGCCTCCAGCTTTCCGGCAGTTCAAATAACCTGAGAATGTGGTTTTGCTCAGAGTAAATGTTTTCAATCCTTACAAATGCTGACAAGACAAGCAGTATGCAACTTTTTTTTTTTTTTAAGAGATAATCAAACCCTTTAAAACCTCAAACCTTTCCCCCAGACACAGGAAGAGCAAGTATGGTGAGTGCAGCCTCCTCTAGCAGGCCCTCCTTTTCCACCCACACCTCAAAACCCCATGTTCAAGAGCAGCTTAAGAAGCTATCCCATTATTTGTTTTTTTAATAAGAGTGCCTGGCTCTTGGTAAAAAATAAAAAAAATTAATAAATAAATAAATAAAATTCAATTATCAGGCCTCATTGAAATCTTACTGTTTAGAAAACATATGGCTATGTTACAGCTGTGGCAAGTTCATTGTAAGTTTATAAACAAAAATGTGAGGGGATCTTGATGTATGGATGCATAGAGAGATAACCAATTATTAATCTTTAAGGAAATACAAGAATCTTCCATTATAATCCAAAGTCGGGCAGCTGAATGACCACAGAGCTCTAGAGATAAATACTCCTGCCTGTATCTCACAATAAGGTTGTTCATATACCAGAACAGAAGATTTCCTGGACGATTTTGATTGAACCACCATCTACAGATGAGAGGGCAGAAGAAAACCTAAGTCAACAAGTTAGCAGAGACTTGAGGGAAGCAACAGGACCAAAGCTGGGAGGGGGAAAGGAGAAAGAAAATGATCATGAATATTTAATAGGAAAGAGTGGATATCATAAGTTCATGGTGATTATAGTTTATAACATTGTATTGTATACTTTTGCTAAGAGGGTAGATCTGAAGAGTTCTCAGCATAAAAAAAAATTGGTAACTATGTGAAATGATGGATGTGTTCATTAACTTGATTGTGGTAATCATTCCACAAGATTTGTGTATAATGAATCACCACATTATACACCTTAAGAAAATCATGTTGTATAACCTAATATACACAATTTTTGTTTGTCAATTATACTTCAATAAAGCTGGGGGGAAAAATAAATACAAATGCATAAAGAGTAAAGAATATTCTGGGGGGGGGTGTGAAAGAATGCCCCTTTATTTTGCTGCACAAAAAGGAAAACCAAAAGTCTGGGAAGAGGGGAGATTGGGTCAAGAAAATTTGGAAACTAAGGCTTTTTCTGAATTCTGCAGTCAGGCTAAGTTTGAAAGCAGACTGACAATTCCCTCCAAGAGCAGAGCCCCATAATCTATACATGAGCTTAAAAAAGCTAACCTTCCCTTACCTCCATATGCCGTTCCAACTCTTGCAAAAGAGTAACATACTTCTCCAGTCTCATGAATGGTTTGCTGAGGCTTGTTGTTAAAATGAGGATACCTGGGCTGGATGCACCTTGATTTTCCATAAATTGCTCCAGTTCATCACTACCAAAAGGACAAATACAAATTTGTTACTGCTTCATATTTCATGGGGGGAAAAAACTGAACATTATTTAATGTATTTCACATAACATAAAACCAAATAAAATTTTGTTTCACTAGTCTAAATGCTGTCCCTTTCATTTTAACTTAATCCAAAAAACCTTTATTCAGTTCCTCTATGCAATCAGCATTGCACGGAGCACTGGGGCTACAGTGGTGAGCCAGACATTCAAGAACCCTGGCTTCATTTACTCAACCAACAATTATTGCATCTGCTAAGCAACAGGCTCCATTCTCTGCTGGGAATACCACAATGAACAAAACAGAAATTCCTACCTATAAGGAGATTGCATTCATGGGAATAGGGCATACAGTCTATCAGATGACCTTGATATCAGGTTTTAATAGCTATTTACTTGTTGCTTCAAACATCCTAGCTATTGGCTGGTCAGATGCCAAGCTTAGCAACTCACCAAGTGCTTCCTATTACCGGAGCACCCACTTATATTGTTCCAGAATCAAGAACTAAATTCAGATAGCAGCCTGTTTGTATGCCTAACTATAAAGTCAATTAGCCTAGGATCCAAACAACTTGGTTAAAACTAAAGGAGAGTATATTAACAGTTTATTAACTATGTCCTGTAAATGATTTAGTCTCAGCTTGTACTTTCTCTGCCATTTAAGCACCCTGTGGGTTGTCTTCACCAACAAGATATTGAGTCCCAAGGCTGCAAGATCATTTTAATATACATTTACACAAAATATAATTAAAGAACACCTACTGCCTAACTAAAGCATATTTTGAAACTTCTGTATATCACTTGATTCCTTTACCTCTTTGCTTGCCCATACATATCCAAAAAATAAATAAAAATGTATAGGGAAAATTGGACAGATACATGCAAAAAAATGAAACTAGATCACCAACTTACACCATACACAAAAATAAACTCAAAATGGATACAGGACTTAAACATAAGATGGGAAACCATAAAAATACTAGAGGTATCCACAGGCAAAGAAATCTCAGACATACGCCGAAAGAACTTTTTCATTGATACTGCCCCTAGGGCAATGGAAGCTAAAGAGAAAATAAACAAATGGGACTACATCAAAATAAAAAGCTTTTTTATAGCAAAAGAAACCATCAACAAGAATAAAGAATATTCTGAGTCTTCTTGTATCTGTTTATTTCTTTCCACTCCCACTGCCACGGCTTTAGTTCAGGCATTCTTATCTTATCTGGTTCACTTCAATAACCCAACTGGTCTTCTGGGCTTTTTCACTTCTGAACTATTCTGAATACCATCATTTTAATCCTGTTGCTTTTCTGCTCGAGAACCTCTGCTTGCCTATGAGATCATGGCTTAACTTTTTTTAGACTCCTACTGGCCCCACCAACCTTTTTCATCACCAAGAGAAATCCTCAACTACTTATTGTCCCTAGGACACATCTTATCCAGTGGTCCCCAACTGTGATGCACTGCAATAAGTTGTGAAATGTGTTCAATGAAACTTGTTATCATTATTAAATACTAGGAGGGTTGAGAATGGTGTGGATTATAGGTTATCCCTATTAACAGACATTCTCCTTCTATGTTTTCTTTTTAACAGGAGAGAAAAGGATGGAGCTTCAGCTAATGTCTCAGCGTCCTTGAGTATCACATGTGTGTCAGAGGGGGGAAAGGACTAAGAATCGCTGCCTTAAGGAAAGGTAAATCGCATCTGAGTGGTCATATTTAATAATTAATATTATTTTAGCAGTTTTTGCAATCTTGCTCCAAAAGCAGCTGAAGGGAGAGAAGTGCCCAAAACTTGGAGTCATAAAACAGATTTGCTGTGGGCACACAGTGCAAGATACAAATCTTGTAACATAGAAACCTACACCTGAAGCCTATATGATCATATTAACCAATGTCACCCTAGTAAATTTAATAATAAAAATTTAAAAATAATAATAATGGATTTTCAAAAAAACAACCAAACAACAACAACAAAACCACAATAGATCTGGTGACCCTGGATCAGTGACCTAGCCTCAGATGACTCATCTGTAAAATAAAAATAAAATCTACTTCCTACTACAATTATTAAGATTAAATACTTGGGGTTTGTAAGGCTACTATTCCATGCTAAGATCCTTGCATACATTGGTTCTTATTTAATACTAGAGGCCTGATGCACGAAATTCGTGCGAGAGTAAGCCTTCCTTCCCCCGGCTGCCAGCACTGGCTTCCCTCTGGAACCCAGGACCCGGGCTCCCCTTGCAGCCTCGGCTTCATCTGAAAGGTCATCTGGAAGGACGTCTGGCCTAATTAGCATATTATGCTTCTATTTTTATAGATTCACAACATTTCAACACAGGTGTTATCCTCATTTTACAGATGAGAAACTTGAGTCTCAAGAAGAATGAGTAACAGCATGTACATGGCTAAGTTGGGGTTCATACCCAAATGTGAAGTCAAAGCCTCAGGTTTTTCCAAGACACCATACTGCCTCTGTATAGGAAAGTATTTTATAAATTTTAAAGTAGTCATTAGATGCATTGTTATTATTATTTCAAGGCAAATGCCTTGCTAAAGATAGCATCTTTTAAAACTACATTTTTAATAAATAAAATTTAAAAACTACATTTTTAATTGAAATTCAATTAATGTTTAATTTCCAACCAAAAGCATAAAGTGCACAAAGAGGTTTACAAATTCATGGAATATAAAATATAATTAGGAAAATAACTGGGACTTGGAGAGTGCATTTGAGTAGAAATGTAATTTAGAGAAAATCACTTTCCTAATTTCTTTTCAATTTACTAAACAAGTCTAACTTTTTTCTTTCCATGACTAAGTAACTGCGCATATCCTCAACATTCTACTCTAATATAAGTGATACAAAAAATAAAAGCAAATGTAATGTGTTCGCTGTTATTGCTTCTCATGCATATTTTAACTTCTAGGCTTATTAAATATTATAAAAAGCTTTTAAATTTTTCAATATAATGAGAACACTGGTTATTGGAAATAAAAAAATATATTTTACTACTGTAATTGAAAAATAAATTTTAAAAAAGAAAAGAACATTATACTAGTACAACAAAAGAACAAAGCTATCTCATAAAGCAACTGTCTTTTATGATAAATAGATTATAAAATGTACATTTTCATTTAGCCAAATAAATTTAATATACAAATTAATATACACAAGAATCAATACAGGTTATGGCAAAAGTAGGTTTACAGTTGTGAGTATGGGACACACAGAGTTTATTCTTGTATTAATATTAATTAATTATTGTATTATTTTCTATATGAACAACTGTAAATCTACTTCTGCCCACCCTGTATATCATTATCTCAAAGAACAATCTGTCTTTAAAATGCAGTTTTAATTTTATACAGCTTGTTTGAAATGTGAGTTAAGACTTCCTTGTCAAGCTTAACATGTTCTATATGTATGATATGACACAACAGAAGCATTTCTCAATGTATAAACCTCGTTTGAAACTCTACATATATTTACCTCATAAAATTCATGGTGGATGAGGTTCTGGGTTGGGCTGAAAGCTCAAGAAAACTATCTTACATTGTAATATAACTACAGAGCTTAACCATATCATGTACCTGTGTTTTTGTGGAACCTCTGCATAAGATTGCTACTTTGAATAATAATAACTCTACCTAGAACAGCTAGAAAAGGATCAGATATTTATTTCCTCTTCATACCAGCCTTTCATGGGAATCACTGTGGCCTGGAAAGGTAAGGTGAGACATGAGGATCTGGGAGGCCCTGGCCTCTGGCCAGTGGAAAATTCCAAGGCCGCTCTATTGGGTTGAGTAGTTACCTACTAGCCCTTTTTCATTTATCCAGTCCCAGAGACTAGGCTGTCTGCTGTTTTCGGAGGGTTTTTTGTTTGTTTGTTTTTTTGTCCCCACCATATTTTGTTTGTGTCCAGTCTCACTTTCTCCTTTCCCTGGATGCTCAAAGACAGAAACAGAACAGAATCTAATCTCAGCTTTTTTTCCTGTGCTCCTTGTCCCCAAAGCAAGGACACCATTCTTTGAGTTTTTCCTAGTCTTCACTGCTGACAACAGTAGTAACAGAGAGTTAATAAAACTAAGAAGAGGAAAAGTACAAAAAAAAAAAATACAGCTGTGGTTTTTATAGTAGTTGTTGCAATAGACACAGATCTGTCTTAGCACCAAATATCTCCTCCTCTCTATTAACTCCAGGTCCTTCTCCCTCATGCAAAGAATGGACACCACACTGAAGCATGGGAAGAAAGTGGGTATTTTTGTAAAAAGAGAAACATGAGCTACAACAGCAAGCCAAAGGGGAGAAAAGGGGGAAATCCCAAAAAACCTCACCCAGGGGATAGTAAAAGACCGGGGCAGCTATTCAAATATATGTAAATCTGCGAACACACCATGACTGGAGTCTGCTTATATATCCAAATTCAGATGATAAATTACTGCATTTTTTTATAAGGCACCACAGGTAATCATACAGTGTTAAGGCGCATGCTTTCTCATTGCCAGCTGCCACACTAATTTCTGGTATGATATTGCCACCTGCAGGCCAAAAGGATTCAGTTCAACTGACTGGTCTGCTCAGGCCAGGAGTGTTTTTCCTGCTTACAATTTGTCAGGGAAGGAACAGAAATCCACTAATGTCTTTATTTCATCTTCAAACTTCCGCTAACACAGGATTTTCATCTGAATTTTCTGTGAATTTTATTCAGCTATGCTTTTCCTCTAGTATGCCAGCATAAATTAAAGATGCTTGTAAAATAGCTGAGATAATATTAGCACATCTGAGGAAAATCCCAAGTATTATCATTGAATTTTCACCTCTTACATGTAAATAAACCAGTAAATAAAAATTAAATTCTATAAGTACACATATAATACCTTAATTTAAAAATGGAAAAAAAATCAATTCTAAGAGATTCCAGTGAATCTTCTTCCATTTCTAAGGATATTATAAATCTAAAAAAAAATAAATAAATCACTAAGCAAAAATCAAACAAACAGCGTAAAATAATTCCTCCAAAAGTTGAGAATCTTAAAATTAACAAATGTAACACACTTTAAATCATAAAGTTAGAAGAAATCTCTATTGTTATTTATAAAATTAAATTCATAATATGGATAAATTTGGTCAGTAACATTTTAGCACACAGAGTTACCACAGAAAGATCTCTAAATACTACAAAAGGCTGTTGTTTGAGGTACACCATTTCTTCCTGATATTTATCCAAAATTGCTGTTCTCGGACTAAAAGGAAAAAAAAAGAACTGTGAGTATCTCTTTTTATTGGTATTAAGAAATCTGTCCTTATACACACAGGATGTTTCTGCACCCATCACAGGAAAAATGCCCTTAAAGCATTTTTTCTTTATTGAAGATAGGTTGTGATGTATGAAAACATTCTTGGAAATGATCAAAACAAATTCAAGATTGTGGTTCCCTCTGATGAGGGAGGGGGAAGCAGGAAATATTGGAAAATATACACATGACTCCAATTGCAGCTATAATTAAGCTGAATGCTTTGTGTACTTGAAATATCCCATTTTTTTTTCAAAAAAAATAATTAGAAGCTGATAGAAGGCGAATAAAGTAGAAATGGGGAGTAACAACAACTACCTTGTGCTTTATGCTATAGACTTCATATACATTATTTCATTTAATCCTCATACCAACCCTACAAAGTAGGTGATTTTATCCTCATTTTACAAGTGAGGAAACTACAGCTTAGAAGTAAATGAATTACTTTGGGTAATAAAACTTCTAGGTGGAAGAATTGTAAACTGAAACAATATTAAAGTGGTAAAACAAAAATTACACTGAGATCAAGGAGTGGCACAAAGGAGCTTAAAAGGAAATGGTAAGAAGTTTTACTTTTAGTATGGTGGCATGAGATGCTCCATAGACCTGTTTCCCAGTGAAACAAGCATAGCTGGTGGGAACCATAGAAAAAAACAATTTTAAGTCTCTGGAAATTGTCTCAATGACATATGATGCATGAAAAAACACATTCAAGAAAATATTTTGAAACTCAGAACAGGGAGAGTTCAGGCATTGAGCCATGACCTGCTATCTCCCACTCTCCTTTCTTTCCAACTCATCTTGACACAAGCTCCATTCCAGGCCAGGGTGGCCAAGACAGTCCTCTCTCTCCCCTCAGATCCCAATTCAAGGATAAAAGATCTCACTAGCACGTCTCATCAGCTTCAATTCTGAGTTGATGAAGCTAAATTCTTGGCAAGTGTGGATTTTAAAAAAATAAACAGGATTGTGTGATCCATACACAGATTGGGATGGAAAAGACAACAGAAATGATTTGTGAATGTGACAAAATGTCAGATTTAATAAAAACTTCAAAGTATTAATTATAATGTGTTAAGGAAAAAAGGAAACTATGCTTAAAGAATTAAAGAAAGCTATGATAGTGTCTTATCAAATAGAGAGTAGCGAGAAATTATTTGAAAGCACCAAATGGAAATTCTGGAGTTACAATGTACAATAACTGAATTTTAAATTTTCACTAGAAGTTCTCAATGATATATCTCAACTGGCATAAGAAAGAATCAATGAACCTAAAGATAGAATGACAGAGATAATACAATCTGGGGGGGGGGGGGGAGAAAAAAATAAAGAAAAATGAATGAGCTTCAGAGACATGTGGGTCATCTTTAAGTACAACATATGCATGATGAGAGTACCAAAAAGAGATGAAACAGATAAATAGAAAAAATAATGATTAAAAATTTCCAAAACTCGAGAAAAATATTAATATACACATTTAAGAAGCTCAATGAATTCCAACTAGGATTAAATGCAAAGAAATCCACAGACAAATTATAGTAAAAATGCTTAAGGACAGACAAAAAGAAAATCTTGAAAAAAAGAAAAAGGAAAAGGAAAAACAACTCATCATGGGCTAGGAAAACTGAATAAAATTCATAACTAATTTTTATCAGAATTAATGGGGGTTAGAAAGCAGTGGAATGACATACTCAGAGTAATGAAAAAACTAAGCTACTAACCAATAATTCTGTATCCATTCAAAGTATCTTGCAAAAAAATTGGAATGAAAACAATCTCAAATAATAAAAAATTGAGAGAATTCTTTGCTAGAAGACCCACTTTCCAAGAAATACTCAACTTACAGTATAAAAGCAAGTAAATTTGTATGTTAATACAAATCAACATATAAAAACATAGAATACCAGTAAAGATAATCATGCAATTATGAAAAGTAATCATGCAATTATAAATATATATTTCTCCTTCTCTTAACTGATATAAAAATGATATTATAAAGTAATATTATGTAATTGTACTGTTGGACCTATAGCATATAGAAATGTAAAATATTTTACAAAGGCAAGTACAATGGAGGTGGTTGGGAGCAAAGTTCTATCGGAATAACGATATGATACCAGATAGTAACTCAAATCCACAGAAATGATAACCAAATAACAAATAAGAATATTAATTTTTAAAATGACATAAATATATCCTTACTCTCCTTTCTTCTCCCAGTTTCATTTGTAGATATAAAAGTATATTAAACAATCATTACCAGTATAACTATGTATTATTGTGCTTGTAACATATATAACAATGCCACAAAAGGGAAAGAGGAGACAGATACTAGGAGTAACATCTGTGTATCTCATTAGAATTACATTAGTGTAAACATGAAGTAGATATTAACAAGTTAAGATACATATGGAAAGCCTCAAAATAACCACTAAAATTTTTTTTAAATATTAACAGTTTTGTTTTGTTGTTGTTTTTCAGCTCTGCCGTGTAAAGAGCTTAAAAGGCATCCTTGCTGTCTTCGTAATAAGAAAAAAACACACTCAACAAAATGAAATTTTATTTTTTTAGATTCAATGAGAATTGAAATTACAATAAAATCACCACCCTCAAATCTGCAAAGACAGGAAAATACTGATAATAAGAGCTGAGATCAGTTTCCCTCAGAAGAAGCCACTGGAGACAATAATTAATAGGAAAACACAAATGGTAATTTTGATGAATTGCAAGAGTATGAATGTTAACTAGCTTGACAATTAAAAACTTCCAGGAACCCAGCCTTGGGGACCCCAACACTTTTGTGGGTTCTGCATCTCAGGTTCTCATGGTAAAAATCTGAGAAAAATTCCCTTGTGGTTCAGAGAAGAGAAAGAACTGTGAAAAGCTCCTAGAACATTCACCATAACAAAGGCTTGCTCTCCAAGAGAATCTAGCTTGCCAGAGCTTTACCTAACTTGGGAAGGCACAAGAGGCCAGCTCCAACTCTCTCTCATCTTCCTGTCATAAATGAGAGGAGAAAAAGAAAAGGCTAAGAAATATTTCTAAAGGTCAAAGTTTAGGAACACAGGTCCATTAAAAATTAAATTTATTTATAAGACTATAGACTGCATCCCCTCCAGCACACCTTGCCACCACATCAATAGAACTCCAGTACAATATCAGGATTACAATTGAGAGAGCTAAAGACTCAGACTCTATTTTAAAAAGAATACTTAGAAACACAAAGATAGAGAAAAAACAACTAGGAAATTCAAAGAAACTGAAGCCCAGTACTTAGAAAATGCACAAGTAACAAAAAAATAAATAAACAAATCAGACTATTCAAACTAAAAAGCTTCTGCACAGCAAAGGAAACCAACAAAATGAAAAGATGGCCTATTAATGAGAAAAAATATTTGCAAATCACAAATCTGATTCATACAACTCAATAGCAAAGAAACAATCAAATTAGCAAATGGCCAAAGGAACTGAAAAGACATCTTTCCAAAGAAGACATGCAAATCACCAACAGGTACATGAAGAGGTGTTCAATATCACTAATCAGCAGGGAAATACAAATCGAACCCACAATGAGCTATCGCCTCACATATGTTAGAATGGCTATCATAAAAAATACAAGAGGTAACAAGTATTGGGGAGGATGTGGAGAAAAGGGAACACTTGTGCATTATTGGTGGGAATGTAAATTGGTGCAGCCACTACAGAAAACAGTATGGAAGTTCTTCAAAATATTAAAGATAATTATACCATATGATTTAGTAATTCCATTTCTGGGTATTTATCCAAAGGAAACAAAATCAACTATCTGGAAAAGATATCTGCATCCCCATGTTTATAGCACCATTATTTACAATAACTTTTCACAAAACACAGAAGCAACCAAAGTGTTCATCAACAGATGATTGGGTAAAAAACATGTGACTAGATAGATGATAGATAGATAGATGCATAGATAGATACATAGATAGATACATAGATAGATACATAGATAGATAGATAGATAGATAGATAGATAGATAGAGTGAAATACTACTCAGCTATAAAAAAAAGAGGAAACATTGGCATTTGCAACATGGATGGATCTTGAGAGTATTATGTTAAGTGAAATAAGTCAAATGGAAAAATAGCTGAAACCAGTTTGGCTCAGTGGATAGAGCGTCGGTCTGCAGATTGAAAGGTCCCAGGTTTGATTCTGGTCAAGGGCATGTACATTGGTTGCGGGCACATCCCCGGTAGGGGGTGAGCAGGAGGCAGCTGGTCGATGTTTCTCTCTCAACGAGGTTTCTAGCTCTCTAGAGGTTTCTATCCCTCTCCTTTCCTCTCTGTAAAAAATCAATAAAATATATTTTTTAAAAAGAAAAAACAAAAGTTGTGAAATTCACTCATATTTGGAAAATAAAACTAAAAAAAGAAACAAGCCAAAAAAAAAAATGCACAAAAACAAACATATAGATACTGACAACAGATTGATGGTTACCAGAATTGAAGAAGGTGGGATAGGGCAAAATGGGTAAAGGTTAGTATATGGTGATAGATGGAAACTAGACTTTTGGTGGTAAGCACATTATAGTGTATACAGATATCAAATTACAGTATTCACAGATAATAGAGTGGTGAAGGCCTGGGAAAGGCTGGTGCGGGGTGGAAGAGGTCATTGAGAAAAACAAACAAAGGGACATCTGTAATAGTTTCAACAATAAGAAAAAAGAAAAAAATATAGTATTGTCCATCTGAAACTCATATAATGCTATCAATTAATGTTATCTCAATTGTAAAAAAAAAAAAAAAAAAAAAAAAAAAAAGAAAAGAAAGAAAAGTTACAGGCCAATATCCCAATTAATATAGATGCAAAAATCCTCAACAAAACACTAGCAAACCAAATTCAACAGCATACTAAAAGGATTATACACCATGACCAAGTGAGATTTATCCCTAGGATGCAAGAATAGTTCAATACATGAAAATCAATCAACACCACATTAAAAGGACAAAGGATAAAAATCACACAATCATTCCAATAGATGTAGAAAAGGCATTTGACAAGATTTAACACTCTTTTTTATTAAAAAAAAACACACAACTAATTAGGAATAGAAAGAAATTACATTAACATTAAAAGGCCATAGATGAAAAGCATACAGTTAACATCATACTCAATTGTGAAAAACTGAAAGCTTTCCCTATAAGATTCAGAACAAGGTATGGATGTCCACTTTTGCTACTTTAATTCAACATTATACTGGAAGTCTTAGATAGAGCGATTAGACACAAAAATAATTAAAAGCCATCCAAATGAAAAAGGAAGTAAAATGATCTCTGTTTACAGATAACAAGATTTTATATGTAGAAAACACTAAGTAATCCAGATCTTAGCTATGGTAAATAACACTTCTATGAATGTAGGGGTGCATACATTATTTCTGATTGATGCTTTGGGTTTCTTTGTCTATATTCCTAGAAGTTGGATTACTAGTCAAGTAGGAGTTCCATATTTAATATTTTTAGACAACTCCATACTGTTCTTCACAGTGGCTGCACCAGTCGGCATTCCCAGCAGCAGTGAACTAGCGTTCCCTTTCCTCCACATCCTTGGCAGCACTTGTCATTTTTTGATTTGTTGATGGTAGCCATTCTGACAGGTGTGAGCTGATACCTCATTGTTGTTTTAATTTGCATCTCTCTGATGATTAGTGACTGACCATTTTTTCATACATCTCCTGGCCATCTGTATATCCACTTTGGAGAAGTCTCTAGGTCCTTTGCCCATTTTTTAACTGGGATGTTTTGTGTTCCTTTTAAGTTGTATGCATTCCTTATATATTTTGGATATTAACTTCTTATCAAATGTATCTTTTCCAAATATGTTCTCACATACAGTGGGCTCCCTTTAACTTTGTTAATGGTTTCTTTTGCTGTTTAGAAGCTTTTTATTTTGATGTAGTCCCATCTGTTTATTTTCTACTTGGTTTCTTTTGCCCTAGAAGCTGTATTGGTAAAGATATTGCTACAACAATGTCCGCTATTATGCTGCTTATACTAGTAACTTTTTCTAAGATTTTCATGGTTTCCCATCTTACATTTAAGTCGTTTATCCACTTTGAATTTATTTTTGTGTGTGGTGTAAGTTAATGGTCTAGTTTATTTTCTTTCTTTTTCTTCTTTTTTTTTTTTTTTTTTTGCATGTAACTGTCCAATTTTCTCAATACCATTTATTGAAGAGACTCCATTGTATGCTCTTGCCCCCTTTGTCAAATATTAATTGGCTTGAGTCAATTTCTGGGTTCTCTATTCTGTTCCATTTATCTATATGCCTGTTCTTGTTTCAATAGCAGGCTTTTTATTATTATTATTATTATTATTATTATTATTATTATTATTGCAGTGTAGCATAACTTGATATCTGCTATAGACTTTTAAATCAAGTGCCTGGCACATAGTCAGTGTTATTATTAGCTAGTATGAGCTTTAAGCAGTTGGGCCACTTGCCTAAATAACCCAGAGTCATGGCTTCTCTTTCTATAAACTCAACTTTCATATTTACTATTCTATAAGAATTCATAACTTTGATAGGGAGAATAAAATGTACCTTCAAATAGAAACTGCTGAATTCTACATTAAAAATGTCCTTACATGCCGGGACCGGTTTGGCTCAGTGGATAGAGCGTCAGCCTGAGGACTGAAAGGTCCCAGGTTCTATTCCAGTCAAGGGCATGTACCTTGGTTTCGGGCACATCCCCAGTGGGGGGTGTGCAAGAGGCAGCTGATTGATGATTCTCTCTCATCGATGCTTCTAACTCTCTGTCCCTCTCAATTCCTATCTGTGTAAAATCAATAAAATATATTAAAAATGTCCTTACACAACAGCTCTATGAAGTCAATAAAGCTCTTTACAATCAGGAAAAAAAACCACAAACACACACACACACACACACACACAAAATTTGCTGGAAAACAAATCAGTTTCACTAAAAAGAGAGATGTTGACAGGAAGCCAGGAAGGCTGGACAACAACCTTAATTGCTCTAACCACTCACCCTTTAGTTGAGACATTGTTAGCTGAAGCAGCCTCCATCTGGTTTTATTTCCTGCCTAAAGGCTACATGTAAATTTCTGTTTATGTTGCCTAAGATGCTTTCCCCAAAGCCTCAATCAAAGGGGATGGCAGGGCCAGAGCAGGGAGTAGTTCTCCCACTAGAGTTGGACTACCACCTGGCCCCCCATATCGCCAAGTTGAATTTCTTCAAGTCTCAAGTCTCCTTTCATTTCATGTGTGGCCCTTCTCCAGAACTCAAACCCTGAATTGGAACCCTTTCCACGCGGGACGTGAAAGAGAATCCTACCCTGTTTCCCTAAAAATAAGACAATGTCTTATATTAATTTTTGCTCTCAAAGATGCTCTAGGTCTTATTTTCAGGGGATGTCTTCTTTTTCCATGAAGAAGAATATGGTACACATTTATTGTTAAATGAAAATAAAGGAAATTTATTACCTGTATACGGTACAGTAGTACGGTAGTTGTCAACACAAACCAGACAAACTGTGAATCCTACAGTATCAAGAATTTACTCATTTATTCAACGACAATCATGTCATCATCTTCTGGAACATCATCATAACAATCCAATTCCTGAATTTCCTGGTGAATTTCTTGTGACTCCATTTCTTTCAGAATCAGTGGACCAAATCTCTCATGTTTAGCAATCGCATTCTGAGACAGAGCCTAGAGGGGGCCTTATTTTCAGGGGGATGCCTTATATTTCACTCAGAAGGAAACCTGTAAGTAGGTCTTATTTTCAGAGGATGTCTTATTTTCGGGGAAACATGGTATATCTGGTGCCCAACATACAAAAATTACTGCCACTTCTAAGGGTCAGTATCAACTAGTGTTCTAGCCTTGCTCTAGGAGTTCACGTTTGGGCCAGATTAAGAGAAGAATATTCTTTTCATTATTGAGCAGTCTCCAGAATTTGTGTCCATTATGAATCTAGTCTCCAGGTTAAGTCCTAAGAGCCTATGTGTATTGTTCTTGCTACTGTCCCACCCAGATTTCTAGCACATAATTTCAAAGTTAAAACTGCATCTTTAAGCCTATCATACAGTACTCTGGCCCAGATAAAGGTCTCAGCAAATGTGTCAGGGATAGGTAATCAGAGGGTAAGGGGAGGTAGAAGATTTCTCCTAGTCCCTTGCAAGAACTCTTAAAGGAGACACTACTATTCTGTTGCTCTCCATTGAATCAGAAACAATTTATATCCAGTATACGATTATTATAAGCCCTTTGCTTAAAGTACCTGCCACAAAATTCACAGTGTTAGTTTCCTTCCACTTTTCCATGTTAATAGCTGCCTTTTAGCCATAACACTAAGACTTCCCCTACCAGAAAATAGAAAATTGAAATTGATTAATCTAAGTGGTTTAGCTACTTGCCAGCAACCCAGATAAAACATTTACTGGGGCAGGGAAAGGCTAACCCATTGGATCTAAATAGAATTTTACTTCAGGAACACCTTCTCCAATCTTCCCCTCACTCCATACTAAGTCGAGACCATGTTGCAAATTCTCACTGCATTCTTTTAATTTCCCTTTAGTATACAACATGTTTACAATATTTAATTTCATGCCTGCCTTTCCCTCAAGATTCTATGTTCCATAAAGAGAGGGACCTTCTCTTCTTTATTAACTGCTGTATCCCCACCAGCTAGTACAGGATCTTGCACATATTAGGTGCTCAGTAGATTATTTGTTGAATTGATAAATACTCAATCCATGTAACATTGAATCAATTCCTGGCATGATGAACGGAAATAACTAAGAGTTCTACCAGAGAACTTAATTTCCAAATGAAATGGTACTAGGAAAGGGTCTCATTGTAAAACAGTTTATTTGGGGAAATGTTAACAATTTACCTGTGTTGGGTGAGTACGTTTACAGCCGAAGGATGATTTGCACAGTAAGCCAAATACATGGATTTAAAATGAGGCATGAGGTTCAGTAGACAACCTCCTACTTTGTGTTGGTTTTCTGGAAATCTGTAGGTAAAAGAGGTGGAGCACAATGTAGATCAGGAAACAGAGTAGAAAGGAAGATGATTCAAATTATGCCAGGAACATGCATACATTTCAAATTCTGCCAAAGTTAAAAGAGAAACTATATTACAACCACTTTATCCATGAAACATAAATTCTTGACTATTGCTTTAACTCTAGTCACTAAACATAGGCCAATACATAGAGTCAGATACTTACTTGGAATCATAAGGTAGGGTTTTCTTCTAAAATGGTTGTTAAAATTATAATATTCAAATTTTACTATCCACACTAAAAATACTCTTGGCTAATTTAGAGGAAGTTCAAATACAGACAAAACTAATAAAATCCAAAAAGAAGTATTACATAGTCTTGGTGGTCTGGTGTTTGCTAGGTAGGGTGGCCTTAAGATTTTTTAAATAACAAACCACCTGCTTTCATTTATGGAAAAATCAGACAAACACCAGGAAGAAAGAAAGTACTCAGGATTCCACCATTCAAAGATACCTATTATAACAATTTTGTTATGTTCATTGGCCTTTCTTCTACATGTTTCTCTATAAAATGGAAAGTAAAGATCACAAATATAATTTGTAATCTGCTTCTTCTCTCTTAGTCTTTCCATATGAATAATCTGTATCCTTATCAGCATTTGGAATGGCTCCTCAGATCTCTTTAGTGTGGGCTCTTACCATCTCCTTCCCTAGACAACCATCTGTGTCCCATAAATAGGTGGGGGGGGGGGGGGTCAGGGAGAGGTCAAAAAGGAGACATATGTAATATTATATGTAATACTTTAAACAATAAAGAATTTTTTAAAAAATAAGAAATAAATTACTGTTAAATAAATAACTTTTTTAAAAAAAAGAAACAGATAATCACCCCAATTTCCCTATAGATAATGAAAGTCACCAACTTCTCCAAAATACACTGCTTGGAAGATTAATCCTGCTACAGATATATATTGCCTGATGATCATTATATAGTTCATTTTGTAGTATGAAGTTGAATACCTCAACAATCTAGCTAGCCGAAACCGGTTTGGCTCAGCGGTAGAGCATCAGTCTGCGGACTGAAAGGTCCCATGTTCGATTCCGGTCAAGGGCATTTACATTGGTTGCGGGCACATCCCCAGTAGGGGGTGTGCAAGAGGGAGCTGGTCGGTGTTTCTCTCTCATTGACATTTTTAGCTCTCTATCTCTCTCCCTTCCTCTCTGTAAAAAATCAATAAAATATATTTAAAAAAACAACAAAAACTAGCTAGCCATGAAATATGTGTTTTTGGTTCATAGAAAGATACATTTCCTTTCCCCACTTTTCATGTCTTTCAAATATTAGTATAATAGACATGATACCAGGAGTAATTAAAAGAGAAAAACAAGCTTGTGAAACTGAATGAATAATCTGAATAACTTTTTCAACTAGTTTACAATGTACAAAAGAAAATACCTAATCGATGTCAAAGGCATCATCCATGGTTAATTGAGACCTTATTTGTCTCTTATACTGACCAGAAGCAGTAAACTTATATGATTTTAAAATAAAGACAAAAATACAACTAGTGATTTGACACTGTACCACCACCTGGTGCATCCTCTCTGCTCTGAGACAATTTACATAAGTTGTACTAAATGCATACATATAAAGTGCCTCTGTCTAAGACAAAACTTAAAAGGAAAATAAAACAAAAACAATATTGCTAGCTATCCTTATGGCAATATGTGACACTTACTTTGAACATTCTTCCAAGGCTTGGCAGAGTGTCTGCTGAAATGTGCATACTTCCTCAAAGTTCCCCAATAAAGATGTAAACTCCACAGTACTTAGACTGAAAAAAACAAAACATACACCATATATATATATATGGTGTCAGTGAATAGAACTAGTGAGGATGACTCTAGTTATCTCTCTCAGTGAGCTGATAATTTATTAGGAAGTAGCATATAAATCAAGGGAAGCAATCCATATATTTTAACTTTTTTTAAATTTATGCCAACTCCAGTTTTAAGCAACTTTCTAAAGCTTCTTTCCTTGATTTACCTTTTCTATAATACTGTTCCTAAAGAAAACAAGTGTTTATTAGGTATTATATGTATTTATCAGGTATTTTACAAGTAAATTAATAACAGATATTTAATATCTTAGTATCTAGAGCACATGTGTCAAACACAAGGCCTGCGGGCCAAATCCGTCCCGCCAGGCCTTGCAATGTGGCCCGCACCGCGCTGTCATCACTGCACTCCGCTGCGTTTCCATCACAATGACAGTTTATGACTGTTCAGTAAACCATTCGGCCCGCGATTTAGGCTGGATTTTAGATTTTGGCCCCTTCTCTGATTGAGTTCGACACCCCTAATCTAGAGAGAACAGATTGTGTTTGCCACTTATGGAGGGTAGGGGTTGACAAATGGGTGCAGGAAGTCAAAAGGTATAAATTTCCAGTTATAAAATAAATGTCATGGAAATGCAATGCACAGAATAGTGACTATCCTATATAATAAAGAGCTAATATGCAAATGGTCATCATGCCCTCACACCATCATACCATAATGGCATAACAGCTCAGACACTCAACACACTAGGGAGAGAGGAATAGGGACCAGCCAGTCAGCAGCCCAGGAGAGGGACAAGCCACTCGCCCTGTGGTCCCAGTAGCTGTGCCTGCAGCTGCAGCCTGGCCCAGCCCAGAAGAGGGACAAGCCACATGCCCCATGGTCCCAGGTGCCAGAGGCTGGGGCTGGGGCCCAGGAGAGGGACAAGCCACCCACCCATAATCCCCTGTGGCTGCAACTGACCTGGGCAAAGCCAGCCCAGTTTCCTGGTATCTGCAACCAGCCAGAGGAGGGAATCCTGGGCCCTAGGTGCAGAGTGAGGCAGAGGTTGTTAGGGATAATCAGGCCAGCAGGGGAGCAGTTAGGAGTGATCACTCAGGTAGGCAGAGGTGGTTAAGGGCAATCAGGCAGGCAGAGGTGGTTAGGGGAGATCAGACAGGCAGGCAAGTGAGCAGTTAGGAGCCAGTAGTCCCGGATTGCGAGAGGCAGTTGGACATCCCCTGAGGGGTCCCGGATTGGAGAGGGTGCAGGTCAGACTGAAGAGAACACCGCCCCCCTGCACAAATTTTGTGCACTGGGCCTCTAGTAGTTAATGATACTGCACTGCATATTTGAAAGCTGTTAAGAGGGTGGATCTTAGTAATTCTCATCACAAGAAAAAAAAATTTTCTGTAACTATATAGGGTGATGGCTGTTAACTAGACTTATTGTGGTAATCATTTCACAAAATAAACATATATCTATCAAATAATTATGCTGTACACCTGAAACTAATACAATGATATATGTCAATTATACCTCAATAAGAACATCTTATCATCTAAACATGTAAAATACATCATAGATGGCGATAAATGTAAAACATCTTGAGAACTCTCTTCTAGAGGAGCTGGGAAAGTAATTGAAAGGTATATATGCTAATATAATGCACAGGAGAAAATAGCAAACTCCAGTTTCTCCTATATTAAAATGCACATAAATCAACTAAAAGAACTCTTTATGAGAGGAGGTAGGAGAAGTAGTACTAATTTCTTTGTTTTTGAAGTGGAATGGCAAAAGCAAACTGAATAATTTTGTCCAGGGCCTCTATATTATAATTTTTCTCATTCAGTCTTCCCCTATCAAAACAGAAACAGGCTCATAGATACACAGAACAGATTGATAGTTATCAGAAGGGAGGGTGGTTGGGGGACTAGGTGAAAAAGATGAAGGAATTGAGAAGTACAGATTGATAGTTATAAAATAGTCACAGGGATGTCAATCATAGTGTATATAATATAGTAAATAATCTATACTAATAAAAGGATAACATGCCAATTAGACCAGATATCTTCTGGGCGACCTTCTGGACGTCTTTCCAGACAAAGCCACAGTGGCAGGGCTGAGGCAGAGGCAGTTAGGGTGATCAGGCCGGCAGGGGAGAGCAGTTAGGGGGATCAGGCTACAGGGAAGACCAGTCAGGGTGATCAGGCCAGCAGAGTAGAGCAGTTAGGAGTGATTAGGCAGGTAGGCAGAGAGGTTAAAGGCAGGCAAGCAGAGGCGGTTAGGAGCAATGAGGCAGGCAAGGGAGCAGTTAGGGGCATCAGGCAGGCAGAGTGGTTAGGGGCGATCAGGCAGGCAGGCAGGTGAGCAGTTAGGAGCCAGCAGTCCCAGATTGTGAGAGGGATGTCCAACTGCCGGGTAAGGCTCAATCACATATGCATATGGCCTAAACCAGCAATCAGACATCCCCAGAGAGGTCCCAAATTGTAAAGGGTACAGGACAGGCTGAGGGATAACCCCTTCCTGTGCACAAATTTTGTGCGCTGGGCCTCTAGTATTGTAATAACTATGTATGGTGCCAGGTGGGTACTGGAAATATCTAGCCACCATGCTGTACATTTGAACCTAATACAAAATAATATTGAATGTAAACTGTAATTGAAAAAAAATACTAATAGGTGATAACAATAAGAGCTAACAACACTCATAAGCATTTAACACTTATGCAAGTATTTACAAATATTAACTCATTTGAACCTTACAATAACTTTATTATGTAGGTACTATTGTTTTTATCTTACTTGTAAGGAAACCCAGGTACAAGAAGGTTATGCAAATCACCCCAAGTCACAAAGCTAGTAAATAGCAAAGTCAACGTTTGAGTCAAAACATTTTAATTCCAGCTGAAACCGGTGTGGCTCAGTGGATAGGGGGTCGGCCTGCAAACTAAAAGGTACCAGGTTCGATTCCAGTCAAGGGCATGTTCCTTGGTTGCAGGCACATCCCCAGTAGGCAGTGTGCAGGAGGCAGCTGATGGATGTTTCTCTCTCATTGATGTTTCTAACTCTCTATCTCTCTCCCTTCCTCTCTGTAAAAAATCAATAAAAATGTATTTAAAAAAAAACATTTTAACTCCAGAGCCACACTCTTAACCACTTTTTGGGAGAAAACTTGACCAAAGGTTTACTTACAAGGTCAGTATCTGCCTTAAAAGGCCCGATGTCCTTTCTCCTTAGTATAGTAATACTAAGGGAATATTTCCAAGAGAGTAATTTTTGCTGACAAAGAAAAGGAAGAACCCAAGAAATGTTACCAATAACCCCTAGAGTATAAAAAACTCCCAGTTCCTCTACTCTAGCGTCTTCCTGAAACAAGCTAGAAAACCCCTCTTATGGGTGTCAAAAGTGAAACCTTCAGCCAGCTTCCCCTGGTTGTTACTCTATCACAGCCCCAAGAACTTGACTGGGGACTTATTTGGCCCCTTCAGGATCAGACAATAAACAATCTGGTTTGGCTCAAATCACTCTGAGGTCTCTAAGACAGAACCAATGGAAACTTACTATAACCACATTTTGAATTTAGTTGGGAACAGTTCAGTTCTGACTCAAGTCTCTCACCTCCTCTGACCTGGCTCTTCCTTTCCTTTCCTCTACTGTTTCTTGATTACTAATCAGTCACTCTTTCATTTGAAATCTTACCATTTCCCCTCCCAGGGTTCCCTCTCCTCCTCTGCCTGTCACCTCCAGAAAAATTAAAGGCACATTTCACTCGGTGGCTGGAGACAAAATGGTCCAATCTGGCCACTGACTGGTTGTGTGGTGGGTACAGTAGAAAGCGTTTATGGACTTCAGTTTTCTTATTTATTTAGTGGGGACAGTCATTTCTTCCAGGGCACTGGACCCAATAATTCACTGAGGTTCCATTCAGCTCTAAGAATCATGATTCATAGAACACTTCATGTTTTACATAAGTAATGACAAAAGACATTTTGTTGAATATGGTTAAACTCTTACAAAACACAGGAATACTGAAGTAAGATTCCCATAGTACCATGAAAATAACCAAGTGCAAAATTTAGCAAGACATTATGACTAAACAAACATGATTGGGGGGGGGGAGAGAAAAAGTAGTGATATATTAAACTTATTTAAGCCTGAAATCAATAGTTCAGGTAACTATCTAACAAAAATAAACTCTTACTAAAGTAAAAGAGGAGGCTTTTGTTTTCCATTATATGGACCAATTGCTAAGTTTTCTATTTGACTTATAGATCATAATCTGTAGTAAAGATTAATAAATTCACATAAAAACACAAACAAATGCGCTGAGGCACTATTTGTTAAATATACTATTCCTACAAGCACACAAAAAAATGTATGGTCAATATTTTTCATTTGTAAAAATTATCACCTCAAGTTTCTAAGACCAGAATAAGTTTAGAACATTTTATTTAAAAAAAATTTTTTAGCATCTCTTTATCATTCACTTTTGCCTGGGTAAAATACTGCTTTGAATTGTTTTTATGAACATTCATAAAATGCCGTACTTTTTCCACTCACAGCACATGGGAAAGAGTTTCTGCCCTTGCAAGCAAAGGTCAGAGTGAGCAAAATAATTTTCAGTTTATGTGCTTTCTGGATAAAAACACTAGCAAGTTCTTTTTCTATGAGGTAAAACCAGATGTATGACTTGAAACATATAACATAAAAATTGTGAGAGACAGAAATGAAGATCTACTGATCCCTTTCACAGCCAGAAGAGAAAGAAAGCCAAGCTCTTTTCTGTTGCCTTGACCATGTTCTCAGCAACCTGTGATCTGTGGAAATTTTTCTAAAGGGCAATATAAATTATTCAGTGACATGAGAGCAATGACTCCATATGCAGATGTTATCTTGCTTTATTTAGTGAGGGCTTTCAAATATAAATCTTACTTGTTATTGGACTGCAGGGGTCTTAAGTAAGTAACAAGAAGAGACTGAAGTTCTTTAGCATAATCTTTTTCAGTGTCTATTATGTTCTGTAACACCTGTGGAGAAACAAAAATCAAGGCATTGTCATTGTCAGGACAGTCAGGGCAGTAAAATAACTTTCGATTTTTTAATCAAATTACTAGATCAACATCCCATTTACTCAGGCTAGCAGTGTAAGTAAAAAGCACAAAGTCTGAATGCACTTTGATTCATTCTAGCAAACTACTTTTATAATTGCATCTCAAGAAAAGTCTCAGCTAATAAAGGATTATTATTTCCATTTTATGTATGGAAAAATTGAAACCAGCTACCTTAATCCATAGAGCAGGTCCTTGAATAATGTTATTTTCTTCAGCATCGTTATGTTAATGAGATGCTGTAGGAATCTAACTCTCGTTTATATCAATTAGTCCAGCAGTCACAACCAGTGCTCCGTGGACCACTGGTGGTCCGTGAGGTCCAAAAGGTCGGAGACTGCTGATAGTCCATGGTAAAATTCATTTTGTTATACATCATTTCACTTAAAGTCATAGAACCTCTCAACAGTTTTGTGAGGACTTATTGTAGAGATTCAATTAATATCAAGATAATATAACAATAACTAATGTCAAATATTACAAAAGATTTTTTTAGTTATGTTTTTGATAAGACCTTTAGGAAACAAAATCTGAGGTCTCTGAATTTTCAAACAGGGTTAAAACTGGTCTTTGAATAAAGATAAAAGGTGCTAGTCTGGACAATTCAAAGAGAAAAGGAAGCTGAAATGTGACAAATTTAATAAGGGAAATAATACTTACCAGTATTATTAATGGCAAACGAGTTAAATCCTATAGGCAAAACAACCAATGTACAAGCCCATAATTTCTCTTCCCCCATCAGTTCTAGGGTCACACCCCATTTCCTAGCCTCTCTTGGAGGCACCTACAGCTTTCACTTTGAGCTCCTAAGGATAACCAAGCTTACATTTTTATATATTTTCTATTATGTAGCCTAATTCGTTCAACAACAAAAATTATTGAATGTCTAGTCAATGCCAAATTCTATGTTGTCCCCAGGGAGTTTCCACACTATTTGTAGAGGGAGATATTGAACAAGACAATGAGGGATCACAAGACAATGTAAAGCATTCTTAGCTAGGAGAGGCCCCTGAGCCTACCAATATGCCAGACATATACTCACAAGACAATGCACGATAACCTGCTTTTGAAAGATGAAATAAACAATGCAAGTGGAGCCCAGGTAGAAGTGGGCTTTTTGGGAATCAACTGGTCTAGAGGGTGGTCATCCACACTTTGCTATTGACTGACAGGATGCTTCAAATTTAAGGCTTTGCTCACCTCATCTCAAAATCATGACATTTCATTTACCTCCAGCGACCATTGTGAAGCAATAGTAAGACACTGTATAGGTAGGTGCTGGGTGAGTGGGAAACAATCCAAGCAATTTAAGGGGTTAAAAGGGTTTCTGAATGGCAGCAGTGTTGACATTTCAGACCAGATAATTATTTGCTGTGAGAGGATGCCCTGTGCACTTTAGGATGTTGAGCAGCATCCTATATCCACTGGATGCCAGTAGCATGCTATCCCCTACTCCAGTTATAACAACCAAAAATGTCTCTAGACATTGTCAAATGTAACCGGAAGGGTAATATCACTCCCTAGTTGAGAACTACTGGTTTAGAAGAACACAGGACACAGGGTGGCTTCAAAAACTGGGGATTATAATCAGAGAAAGACAAATACCATATGATTTAACTTATATGTGGAATCTAATGAACAAAATAAAGTGAAAAACAAAATAGAACCAGAAGTATATAGATACATGGAACAAACTGACAACTGTCAGAGTGAAGAGGGGAGAGGGGACTGGATGAAAGAAGGTGAAGGGATTAACCAAAGAACATATACACTGAGTGGCCAGATTGTTATGATCTCTGAATGCATAATAATCTGGCCACTACAATAAAAAGGGAAAAAAAGCTGAGGCTTAAATGGTGTCCCTTCCTCCCCAGCCGCTAATGTCTACTCTCAGTTCCTCTCTTCCTCAGAAACTATTCTTTAAAGGTATAAATGTAAATCCAGGGGCCTGATAGAACTAATAATGCTCTCTGAAACTAATCCAATAATGAAATAGAAATGTCACCCCTATAAAAGTCTAAGCACAATAAAAGGAATTAGAAACTAATGAGATTAATTTTCAAAAACACATAAAAAAAACATATGGAAAGCAGTTAAAGCAGTGCTTATGAGACAAATATATAGCTGTGAATGCCATCAAATAATGGCAATAAATATATGTCTATCAACAAATGAATCTAAAAGTCAAAAATAAACAAACAATGAATCTAATGAACAAAACAAACTAATGAATAAAATAAAATCAGAGACATGGAAGCATGGAACAGACTGGAAAATCTCAGAGGGAAGCGGGGAGGAGGGCAGGATGAGATTAACTAAAGATCTTACCTATGGACACAGACAGTAAGATGGTGAAGGCCTGGGGCGGGGCAGAAACCAGGTGGAGGGAGGCAATGGAGGGAAGAGGGGGATGTCTGTAATACTCTCAACAATAAAGACTTAAAATTAAATTAAAAAGCAAAAAAAAAAAAAAAGAGAGATAAATTTGGACTTCTGGTTTCCAGTCTTGTCTTTAAGAATCTTGTAAGTCATTACTCTATCCTAGTAACAAGTAAATAGCTGAACAAACTGAAAGAAAACTTATTTTCTCTTATGTCTGTCAGTGAATTGTGGTCATGGGGAAAACATTACTCCCCAAATTGGAGAAACAGACAGAAAGATACAAAGAATCAAAACTTGCTAGAAAGGAAACCCAGGAGCAGAAGTCTTCATGGGAATTGGTACCTGGGTAAGAAAACATGAACTGAAATTATGAATAGCTGGGGACTGAATGCAAAACAGTATGAAAGTTAAAAACTCCAGGGGCCCAGTTACAGGGGAGTATACCCACACTTTTGTGAGTTTTACTTCCAGTTGCTCTAAAGGGTTCTCACAATGAACATAGGAGGATAATCGCACTCATGCTTCAGTAAATTCTGTTCTTTGTAACAAGGTTTCCTTTTTAAGAGAGCAATAATTTTATAACCTAATCTATTGGGGCTTTATCAGAGCCTAACATATCTAGGAGAAGGGAAATACCTAATTCTGGTCTTGAAGTCCCACCTAAGGGAGGGTAAATAAAGAAACTGAGAAATGCTGATGAGCCTTACAATCTAGGGACATAAGCTCACCAAAAGATGGAGAACTAATCATAGGACCTTAAAACACTTCCTCACACCTCACCATCACATTACTAAAGGCCAATTTACTACAATTCCTTTTACCTAGTTCATCATGTCTGGTTTCCAACAAAAAAATTACAAAGCATACTAAAAGGCAAAAAACACAGCTTGAAGAGACAGCAAACATTAGAATAAGAGTCAAATATGGCAGGAATGTTGGCGTTATCAGACCAGAATTTTAATGTAACTGATTAATATGCGAAGACCTATAATAGTGGAAGAAGATAACATACAAGAACAAATTGATATTGTAAGCAGAGAGCAATACTAAGAAATAATAAAAATGAAATACTGGGGGGAAAAACACTATAAAAGAAATGAAGAATGGCTTGGATGGGTTCATTAATAGTCTGAGCCACTGAAGAATCTCTGAGCTTGAAGATATGTCAATAGAAACTTCTAAAACGTAAAAGCAAATAGAAAAAAAATTAAAAAATGGAACAGAATACCTGAAAACTGGGGAACAATTCCTAACAATGTATGATAAGAATACCAAAAGAAAGAGAAAGGGGAACAGAAGAAACATTTGAAACAATGATAGAATTTCCATAAATCAATGTTAGACACAGAACCACAGATCCATAAAGCAGAATAAATGCTCCCCCTCTCTCCCCCCCCCAAAAAATTACCTAGTCATATTATTTTCAAACTCTAGAAAAATCAAAGATTAAGAAAAAATCTTAAAAAAAGCCAGAGGGAAAAAAACAGCTCACCTATGGAGCAGTGGTTCTCAACCTTTCTAATGCCTCAACCCTTTAATACAGTTCCTCATGTTGTGGTGATCCCCAAACATAAAATCATTTTTGTTGCTACTTCATAACCATAATTTTGCTATTGTTAATGAATCATAATGTAAATATCTGTGTTTTCCGATGGTCTTAGGTGACCCTGCTAGTGATTTTCAATCTGTAGGTCGAGACACTGCTGTAGAGCCTAAGACCATCAGAAAACACAGATATTTACATTATTATTCATTAACAGTAGCAAAATTACAGTTACAAAGTAGCAACAAAAATAATTTTATGGTTGGGGTCACCACAACATGAGGAACTGTATCTCTATCCCTCTCCCTTCTTCTCTATAAAAAATCAATAAAATATATTTTTTAAAGTGATAAAACAACACATAGAATGGGAAAAATATTTACAAATTATACATCTGATGAGGAATATATAAAAATCTCATACAACTCAACAATAAAAATAATCAAAAGTTGGGAAAATATTTGAATAGACATTTCTCCAAAGAAGATATACATGTGGCCAATGAGCACCCAAAACCATGCTCAAAATAATTAAACACTAGGGAAATGCTTATCAAAACCACAATGAGATACTACTCCATACTCATTAAAGTGGTTATAAGAAAAAGAAAATATACAGTAAGTGTTGTTGAGAAGGCAGAGAAACTAGAACCCTCATACATTGCTAGTGGGAATGTTAAAAGGTATAGCTGCTGTAGAAAACAGTTTACCAGTTCCTCAAAAAGTTAGACACAAAGTTACCAAATGACCCAGCAATTCCACTCCTAGGGAAATGAAAACATATGTCCACACAAATTTGCACATGATTTTCACAGCAGCATTATCTATATATATAAAAAGGCAGTGACCATAATGACCAAAGGCTTGACTAAGCACCGGAAGCTAGTCCTGCAGTCAGTGCTGGGTTACCGTGGTGACCCAGCACTGACTGCTGCTGCTGCAGGCACAATGACCCACCTCTGACTGCTGAGGGGGCTGCAGATAAGGCCCAGAAAGAGGCCCGCAGAGAGAAGCACGGTCTGATCTGTAGCCTTTGTGGCAGCTGTTGCCTCTCTCTTTCTCTCTGGGCCTGGCCAGCAGCACACCCCTCTTTCTCTCTGGGCCTCCATGAGGGCTGCTGATCAGCCCGACCTCTCTGATCAGACCCGGAGATAGGCCCAGAGACTCTGGCACAGAAACCAACTAATCAGAACTAAATCTGGGTAAACTGCGAGGAGCCATGGCTGCCTAGGAGGCAGAGCTTTTGATGCTGACTAGAATAGAAACCAACCAATCAGAACCTAATCTTGGTGAACTGTGAATGCAGAACCTAAGGTGGGGGCTGAGGAGGGGTTTTAAGGCAGTTAGGGGCAAGATCAGGCCGGCAGGGGAGGGCCATTGGGGGTGAGATCAGGCAAGCAGGGGAGGGCAGTTAGGGGCGATCAGCCAGGCAGGGGAGGGCAGTTGGAAGCAAGATCAGGCAGGCAGGGGAGGGCAGTTAGGGGTGATCAGGCAGAGGCAGTTAGGGCCAATCAGGCAGGCAGGCAGAGGCAGTTAGGGGCAATCTGGCAGGCAGTCAGGTGAGCGATTAGGAGCCAGGAGTCCCAGACTGGAGAGGGTGCAGGATGGACTGAGGGGAAACCCCCCCCTGTCCCCCATGCATGAATTTTATGCACCGGGCCACTAGTTTATAATAACCAACAAGTGGAAATAATTCAAAGGTCCATCAACTCATGAATAGATATACAAAACCTGGTATGTCCATATGATGGAAGATTATTCAGCCATAAAAAGAAAGGAAGTATTGACACATTCTATAGCATGGATGAACCTTTAATACAATTATGCTAAGTGAAAGAAGTGAGACACAAAAGAACAATTATTATATGAAATGTCCAGAATAGGCAAAATCCATAGAAACAACAAGATTCAAGGGCTTGGAGAAAGTACTTGCTAAAGGGTACAGAATTTCTTATTAGGATAGTGAAAATGTTATAAAATAAGCTAGTAGTAATCACACAACTCTGTTAATTTATTTTAAAAATCAGTGAATTTTACACTTTTAAATGGTAAGTTTAAAAGTGGTATGTGAGCTGAAACCGGTTTGGCTCAGTGGTAGAGCGTTGGTCTGTGACTGGGGGATCCCAGGTTCGATTCCGGTCAAGGGCATGTGCATTGGTTGCGGGCACATCTCTGGTGAGGGGTGTGCAAGAGGCAGCTGGTCGATGTTTCTCTCTCATCGACATTTCTGACCCTCTCTCCCTCTCCCTTCCTCTCTGTAGAAGAATCAATAAAATATATTTAAATAAAAGTGGTATGTGGGAGGGAGAAACCAAGAGGGCAGCATAGGTAAACACCTAAACTGCTGCCTCGCACAACAATTTCAAAACTACAACTAAAAGACAAAACGTCTATTACCCAGAACCATGGGAAAGCTGGCTGAGTGGAAGTTCTACAACTACAAGGAAAAAGAAAAGAACATTGAGATGTGCACAAGCACTGAAAAGCTGAGGTACAAAGACTGGCAGTGGGCGACTGAGTAAACTGCTTTTTTCAACCTGATCAGGGGGACAAGCTCCCGATTACTCTGAACTCCAGTTTCTGGGGGGACACGGTGGACCCAAACTCCTACAGGGAGAAGCTGGACTGTCTGCCATCAGGTAGGAAAGTGAGGGTGACTTTTTTGAAGAGGTGCACCCAGCAATCATTGTTTACTGTGCTGGGGCGTGGGACATGGGGACTTGGAAACACGGAGATGTAGAGATGGCTGATTGGCAGCCGTCACTGTTTTCCACGCCCTCGCCTAATGACTCCCTGAGACCCCACCCCACACAGTCTATAAACCCACCCAAGCTCCATGCAGTGGCTTTTGCACATAAATGGCCTGCCTTATTGCAGCTTAACCTAACAAATGGGAGCTCTGGTCAGACAGCTCCAAAACCTCCATACCTCAAGCAAAGAGGAGAAAACTGTAGTTCTTGCTGTAGCTCCTGCTGGGTGGCTTTAGACAGTAGCTGACATGCACCCCATTGGAGATCCAGACGCATGTGTAACTAGTGGTCAGTGTGAGACAACACCAGATTTCAACTACTCACACCATAAGTGACACATTCAAGAGGCAGACTCAGTGAGCACCAAAGCCCCACAAAAACAAGTCCTACCCCATAAGTGTGTCTCCAGCACAGCAGCTCTTTCATTATAGACACAGCAGGTCTTCACAGCCAATTGGCCTGGAGGTCAATTCCTCTCAGTGACACCAACAACAATCTAGAGTCAACTACAACAAGGCTGTACTCCCAGTTACCTGAGGTGCACAAGAGTGTCCACCTCAGGTAACTGGGAGGTCAAACCACTAGGCCATATAGGACACCTAGCACACAAAGCCACTCTACCAACTCAGAGAAGCAGCAAAAATGCGGAGACAAAGAAACATATCACAAATGAAAGAAATAGAGGAAAACAAACAACTGGATATAGAGTTCAAAACCACAGTTATAAGGTTTTTCAAGAACTTCTTAGAAAAGGCTGATAAATTCAATGAGACCCTCAAGAATACGAAAAAGGACCAACTAGAAATTAAACATACACTGACTGAAATAAAAAAATATTATACAGAGACCCAATAGCAGACTAGAGGAACGCAAGCATCAAGTCAAAGATTTGAAATACAAAGAAGCAAAAAACACTCAACCAGGAAAGCACAAAAAAAAAAAAGAATCCAAAAATTTGAAGATAGTGTAAGGAGCCTCTGGGACAACCTCAAGCGTACCAACATCGGAATTATGGGGGTGCCAGAAGAAGAGAGACAGCAAGATACTGAAAACCTATTTGAAGAAATAATGACTGAAAACTTCCCCCACCTGGTGAAAGAAATAGACTTACAAGTCCAGGAAGCGCAGAGAAACCCAAACAAAAGGAATCAAAAAAGGACCACACCAAAACACATCATAATTAAAATGCCAAGGGCAAAAGACAAAGAGAGAATATTAAAAGCACCAAGAGAAAAACAGTTAATTACCTACAAAGAAGCACCCATATGATTGTCAGCTGATTTCTCAACAGAAACTATGCAGGCCAGATAGGAGTGGCAAGAAATATTCAAAGTGATGAATAGCAAAAACCTATAACCAAGATTACTCTACCCAGCAAAGCTATCATTCAGAATTGAAGGTCAGATAAAGAGCTTCACAGACAAGAAAAAGCGAAAGTAGTTCATCACCACCAAATCAGTATTATATGAAATGCTGAAAGATATTCTTTAAGAAGATGAAGAAGAAGATGAAAAGGTTAAAGATAAAAATTATGAACAACAAATACATATCTATCAACAAGTGAATCTAAAAATCAAGTGAATTAAAAATCTAATAAACAGAATAAACTGGTGAATATAATAGAATCAGGGGCATAGAATGGGAGTGGATTGGTAATTCTCAGGGGGAAAAGGATGTGGGGGTATAAGAAGATACTGGACAAAAATTGTATACCTATGGATGAGGTCAGTGGGGGGGGAGAGATAAGGGCAGAAGATAGGTTGGGAACTGAGTGAAGTGGGGGGGGGGGGAGGAGAAATAATTGTAATAATCTGAAAAATAAAGATCTATTAAATTTTTAAAAAGTGGTATGTATATTATATGTCAATAAAGCTGCTATTTTAAAAAATCAAATTTCTTATGTCAATAAAATATTCTGTTCATTTCTGACTTCAAGTCTTTATACATTATCATGTACCCCTAACTCAAATTTGTCTGTCTTTATAGCTCTCTGCCCAACTGTGCTGTTGTTCACTGCAATACCTCAAGTAATTACTTACACTCATGTATTCATATTTATATTCTTAGAAATGGAAAGAACTGCACTAGAATTCAATGGTACCATATTATACTAAGCAAAATGTAAATCTGACATCCATATTGCTTTATTAACAATATTTATTTTTCTATATTATTTGTATAGGTGGGAAAGCTGGTGACATACTTTATCACTTTTATTCAGGAAGGAATCAAGTTATCTAATCATCTCCTTTTGTTCACATTTTTCTAAAAAGCCTGTGTTTGATTGTCCAGCCAGTGGTTGAGCATTGACCTATGAACCAGGAGGTGATGGTTTGATTCCCAGTCAGGGCACATGCCTGGGTTTCAAGCTCAGTCCCCAGTGTGTGTGTGGGGGGGGTTGGGGAGGGCAGAAGGCAGCAGATCAATGATTTGCTTTTATCATTGATGTTTCTATCTTTCTTTCTCTCCCTTCCTCTCTGAAATAAACAAAAATATATTAAATAAATAAATAAATGAATTAATGAATAAAAAGACCATGTTTGGTAATGAGCCATCCACATGCTTCCTCTCCTTTTAAGCACTGCTGTCTATAACTGTCACACTACCAAAATTATAATCTCTGTTTTAAAAAGAAAAGCAAAATAAAAAAAACAAACTAAATTATCTTTGCCTGAAGGGAATTTTTAAATTAGAAAAATTTCAGATATTATTTACATCATAAAAATGTGATTTGTATATAGTAATAACTAGGTATGGTGTCAGGTGGGTACTAGACTTATCAAGATGGTCACATCATAAGGCATATAAATGTCTAATTACTAAGTTATTCACCTGAAAGTAATATAGTATTGCATGCCAACTGTAATTGAAAATTTAAAAATCATATTGACATACTTAAAAATGTAATTTTTAAAACAATTAAACAACTTTGTAATTTGTAAAATAATATGATACCTTAATTCCATGGTTGCTATAATTCAACCTCCCTCTCCCCATTGAAACAGCTTTATCATTTTAACTTCCTTTAAAATTCTATTATCTGTGGCTCCTTTATTTATTTCTTTTTTTAATCTTAGTGTCCTGGTGCATGAATTCATGCACATTGAAAGTAAATTAATTAGAAGAAATATCTTAATATTGCTACTTGCATCTTGCGAATGAAAAGAAAATAGGATTCTACCCAGTCTCCTATCTACCTACTCCAGGAATTCTGTGAGGATAAAATGAGATGAGGCATGGGAAAACACTTCACAAATACTTGTTAAACTGTAAAATTTTTGCACCTGGCTATAAAGCAATTGGGTTCCTGAGTTGAAGAAACTCCAAGGATGCTAGTTGCTAGGGAGAGGAAGCCAGGTGTTGCTATGTGACATCATTACCTAGTGCCCACAGCCACTGTTTCCAGGCTGGGCTGGGCTGTGAGCCACATTTTGAGCCATGGGGTCTTGGCTGCAATTTGGTGGGATGTCGCTTTAAGGTGGTGGTGGGGCCTGTGTCCCACTTGGGGGAAGCTGAGTGTTGGTTTCTTTCTTAAATCAAAAAGCCAGGTCCATGGTGCCATTAATTTTTAAATGGTCAGTGTGTGTCATGGCAGCTATTTGTGGTCAGTGTGAGTCATAGCTGTGGGTTGGATGGACAGACACTTAGCCTTTTATATACATAGATAGATTACAGTTGACATTCAATCTTATTTGTATTAGTTTGAGGTGTACTATCTGGGGCTCTTGTAAAAGAAATCACTAAGACTTTGCAAGAAAGGTACAAACTGTCCTATTCCAGTGGGTTTACTTGCTTGGTGAGGCAGCACACTTTTGAGGAGTTTGATCTCTGTTGAAACCACTAGCATGGGTCACACAGAAGGCAAAGGTGAGGTATTCAAGGAGATATGTCCTGTGCCTTTGAGTGAGTTCTGGAGCGTTAAACAGAACCTATACATTGAATTCATACTGTTACCAGATTTGAGGGTGGCTGAATGATGAATTTATAAAACTAAATTGATAAGGGTAATTAATGATTCCTTCATTAAATAATGCAAAAAAAGTTTTGAATGGCAATGCATTAAACAATACTGTTCATTCTTTGGTTTGAGAGGTAGACATGCTCATCAGGGTGAATGTTTGGGATTCTTTCCCAAATTTGCTTGGACATTTATTGCTTTCCTCAATCTCAAAAGACCAACTGATTAACTTCTGATACTGGTTCTTTATTTTTCAAACCACAGGGCATCTACTGTAAAAGGATAAAAAGGGAAGCAGACAGAGAAGGCTATGTGCTCCAAAACAGAAGGCCTCAGTGGTGAGTCAGAAGACAAGGAGTTTGGCAGGCCAACCAACTTCAGAGCAGTACAATTTGATCAAAATGAAATCCATTCAAATTTACTAAAATAGACCATGTCCAGACGTTGCCTTTGCTTCCCTGACTCTGTCCTCACAAGGAAAACCGAGTAGAGTATCCTTTTGTTCAATTAACCTTTGACTAAATTCAGAACAAATTAGATGGTGAAAATCCATAGAAAAAGAGGTGAAGGACTTTTGTACCTCAATCCTAGGCTATTGATTTTACACTAAAATATATTTCCTACATTTTCTGGAAAGTCTTTGGAGTTCATTTTTTTATAACTCTGAGAGAAACAGTCATATAAGAATAAAGACATTTTTTATGGGGCTAATATATAAAAACAAAGGCTGAAGATAGAGATATGAAAACTATGATGGCCCCAGGAAAACTTAAATCAAATAAAAAACATCATATTATAGGATTTATAAGAATGAGTTAATGTCGGTAACATCTTATAAGACTGAAAAAAGCAATATATTAATATATTGTACTTACGTTATATCTGACTTATATTCCAGTAGAACCACCCATTTACATTCAAATGCAGTTATTGACTTCATAGCTTCAAATCCTTGGCTCTCACAAAACAGGCAGCATTATCCCCCATTATTGACAGACAGACTCTACAAAATACTATCATCTCTTCTTTCTACTTCCATCCCTCAGATGAAAGAGATGTATGGAAGAATAAGACAGGAAATTGGTAGATAAGAACAAAGAGAGAACATGGCTAAGAAATAAATGGATAGATATGTGAGGTAGTTTAGGCTGTTGGATTTTTAAAAAGTGGATGCACAGAGGATTTTCAGGGCAGTGAAAATACTCTGTATGATACTATAATGATAGATACATGTCTTTATACATTTGTTCAAAACATATAGAATGTGCAACACCAAGAGTGAACCCTAATGTAAACTATGCACTCTGGGTGATAATGATGTTTCAATGTAGAGTTTTCATTTGTAACAAATGCACCACTCTGGTGGGAGATGCTTATAGTGGGGGAGGCTGTGCATGTGTGTTGGCAGGAGGCATATGAAAAATCTCTGTACCTTCCACTTAATTTTGGTGTTAACCTAAAACTGCTCTAAAGAATATAAAGTATTTTAAAAAAGGGGGGGGGCTGATAAACACTAAAAAGGTAGGGAAAATTCTGGGCAGAAGCAAGTGGGTAGATAAATGAGTGAGAGAAAATGGGGATAAGCAGAATGTGGGTGGCAAAAGCAAGGATTCCAGGTTTCCTGGGATTTTTATATGATTGGCATGCCATAGACTTCTTCCCACCATTCCAATTTCATATAGGTTCTGTGAGAGATACCCTTAGGCATCTGTCACAAGTTATAACACAGTAGAAGAAAGTAAGAAAAAATAAATAATACTAGTAATTATTGATTATATTTTTCTTGCTGGATGTAGGGAAATATCACCTCTAATTCTTCAGACAGATGCTCATTTCCAGAGTTGATTATTAGTCTGTGAGTCCAGCCTATTTGTGGCAGCACAAAAAATAGCAATCTTAAAGTGAGCTACACTAGTTGCAATGAATAAAGAATTCCACCTTCAGAGGGACATCTGGATGGGGGAGAAATTGATTGTAGTCTACACTATGAACTGTAGGGATGGATTATAGGCATGTACATTCCTGCCTAGGTGAATCTGCTCATATAGTTCCCCTTGCCTGAATTCTCTTTCAGCTTATCTTTGCTCATTTGTCTTCTGACACACCTAGAATCCTATCTCTTCTATGCAATCTATCCCTTTATTGGTTCTCAAACTTTAATTCAGTGAACATCCAAATCACCTGGGGTGAGGGAAGGATGAGAAAGAGGCTGAGGGAGTTGTTAAAATGCCTTTTCCTGGGATCTGTGGCCAGAGATTCTGATGTAGCAAGTGTGGTGCGGGGCCCAGAGTTCTACAGTTTTAACAAGCTCTCAGGGGCTTCTGATGCAAAGGATCCCCAACCACATTTGGAGAAACTCATTTTAGGACCTTCTATAAATTTACATCATTCTCTGCCACATGGCTTGTGCTATCATGTTTGTACTGTCTTTCCAATAAGATTATGGGTGCAAGAGCTAAGTGCTGCATACAAACTAAGCCTGACAACTAATACAGATTCCTTTTTCTATCCTTTATTTTTTTCAGTTTTGTTGAGATATAATTGACAAAGAAAAATGTATATACTTAATATATATAATTGATGCTTTAATATATGTATGCATTGTAAAATGATTACAATTAAGCTAATTAACACACCCATCACCTCACATAGTTACCATTTTCTTTTGTTGTTGTTCTTTATTTTTTAATCCTTCCTGGCGTATAATATCAAGTTAAAATGGGCAAAAAAAGGACAGTGAGGAGAACATAATTAGGAAAATAATTACTAAAAAAAAACAATGCTTTTTTTTTTTCCAATGTTGAGAGAAGTTTAACAAGTTACATTGAATTTTGAGGACAATGAAAGAATCAAGGTCAGTGACAGCAAAAGCCTCCACTGGCCTGCCATGTCCCTAAAGGATGCTAAACTCTCATTCAAAATAATGAGCCAGGAGTGACGAAACCTCAGTCAAACACATTAAAGATGCCTCATTGCAGATGCTAGTATGAACTGGGTGCCTAAAGCCATTTGATCACACTGAAGAATTTAACATTTAAAATTGATGTGCCACCATAATCACTCCAAGGCCTGAATGAGCTTGAAATATATGGATAATTTCTTGGAAACTTGAAAAGAGGGGAAGAATGTCTGAACACTTGCAAATTCTAAGAGTTCTCTATCCTGTCCAAGTTTATTGGATGTGATGGTTAATCTTAAGTATCAACTTGACTGGTTCACAAGGTGTCCAGATCAATCATTATTTCTGGGTGTGTCTGTGAGGGTCTTTCCAGATGAGATGAATCAATAGACTAAAAAAAGCAAATTGTCTTGCTTGCGTGTGTGTGCATCATCTAATCTGTTGAGAGCCTGAATAGAACAAAAAGGTGGACGAAGGCAGAATACACTCTCTGTCTGACTGCTTCAGTTGGGATATCACTCTTCTGTTCTCAGAAAGGAACTATTGGTTCTGATGCTTTTCAGGCCTTTGGACATCTTTCCAGGGTCTCTAGCTTGCAGATGACAGATCGTGGGACTTCTCAGTCACCATAGTTGTGTAAGCCAATTCCTTATAGTAAATCATTGGTTCTGTTTTCTGGAGAACCCTCACTAATAATACACAGGACCAAAGTAAAGGGAACATGTGGACCTTCAAGGACTCACTGAATGAAAGAGTCTAAGAAAATGTTTGGTCAGAGAAGTATTATCAGGGTGTGACAATAGAGAAATCTCCATAGGCCCAAGCCAGTTGCTTAGTTGGTTAGAGCATTGTCCTAATATGTCTAGGTTGCAGATTTAATCTCTAGTCAGTGTACATACAAGAAGCAACCAACATGAATGCATAAATAAGTAAAACAACAAATTGTGCTCTCTCTCTCTCTCTCTCTCTCTCTCTCTCTCTCTCTCTCTCTCTCTCTCTCTCTCCCTCTTTCTCTCAAAAGTCAATTTTTATTTTTTAAATATATTTGTTGATTTCATAGATGAAGGGAGATGGAGAGAGAGATAGAAACATCAATGATGAGAGATAATCATTGATTGGCTGACTCCTGCATAACCCTTACTATGGATCGAGCCTGCAACCCAGGCATGTGCCCTTGACCGGAACTGAACTTGGGACCCTTCAGTCCCTGAGCCCACACTCTATCCACTGAGCCAAACTGGTCAGGGCTCAAAAGCCAATTTTTAAGAATCTCCATAAAGGAGAAATAATAATTTAGAAAAATGCATTGTTCCACTTGACCAGTGTAGCTTCAGTTCCCATTTTTATTTATAAATATGTATATATCTATATACATACATATATCCCAGGCTGGATATATGCACATGAGTACACACATACCCTACTTCAAAGAAAATTTGGCATGAGATTCACCAATATGTTAATACTAGTAGTGACTATGAGTTGTGGAATTACAAGTGATATTTATTTTCTTCTTTATTTTTATTTATTTATTTATTTATTTATTTATTTATTTATTTATTTTGTGTGTGTGTGTGTGTGTGTGTGTGTGTGTGTGTGTGTTTAGTTATATGATGTTATGGAATCAGAAAAAAAAAACTGTCCTATCTGTTTTTAAAAAATAGATGAAAAAATCCTTCACTGGTGTTCTTATAGAACTACCAAACAGAAAATATTTACAATTAATGACTCTTAGAAGGAAGAAGAGTTCATATAACATCATATAGGAACAATTTGCATGCAGGTAAACTTGATTTTCCAGGTTTCCAAATACTATGGGAGAGCTAGAATTTTTTTTATTTGTCTAAGCCAATCAACACAGATTGGGAGGGTGATCAGAACACTCAGAATATATTTTTAATTAATTGCCTCTAAAATTTTGCTTAAATATTCAAACCAAAAGAAATGTGGATAAAAAACAATAACCAACCAAAATCCCTTCATATACCTATCTAGTTGCAACATTATATCTAACTGGTCTCCACAATTCAGGAATATTTATAAGAAAGATCTACAGTTCTTTCACAGGCCATCATGAGCCCCCCAAGGCATTCTATTTTCTTTATTATGCTTTGGTTTTGAGACAAAATCTATCAAAGTTAAAAAAAAAACATACAGGAGTGGTAAAAATTAGGTTTAAGTTGTATGTGAAACACAGTTTATTCTTGTATTAATTACTGTATTTTCCATATGAACTGTAAACCTACTTTTGCCCACCCTATATATATTTTTTGATCTAACAATTTAACTTCTGTGAATTTAACCTACAAATCTTTATATACTTTGCCAAGTTACACATAGAAGATGTTTACTGCTTAATTGTTTATAGTAGCAAGTAACTAGAAACAACATACATGGACTCCAGTAGGAGGTACATGATAAAAATAGACTTTGTATATGTAAGATTTACATAAGGCCCATAAGAATCACAGAGGTGTAGGAGAAACCAAGATGGTGGCATAGGTAAATACCAAAACTGCTGCCTCACACAACAATATCAAAATTACAACTAAAAGACAAAACGAACACCATCCAGAAACATAGGAAAGCTAGCTGAGTGGAAATTCTACAACTAGAAGGAAAGAGGAAAGCACATTGAGACTCAGAGGAGCTGCAAAAGGCTGAGGTATGAAGACAGGCACTGGGAGAGGATGAGTGTGCAGCTCACTTTCTAAAGTAGGAGGGAGATGGAAGCTCCCAAATACACTGAACAATTGTAATAATCTGAACAATAAAGATTTATTAAATAAAAAAAAGAAAGAGCCGAAACCGGTTTGGCTCAGTGGTGGAGCGTCGGTTTGCGGACTGAAGGGTCCCAGGTTCGATTCCGGTCAAGGGCATGTACATTGGTTGTGGGCACATCCCCGGTAGGGGATGTGCAAGAGGCAGCTGGTAGATGTTTCTCTCTCATCGACGTTTCTAGCTCTCTATCCCTCTCTCTTCCTCTCTGTAAAAAATCAATAAGATATATTTTAAAAAAATAAAGAAAGAATCACAGAGGTTAGTCTGCCTTGGATAATCCCAACAATATAATAAATTGTAGAATCAACAGAGGCAGAGAGAGAGATAAAGCAAAACTATGGATGATATCCTCCAAATAACAGGGAAAATAAGCTATGGTAACATGTTTATCCACCATTTGAATGTGCCTTTCTTTAAAAATTAAATCATTGAGAATCACCTAGAAGCTAAAAGAAGTAGTCATAGTGGAAGGAATAAGGGAGCCTAGCTCTGTTGGGTAATACATTTTAACCTCAGAAATATAAGAGAAAAAATAGTGACAAAATTGTCCTCGATGTTATGAAGTTCTGTCTTGATTTTTCATACCAGCTACTGCTGATATCATTTATGGAGCAAATTCACTGAAGAGTGAAATTTATTTTTTTTTAAACCAAATGTATAGAGATGTTTTAAAACTGTTCATCCATGCATAAAATGAAAGGAATATGCAGTACAAACACACATAGAACACATAGAAAAGTGAAACTGTATTTCAGCAGGGCAGGAGTGTGGAGGAACAATGTGGCTACCAGTCAGGGACTGAGCCAAATCAGGAAAGGAGACATGAAGGAAAGCAGAGAGAATATTAAGGAAAGGATATTATTTCTTTCTCAAACAGGAACTTATTTTGAGTATTGCACTTGCCCTATCTATACCTAATATATTTTGACATAATTGTGTTCAAGCCAGAACCATTTAATTCCTCCTTCTGTGCCAAAGGACAACCTTCCTTTTGGGTTCTCCTCAAGAACAAAGTTGATAATATTTCAGAGGAATATCATAATTAATTGATTGATTTATTTTAAAATGAAACCACAGTATGTAATCACTAAAAACTTACTACATGAGAGGAACTTGATAATTCACCTTCTAAATATCTGGTAAGGCTATTTAGTGACAAAATTGGCTACCTAACTGCTGAATTTCCCCATTATGTCTGTACTTTCTCTTTCACTATAGTTTAATAGGCTACAAATAAACTTCTAGGCATATATAAAAGGCCTATAAATACAAGAGCTCTATTGTAATGTAGCTGATATTATACCCTTGTTAGCAACTTTATCTAGTCTTCCATTTGTTTCAGCTCAAAACATCAATGATTCAACAACTGAAAAGTTTCCATATAGTCAAGAAAATTTTGTTCATCATCTGATCACTCACCACGGAATAATAATTCTTGGTAAGTGGTGTAGTTTCAAATCCTTTGATAGCCTTGGGGGAGAGAGGTCTTTCTGTGAAAAAAAATTAATTATGTTAATATCATACAAGTATAAGATGAAAATTTTATAACATGGGCCAACTAAAATATCATGAATATTATCAAGTGGAAAGATCAATGGAAATGTACATTCCTAAACAAGAAACCATAATTTTACCAAACTACATATGGTCAAAGTTAAATCTTCTTGTTCAGGTCCATCAATTTCTAAGGAGGAGAATAACCCAAGGAGTTAAGGTCTAGCTACTTAATGCCAGGATGGGGGCAAGAACTTCACTCCCAGCTTCAGTTTGTTCCATTCAACTTATCAAAACAGATAAATAAGCTGAGACCGGTTTGGCTCAATGGATAGAGCGTCGGCTTGGGGACTGAAGGGTCCCGGGTTCAATTCCAGTCAAGGGCATGTACCTTGGTTGCGGGCATATCCCCAGTAGGGGGTGTGCAAGAGGCAGCTGATCGATGACTCTCTCTCATCGATGTTTCTGGCTCTCTGTCTCTCTCTCTCTCTCTGTACAAAATCAATAAGATATATTAAAAATAATAAAATAAAATAAAATATATTTTTTTAAAAAAACAGATAAATAAGCAAGGCCAATGCTAACCAAATGCATATTTGTAACTTGCAACTTACAATTTAAGTATAACATAAATACTAAGAACCATAATTTCTTAGGGCTATCTACTGTGCCAAAAACAAAATAATTAGAATATATATAATACACTAAAAACGAGCAGAAAAGTCTTTTCTTTTACGATACGTATCATTTTAATATTAATACATTATGCTGTAAAATGCTGCCTTTTTTTTTTTACAAAGTTAATTTTACCTATTAAACTCATAAGAGACATTCTAGTAACTTTTTTCTTTAGAAAAGTAGTTAATAAAAATACAAGACATGGATGATAAATGTTTAACAGTCACTACATACTATCTTTCCTACCCTCATTTTCTCCTTTGCTTCATTGTGTTTCATATTCTACTTTTATCTTGCTACATTGTATGCAGTTTTAACCTCTTTCTGAAGTATGAGGAATTATCAATAACAAAATAATATAACATCAAATCTTAATTTTTCTTTTTTAAAAATTATATTTTCTAGTTTTAAATCTATTACATATCCACCCTAAAAATGCAAAACATAGAAAAATTTTTAAAAAGAAAAACAACGGTTGGCCCATCACCCACAGTAAGAATTTGAAGTGTCTTCTCAAATGTACACACATACAAATGGATCTTTCTTACTTTTCCTACAGTTTTCCTATAAATATATATTTATAATTCTACCACTATAACATTATTTCATGGATTATTTCCCTTTTAACCTTTATTTCTAATTATTACTATATTTAAAATATCCCTTATGTTTATTTGACTCATAACAGCTTTTATTTTTTTAATAAATCTTTATTGTTCATATTATTACAAATGTTCCTCATTTCCCCCTCCTCCATTGCTCCCCTCCACCAAGTTCCCACCCCACCCTCTGCCCTTTCCCCACCCCCCATTGTCCTCATCCATAGGTGCACAGTTTATGTTCAGTCTCTTCCCACAACCCCCTCTCCCCTTTTACCCGAGAATCCCTTCCATACTTCTGATTCTATTATATTCACCAGTTAATATTATTCATCAGATTTTTTTTAATTCCCTTGGTTTTTAGATTCACTTGTTGATAGTTATGTATTTGTTGTTCATAGTTTTTATCTTTATTTACTTTCTCTTCCGAAAGAACCCCCTTCAGCAATTCATGTAATTCTGGTTTGGTGGTAATGAACTCCTTTAGCTTTTTTTTTATTATTATTAGTGAAGCTCTTTATCTGGCCTTCGATTCTGAGTGATAGCTTTGCTGGGTAGATTATTTTTGGCTGTAGGTTCTTGCTATTCATCACTTTGAATATTTCTTGCCATTCCCGTCTGGCCTGCATGGTTTCTGTTGAGAAATCAGCTGACAATCGTATGGGTGCTCCTTTATAGGTGCTGCTTTTCTCTTGCTGCTTTTAATATTCTCTCTTTGTCTTTTGCTCTTGGAATTTTAATTATGATTTGTCTTGGTGTGGTCTTCTTTGGATTCCTTTTGTTTGGAGTTCTGTGTGCTTCCTGGACTTGTAAGTCTAATTCTTTCACCAGGAGGGGGAAGTTTTCTGTCACTATTTCTTTCAATATGTTTTCGATATCTTGCTCTCTCTCATCTTCTGGGACCCCCATAATTCTAATGTTGGTTTGCTTGAAGTTGTCCCAGAGGTTTCTTACATTATCTTCAACTTTCTGGATTCTCTTGTCTTCTTGCTTCTGCGGAGGAGTGTCTTCTGGCTCTTTATGTTCCACATCTTTGACCTGATTCTTGCAATCTTCCATTCTGTTTTTAGGACTCTGTATAATATCTTTTATTTCAGACAATGTATTCTTTATTTCTTGTTGATCCCTTATTATTTCTTGTTGATCCCTTATTATTTCTAGTTGATCCCTTTTTATATCCTGATAGGTCTTATCGGTCTTTTCTAGGAAATTCTTGAAAAACCTTATAAGTGTGGTTTTGAACTCTATATCCAGTCGCTTTTTGTCCTCCATTTCTTTTGTTTGTGATCTGTTTCCTTGTCTTGGCATTTTCACAGATTCCTTGAGTTGGTAGCCTTAAAAGTCTCTGTGTTCAGCTTGGATGGGGTGGAGTTTCAGGGTGGAGCCTTCAGCCTTGGCTTCCGTCAGCCACGCCTTATGCGGCTCCTGAGTCTAGTGTTCCTCAGGGTCCTTTGGTACTCGCTGCAAGCACCTCTGAGAGAAAGGTGCCCTCGAGTTTCGCCTGCTACCAAGCAGTCTAGGCTCTCCCCAATGAGCCCAGAACTGGGGTTCAGTTCAGTTGGAAGTAGGGTTGGAAGTGGGGTTCAGAGCAGTCTGGAACTTTTGTCTCCTTCCCGCCAGGGCAATCCTGCGGCACAGTCAACCGTCTGTTCTCTGTGCATAATGTGCGCGCATCTGGGACCTCCTTTCGCCACTCCCCTGAGCTTCCACTGTACAGCCCAGGCTCCTTCTGTATGAGCCTGGGTCCCCAGGGTCTGGCCTAGAACTGGGGATCAGTGCTGTTGGGTCTGGGGTTCAGCACAGTTTGGAGCTTTTATCTCCTTCCCACTAGGGAACGCCAGCCAGGCACTCAGCCTCCCCCTCCTCTCCTGCTCCGTCCTCTCCGCGTGCGCAACGTGTCTCCGTACCTTAGGCTTTTACAGCTCCTCCGCTCTTCCTTCTGGTTTTCTCTTTCTTTCTAGTGATAGAATTTCCAGTCAGTTGACTTTCCTGTAGTTCTGGGTAATGTCCATTTTGTATTTTAGTTGTATTTTATTGAAATTGTTGTGTGCTGCTGCGGTTAGGTGTTTACCTGTGCAGCCATCTTGGATCCTCTTCTCTGACTCATAACAGCTTTTAAAACATTTTTTTTTACTTCTACAACAACCCTGTCAGGCAGAAATGATCTTATTTTGCAGAGGTCACTAAGGTTCAGAAAGGTGGTGTCAGCTGCCTAATGGTATGAATCTGAAAAATGGCAAAACTAAGACTAAAAGTGCAAGTGTGTCTTGATAAGGGGCTATGCTTCTAACCAATATGAGGTCCTGAAATAAAATTATTGAAGGTTTAAATTGATGGGTAATGGTTCCTACTGGAATTCAGAAGGACCATCAGTTTGACCTGGAATGGTCAGAGAATATCTTGCTGGGCAGAGGACCCGTGATCTTTCTCTGGAAGGTGGCTAAAATTCAAACAAGCATAGAAGACAGTAAGGAGTTTTGTAGTCAGGGAAGATTCCAGAAGCACAGCTATAGTAATGACAATGCTCAAGGCAGAACTGTTCCTGTGATGGAGAACTGCACGGTTGTGCCAGGCTGAGCAGAGTGGAAACAGTAAAAAGGCAATGATGAAGGCCAATTCGATCATTTCCCAGTGATGACAAATGGGGTATGGCCAGTTTGGGGAAAGTATATGGAATTTCAAGATCTGCCTGGACCCATTTGGTGGCTTCACAATGCTTTACTGGGTGAACCTGAGCAATGTGGAACCATCTTGCCTATTACTTGAGATTATAAGTAGCAGAGACAGTACTCAAACCCAAGTATTGCATTGCCAAATCTGGTGTTCTTTCCAATACACATGGTTTTGTTCTCTTAGATGTTTGTTCTCTTAAATTGACCATTACCAAATTATTTTAGTTTTGTATTGGGCAAATTTTCTACAACATAGCTCTACAACATAGCTCTAATGCTTCTACTTAGAATTTAGTTGTTCTGTGGAAATAAAATGTAAATTAGTCTTGATAAAAATAAAATTTTCTAGCCTGCCCAGCATGGCTCAGTGGTTGAGTGTCAACCTATAAACCAGGAGATCACAGTTCAATTCCTGGTCAGGACACATGCCAGAATTGTTGGATCCATCCCCAGTGTAGGGCATGCAGGAGGCAGCCAATCAATGATTCTCTCTCATCATTGATGTTTCTATCTCTCGCTCCCTTTCCCTTCCTCTCTAAAATCAATCAAAAATATATATTTAAAAATAAATAAAACTTTCTAACAATAACAGCAAGATGTAGTCACCTTTCAAAAGCAAGGCCAAAGGAAAGGGTAAACAGTAATTAGAGCCTGTCAAGACATGGAAGAGGAAAGGAAAGGCCATAGGAATGGGTCTTTGTAATTGAAACAAAATGTTAACTAAGTGGTTTAGAATTGAGAATCATGACTTAAAAAGAAAGAAGTGGCTGCCATGGAGATTACTAGGTGGATTAACATGATGTAAAAGAGCTGGTGCTTTGATAGGTCAATAAAATTGTCAAACCTCTAGCAAGACTGATAGAAAAAAAGGTGAGAAAACACAAATTACCAATATGAGGGATGAAACAGGAGATATTTATAACTACAGTCCCTAGAGATATAAAAAATATAATAAAAGAGTACTATGAAAAACTCTACACACATAAATCTGATAATTAGAATGTAGTGAATCAATTCCTCAGAAAATAAAAACTATCTGAACACACCCAAATGAAGGAGACAATTTGAATAGCTTTATAACTATTAAGGAAATTGAATTTGTAAATTTAAAACTCTGATTTAAAAAAAGAAAAGTCCATGCCATACCCTCTCACCAGAGAATTCTATCAAATGTCAAGAAGAAGCAATACAAATTCTTCACAATCTATCATATAAAATAAAAGAATATCACTTTCCAAATCATTTTATAAAGTCACTCTTATAGAGAAACAAAAAATAGCACAAAAAAAAATCATCAGGCCAACATTCTTCATGAATATCTTAGCAAAGTATCCTATCTAATAATTAGGGAATATGCTAATTGACTATCACGCCCTCAAAGATGGCAGTGCCCATAGCCACCAGATGGTGGCGCCCAGTCCCCTCAGCCCCACTGGAGTGGCAGACATGCAGCAAGGCCTGCCTTCAAAGTCCCCCAGTCCTCTCAGCCCCCCCCCCCCCAGCCGCACAGGGCTAGCCTGAAGCACAGGCAAGCCTCAGATGTTGGCTGCCCAGCCACCCAGGGACACCTGAGGCTCAGGTAACCAGGGCCACCTGAGGCTTGCACTACCGGCAGTGGCAGCAGCAGAGGTGTGATGGGGCATCACCTTCCCCTGATCACTAGGTTGCCTCCCGCCCCTGAGGGCTCTCAGACTGTGAGAGGGGGAAGGCCGGTCTGAGGGACGCCCCCCTCCAGTGTATGAATTTTCATGCACTGAGACTCTAGTGAAGAAATATAATTCAGCAATATTTTAAAAATTGTATACTATGTAATTCATTCCAGGGATGAAAGGTTGGTTAAATATTCAAGAATCAATCAGTGTAACCCACAATAATAATCTAAACAGAAAAATCATATGATAATGATACATGAAAAACTGAACACCCTTCAAGAAAATAAGACTTCTAGTCCTGGCTGGTGTGACTCAAGGGGTAGAGTGTCACCTGGGTTCGTTTTCCTTAGTGACCACATACCTGCATTGCAGGTTTGAGTCCCAGTCCCTGTTGGGGCGTGTGTAGGAGGCAACTAATCAATGTGTCTCTCTGGTGTCAATCTCTCCCCCTCTCTCCCTCCTTCCCCTCTTGCTTCCTTCCATTCTCTCTAAAAATCAATGGAAAAATGTGTCCTCTGGTGAGGATTAACAAAACAGATAAAGAAAAAAACTTCCAGAAAAGAATAGGAATAAACATCAACTTTTGCAACTCAATAAAGAGCATTTATGGATCAAACTGGCAACAATCTGATGCACAGGATGATGCCCAACCGAGTGACACCAGCCAGAGCTTATCAATGCTTTCTAAGAGACTATAAGTGGGTTAGCCTTTTTTTCCTGCAGGGAAGAAAAGCAGGTGGAGAAGAGGAAAGATGGCGACTGGCAGGAAGGTAGGGAGGGAGAGTGTGAGAGAGTAAGGGAGTGATAGAGGTGTGTGGATGTGTGTGGGTGTGAGTGTGAGTGAAATAAGGACAGTTAGACCTTGTAGTCCTTCAGGGGTTGCTAATTTGGGCAGTCTTAGACAGCAAAGCCCTGCTGGTGCCACAGACACTCTGGGGAGGACACCAGCAGCACAGAGACCACCCCATCTTGAAGAACAGAACTGCTTGAAACTAGAATCCTAGCCTTGCCAACACCTAGTCTGGTTTCAGAAGCAAACCAGGACCCTACAACCACTCTGGTAAAAGACCTGCAATCACTATTGCAGACCCAGGGACACCAAGACTCCAGGCACCAGAGCTGCAGATTTCTGTGAGTCACAAAGCCAATCTCTTCCCTACTGCCCCAGTGGCAGCGACATAGAAACTACCAGACCCCAGCTGTACAATAAGGCTTTCTGCACACACAAAGCATTAGCGACTCTGCCTGATGTTGAGCCTTGGTGTCAGACACAAGAAATTTGTTTCCTGCGATTCGTCTCCATTCCTAGGCAGAAAGACTGAATTAATTTGAGCTTGGCTTCTCATCCTTAGGGAGGTAGTTTTCTGTGACCAGATACCGTGCCCACGCAGGACAGGGAGACAGCACTGAACATGAGCCTGGACTTGCGAACTCAAGGAATTTGTTTCCCACAATTTGCCTCCATATCCCAGGCAGGGAGACTGAGCTGAATTCGAACTTAGCTGCTTATCCTCAGGGAGGTTGTTTTCTGCAACCAGATCCCACACACACGCAGGGCAGGGAGACAGCCCTGAATTTGAGCCTGGAGTTGAGAACTCGGGGATTTTGTTTCCCACGACTAGTTTCTACACCCAGGCAGGGAGGCAGTCCTGAATTTAAGCATAGGCACACTACCTAGTTTTCTGAGACCAGACACTGCGCCAGCACAGGGAGACAGCGTTGAATTTGAGCCTGGGTGCATGGACACGGGGAGATTGTTTTCCACAGTACACATTTGCATGACCAGATTCCACACACACACTAAGTGGCAGTACCACCTAACTTTGATTCAGGGCAAGCACACACAGAAGGCTGTTTATCACAGGGGAGAAGTAGATTTCCTGCCAACACACTGTGACTGAGCAACCCAGTCTGCCAAGCAGATTGGGAACGCTGAATCTCCATGCAAGAGTCAGCAATGAGCACCAGTGACTAGACTCTGTTTCTCATTGTGTGTGCCTGGGATCCCTGATCCCCAGTAAATTCACACTATAGAGCCAGTGACTCCAATTCTTGGAGCATATGCACACAGGGACCCTGATTCTCAGTGCAAAGTAGCACCAAGCAACAGAGACTCTGATACTCGATAGTCAGCCTGGACACAGGGATCCTCTGACTTCTGACACACAATAGGGAACTTTGATTTTTGGCACACGCCAGTGGGTTCTCTGTTTCAGTGTAGCACAGGCCACACTAAGTCCCTGATTCTAGGTATACACATGAGGCCACACTAAGCCTGTGACTCTGACTCAAGGTGAGCGTGGCTCTCAACAACCCACAGCAACCACATATGTCTTCGTGTCAGAGCTATTCAGTGACACTTGGCGGGTGCAAATCTCCCACTGCACATGTCACAGGCCCTGCAACTTGACATTTGAACCTTCTAGTGATAGTCAGAATGGGGAGACAACAAAGCAATTCCCAGAGGAAAGAAAAGGAGGATCCCCAAGAAAGGAAATAAGTGAAACGGAAGCATGAAACATGACAGAAAAAGAATTCAGAGTAATGATCATACAGTTCATACACTGATGGATGAGAAAATCAACAACCTATGCAAAAATCAGAAAGAAATGAAAAATAATATAGCTACAATCCAAAACACCATGGAAAGCTTCAACAGTAGACTAGAAAAAGCAGAGGACCGAATTAGTGAATTAGAAGATTAGGTACGAAAACAAGCCCAATCTGAACAGCAACTAGAGAAAAAAATTAAAAAGCAGGAGGAGAGCCTAAGGGAACTTTGGGGTGATGCAAAATAAAATAACATACGTATAATAGGGCTGCCAGAAGGACAAGATGAGCAGCAAGAATTGGAAAATTTATTTGAAGAAATAATGACAGAAAACTTCCCTGATATGGGGAAGAAAAAAGTTACACAAGTGCAGAAAGTCCTGAGCAAGATCAATCCCAAAGACCCACACCAGACATGTCATAATTACAATGGTAAATGTTAACAACAAAGAAAGAATCTTAAAGGCAGCAAGAGAGAGACGGAGAGTTACCTACAAAGGATCGCCCATCAAATTATCAAATGATTTTTCAACAAAAACACATGAAGCTAGAAGGGAATGGAAGTAGATATACAAAGTGATGCAACGCAAGGGTCTGAATCCAAGAATACTCTGTCCAGCAAGACTATTAATCAAAATTGAAGAAGAAATCAGGAGCTTCACAGAAAAATAAAAAAATAAAATACTAAGGGAGTTTATCACTACCAAGCCAGCAATGCAATAAATGCTAAAGGAAATGCTGTAAAAAGAAGAAACAAAAAGGTAAGAAGGAACACAGCCTTAAAAAAATAGAAATGGCTACAAACAAGTAACTTTCAATAATAACTTTAAATGTAAATAAACTAAATGCTTCAATCAAAAGACATCAAGTGGCTAACTGGATAAAAAATAATGACCCATATATATGCTGCCTATAAGAGACCCACCTCAGAACAAGGGACTCACACAGACTGATGATGAGGGAATGAAAAAGTATCTTCCAGGCAAATGGAAAGGAAAAAAAACTTGGATAGCAGTATTTATATCTGACAAAATAGACCTCAAAGTGAAGGCCATAACAAGAGATAAGGAAGGCCACTTCATAATACTAAAAGGATCAATACAACCAAGAAGTATAACCCTTATAAACATATATCCACTCAATGCAGGAGCACCAAAATACATTTTTTAAAACAACTCCTGGAATATATCAAGGGAGAGATTGACAACAATACAATCATAATATGGGATTTTAATACACCACTGACATCACTGGATAAATCCTCTAGACAAAAAATCTGCAAAGAACCATCAATCCTAAATGACTCACTAGATCAGATGGAGTTAATTGACATCTTCAGAACATTTCACCCAAAGCCACAGAATATACATTCTTCTCAAGTGCACATGGGACATTTTAAAAAATAGATCACATATTGGGTCACAAGCAAAGTCTCCCCAAATTAAAGAACATTGAAATCATATCAAGCATTTTCTCAGACCACAATGGCATAATATTATAAATAAACTACAATAAAAAACAATCCAAAACACTCGAACACTTGGAAGCTTAATAGCATGTGATTAAATATTGATTGGGTTACCAATGAAATCAAAAGAGTAATTAAAAACATTCTGGAAACTAATGACAATAAAAACACCACAAGCCAAAACCTATGGGACACAATGAAAGCAGTCACGAGAGGCAAGATTATAGCTCTACAGGCCTAACTCAAAAAAAAAAAAAAAAAAAAAAAAAAAGGTAGTAAATCATCTAATGCTACAACTCAAAGAATTAAAAGAGAGCAACAAGAAAATCCCAGAGTGAGCAGAAGGAAAGAGATAATAAATATTAGAGCAGAAATAATTGACATAGAGACCAAAAAATCAATACAAAAGATCAACTAAACCAAGAGCTGGATCTTTGAAAGAATCAACAAGATTGATGAACTTCTAGCCAGGCTCACCAAGAAGCAAAGAGAGAAGACTCAAATAAACAAAATAAGAAATGAAAGAGGTGAAATAACAACAGACCCCACAGAAATACTAAGGATTATTTTAAAAAATATATTATGAACAACTCTATTTCAACAAAGTGGACAACCTGGAGGAAATGGACATATTCCTAGAAAAATTAACTTAACTAAGGAAGTAAAAGACCTAATGCGGAAAATTACACGACACTGAAAAAGAGATAGAGGAAGATGTAAACAGATGGAAGAACATACTATGTTCATGGATTGGTAGAATCAACATCATTAAAATGTCTATACTACCTAAAGCAATCTATAGATTCAATGCACTCTCCATTAAAATACCAACTGCATATTTCACTGACCTAGAAAGAACTCTACAAAAATTCATCTGGAATACAAAAAGACCCTGACTAGCCACAGTAATCCTAAGAAAGAAGAACAAAGTAGGAGGGATCTCCATACCAGATTTCAAGCTGTATTACAAAGCCACTGTTCTCAAAAGAGCCTGGTACTTGCACAAGAACAGACTTATAGGTCAATGAAATAGAATAGAGAACCCAGAAATTGACCCAAATCACTATGCTCAATTAGTATTTGACAAGGAGGCATGAACATACAATGGAATCAAGACAGTCTCTTTAATAAATGGTGTTGGGAAAATTGGATAGATACATGCAAAAAATAAATAAATAAAACTAGATCACCAACTTACACCATACACAAAAATAAACTCAAATGGATACAGGACTTAAACATAAGACGGGAAACCATAAAAATACTAGAGGAATCCACAGGCAGAGAAATCTCAGACATATGCAGAAAGAACTTCTTCACTAATACTGCTCCTATGGCAACGGAAGCTAACGAGAAAATAAACAAATAGGACTACATCAAAATAAAAAGCTATTTACAGCAAAAGAAACCATCAACAAAACAACAAGAAAGCCTACTGTATGGGAGAACATATTTGCAAATGTTATCACTGATAAAGGTTTAATCTCCAACATCTATAGACAGCTTATACAACTTAATAAAAGGAAGATAAATGACCCAATTAAAAAATGGGCAATGGACCTAAATAGAATCTTCTCAAAAGAAGACCGAAGGAAGGCCAAGAGGCACATGGAAACATGTGTAAAGTCACTAATTATCCGAGAGATGCAAATCAAAACAATAATGCGGTACCATCTCACACCTGTCAGAATGGCCAACATCACCAAATCAACAAACGACAAGTGTTGGCGAGGTTGCGGAGAAAAAAGAACCCTCGTGGACTGCTGGTGGGAATGAAGACTGGTTCAAGAACTGTGGAGAACAGTATGGAGCTTCCTCAAAAAACTGAAAATTGAACTCCCATTCGACCCAGTAATCCCACTCCTAGGAATATATCCCAAGAAGCTAGAAACACCAATCAGAAAGGATATATGCACCCCTATATTCACAGCAGCATAATTTACAATAGCTAGGATTTTTGAAACAGCCTAAGTGCCCATCAGCAGATGATTGGATCCAAAAACTATGGTACATCTACACAATGGAATATTATGCTGCCATAAAAAAGAAGAAATTGTCATCATTTGCAGCAACCTGGATGGAATTGGAGAACATCATGCTGAGTGAAATAAGCCAGTCAATGAAAGAGAAACACCACATGACCTCACTTATTTATGGATGATAAAGAACATTACAAACTGAAGAACCAAAAGATAGATATAGAGACAGTAAAGCAACAAGCAGACTGTCAAATTACAGTGGGGAGGTTAGGGAGATCTGGGGGAGATAAGAAATCAACTGAAGGACTTATATACATGCATATAAGTACAACCAATGGACACAAAACTCTGGGGAGGGGAGCATGTATGGGAGGGGGGGCAATGGTATATGTACAAAGATAATAATTTAATTTTAAAACAATTAAAAAATAATAAAAAACAAAAAAATAAACATATCATGTTATGGTCTATTAAAAAAATCAATAAACAAAAAGTGCTGGCAAGTATTTGGAGAAAAAGGAAACTGCTGGTGGGAATACTGACTGGTGCAGCCACTGTGGAGAACAGTATGGAGTTTCCTCTAAAAACTAAAAATGGAACTCCCATTTGACCCAGTAATCCCACTCCTGGGAATATACCCTAAGAAACTAAAAACACCAATCAGAAAGGATATATGCAACTCTATGTTCATAGCAGCACAATTTACAATAGCTAAGATTTGGAAACAGCTTAGGTGCCATTCAGCAGATGACTAGATCAGAAAACTATGGTACATCTACACAATGGAATACTATGCTGCCATAAAAAAAAAGGAATTCTTACCATTTGCAGCAACCTGGATGGAACTGGAGAACATTTGGTAAGGGAAATAAGCCAGGCAATGAAAGAAAAATACCATAAGATCTCACTCATTTATGGATAATAAAGAACATTATAAACTGATGAACAAAAAAAAATAGATACAGAGGCAGTAAAGCATCAAACAGACTGTCAAATTACAGTGGGAAGTTTAGGGAGAGGTGGGGGAAATAAGAGATCAACCGAAGGACTTGTATGCATGCATATAAGCATAACCAATGGATGCAAAACACTGGGGGGTGAGGGCATGTACGGGAGTGGAGTAGGGGAACAATGGTAAGATATGTACACATATAATACCTTAATAAAGGAGGATCCAAGATGGCTGCACAGGTAAACACCTAACCTCAGCTGCACACAATTTCAATAAAATACAACTAAATTACAAAATGGACATTACCAAGAACTACAGGAAAGTCGACTGACTGGAAATTCTACAATGAGAAGAAAAGAGAAAACCAGAAGGAAAATCAGAGGAGCTATAAAAGCCTAAGGTACAGAGACACGTTGTGCGCATGGAGAGGACGGAGCAGGAGAGGAGGGGGAGGCTGAGTGCCTGGCTGGCGTTCCCTAGTGGGAAGGAGATAAAAGCTCTGAACTGTGCTGAACCCAAACCCAACAGCACTGAACCCCTCATACAGAGGTAGCCTGGGCTGTAAGGCGGAATATCAGGGGAGCGGTGAAAGGCAGAGCCCCAGAGGAGCACACATTGTGTGCAGAGGACGGACTGTTGACTCTGCTGCTAGATTGCCCTAGTGGGAAGGAGACAAAAGCTCTGGACTGTGCTGATCCCCAGTTCCAACTGCTCTGAAGCCCAGTTCTAGGCCAGACCCCGGGGACCCAGGCCCATACAGAGGGAGCCTGGGCTGTAAAAGGGAAACCCCGGGGGAGAGGCGAAAGGAGGTCCCAGAGGCGCACACATTATGCACAGAGAACAGACGGTTGACTGTGCCGCAGGATTGCCCTGGCGGGAAGGAGACAAAAGCTCCAGACTGCTCTGAACCCCACTTCCAACCCTACTTCCAACTGAACTGAACCCCAGTTCCGGGCTCATTGGGGAGAGCCTAGACTGCTTGGTAGCAGGCGAAACTCGAGGGCACCTTTCTCTCAGAGGTGCTTGCAGCGAGTACCAAAGGACCCTGAGGAACACTAGACTCAGGAGCCGCATAAGGCGTGGCTGACGGAAGCCAAGGCTGAAGGCTCCACCCTGAAACTCCACCCTATCCAAGCTGAACACAGAGACTTTTAAGGCTACCAACTCAGGGAATCTGCGAAAATGCCAAGACAAGGAAACAGATCACAAACGAAAGAAATGGAGGACAAAAAGCGACTGGATATAGAGTTCAAAACCACACTTATAAGGTTTTTCAAGAATTTCCTAGAGCCGAAACCGGTTTGGCTCAATGGATAGAGCGTCGGCTTGGGGACTGAGAGGTCCCGGGTTCGATTCCAGTCAAGGGCATGTACCTTGGTTGCGGGCATATCCCCGGTAGGGGGTTGCAAGAGGCAGCTGATCGATGACTCTCTCTCATCAATGTTTCTAGCTCTCTATCTCTCTCCCTTCCTCTCTATACAAAATCAATAAAAATATATTTTAAAAAAAGAAAAAGAAAAAGAAAAAAGAAATACTATTTAAAAAAAAAAAAAAACTTTCCTTTCTCTCAAAAAAAAAAAAAAAAAAGAATTTCCTAGAAAAGTCCGATAAGACCTATGAGGATATGAAAAGGGATCAACTAGAAATAATAAGGGATCAACAAGAAATAATAAGGGATCAACAAGAAATAAAGAATACATTGTCTGAAATAAAAGATATTATACAGAGTCCTAAAAACAGAATGGAAGATCGCAAGAATCAGGTCAAAGATGTGGAACATAAAGAGCCAGAAGACACTCCTCTGCAGAAGCAAGAAGACAAGAGAATCCAGAAAGTTGAAGATAATGTAAGAAACCTCTGGGACAACTTCAAGCAAACCAACATTAGAATTATGGGGGTCCCAGAAGATGAGAGAGAGCAAGATAGTGAAAACATACTGAAAGAAATAGTGACAGAAAACTTCCCCCTCCTGGTGAAAGAATTAGACTTACAAGTCCAGGAAGCTCACAGAAGTCCAAACAAAAGGAATCCAAAGAAGACCACACCAAGACAAGTCATAATTAAAATTCCAAGAGCAAAAGACAAAGAGAGAATATTAAAAGCAGCAAGAGAAAAGCAGGTAGTTACCTATAAAGGAGCACCCATACGATTGTCAGCTGATTTCTCAACAGAAACCATGCAGGCCAGACGGGAATGGCAAGAAATATTCAAAGTGATGAATATCAAGAACCTACAGCCAAAAACAATCTACCCAGCAAAGCTATCACTCAGAATAGAAGGCCAGATAAAGAGCTTCACTAATAATAAAAAAAAAAGCTAAAGGAGTTCATCACCACCAAACCAGAATTACATGAATTGCTGAAGGGGGTTCTTTCGGAAGAGAAAGTAAATAAAGATAAACACTATGAACAACAAATACGTAACTATCAACAAGTGAATCTAAAAACCAAGGGAGGATTAAAAAAAAATCTGATGAACAATATTAACTGATGAATATAATATCAATAGAATCAGAGGTATGGAAGAGGAGTGAACTGATGATTCTCGGGGAAAAGGGGAGAGGGGTGTGGGAAGAGACTGAACATAAACTGTGCACCTATGGATGAGGACAATGGGGGGTGGGGAAAGGGCAAAGGGTGGGGTGGGAACTTGGTGGAGGGGAGCAATGGAGGGGGGGAAAAAAGCAGAACATTTGTAATAATATGAACAATAAAGATTTATTTTAAAAAATACCTTAATAAAAATGTAGGGGGGGAGGAGTGGAAGGAAGACAAATTTGGCAGTACAGACTTGGGAAGTCTAAAAACATATAGCCCTTGTAAATGATTATCTTATGGGGGGTGGGGAATCAAAGGGTGGCTACAAAAAGAAAATCACCAGCACTGTGCCTCAGTGAGTTTCCTACCTCTCATTCCTCTTTGCTTTCCACCTCCACTGCTACCATTGCTTACTCCTGCCATGTGCATTTATCTATGAAACCTAAACTGAACATCCTGCAGAGGAGCAAAGATGTGCAGGTTCAGAGAAAACATGTTCAATCCCTGGGGGTATTTCAATGTAACCTAACTGGAACTAACATTAAAACATAAACATTTTAGGTGGTGATTCTAAGGCAATGAAAAGATTGCTCAATTGAATTTAATCACTGAAAAAACATCAGTGTAATGTAGAATTCAAACGGGTTATTTGGCATAATATAACTCAAATAACAACAGTGTCACATCTATACTAATCTATTCTAATAAAAGGGTAATATTCTAATTAGACCAGACATCTTCTGGACAAAGTCACAGTGGCAGGGGCCGAGGTAGAGGTCATCAGGGGTGATCAGGCTGGCAGGGGAGCAGTTAGGGGGCAATCAGTCTGGCGGGCAGAGGCAGGTAGAGGTGATCAGGATGGCAGGCAGAGGCAGTTAGGGGTGATTAGGCAGGCAGGCAAGCGAATAGTTAGGAGCCAGTGGTCCCAGATCACGGAATTGGGCCTAAACTAGCAATAGGCCATCCCTCAAGAGTTCCTGGATTGGAGAAGGTACAGGCCTGGCTAAGGGATTCCCCCCTCCTATGCATGAATTTTGTGCATTGGGCCTCTAGTAGATATGTATGGAGCACTTCAAATACTGATATAAAGATTTATTTCTAATTAACTTTTCCCTTCTCTTACTGATATTCAGAGTCCATCCCCTATTGGTGGTGATACGACAAAAAGAAATCTAGTGACAACCAGTTTCTCTGGATATGAAACATCTGGGTGATATACCCGGGGGATTAAAACAGGAAGTCTAAATATAAATCTCAATCCAAGTTTTGGTATATAATCAGTATAATCATTTCTTAATCTGCCTTAATACAAATTTAATTAGCCATATACCTAATTCCCTCGTTTGATATCTGTATTTACCTTCTAATAAGTTTTAGAAGAAGGATTTAATGACCCCTTAATTGAATCAGTTGTATGACATGGGATTTAAAACTCTAAATTGAAGGTTTCATTTCAATGAGATGTGCATTTAATCTATGAATCTTTTTTTAAACTCATTAAAGAGAAATCTTCTTTCCTAAGCTTATACATTGGTGTGAACTTCCTGGAAAGAAATAAAAGTTGATAAGTATTTTCTAGACCAAACATAAAAAAGCATAGCATTGAGTTTAAAATGTCCCTCAGTGAAAGAAGAACAAAGTAGGTGAGATCTCAATACCAGATATCAAGCTGTATTACAAAGCCACTGTTCTCAAAACAACCTGGTACTGGCACAAGAACAGACTTATAGATCAATGAAATAGAATAGAGAACCCAGAAACTGACCCAAATCACTATGTTCGATTAATATTTGACAAGGAGGCATGAACATACAATGGAATCAAGACAGTCTCTTTAATAAATGGTGTTGGGAAAATTGGACAGATACATGCAAAAAAATGAATCTAGACCACCAACTTACACCATACACAAAAATAAACTCAAATGGATCAAGGACTTAAACATACAATGGGAAACCATAAAAAATACTAGAGGAATCCACAGGCAGAGAAATTTCAGACATATGCTGAAGCAATTTCTTCACTGATACTCCTCCTAGGGCCGTGGTCTGCAAATTGTGGCTCGTGGCTCTTTTGTCCCTTGAGTGTGGCTCTTCCACAAAATACCATGGCCTGGGCGAGTCTGTTTTGAAGAAGTGGCATTAGAAGAAGTTTAAGTTTAAAAAATTTGGCTCTCAAAAGAAATTTCAATGGTACTGTTGATATTTGGCTCTGTTGACTAATGAGTTTGCCGACCACTGTCCTAGGGCAATGGAAACTAAAGAGAAAATAAAGAAATAGGACTATATCAAAATAAAAAAGCTTTTGCACAGCAAAGGAAACCATCACTATTACAACAAGAAAGCCCACTGCATGGAAAAACATATTTGCCAATAAGGGTTTAATCTCCAACATTTACAGGGAACTCATACAACTTAACAAAAAGAAGATAAACAACCCAGTCAAAAAATGGTCAACTGATCTACAGAGACACTTTTTGAAAGACAGAAGGAAGGTCAAGAGACATATGAAAACCTGCCAAAACCGGTTTGGCTCAGTGGATAGAGCGTCGGCCTGCGGACTGAAAGGTCCTGGGTTCAATTCTGGTCAAGGGCATGTACCTTGGTTGCGGGCACATCCCCAGTAGGGAGTGTGCAGGAGGCAGCTGATCGATGATTATCTCTCATCGGTGTTTCTAACTCTCTATCCCTCTCTCTTCCTCTCTGTGAAAAATCAATAAAATATAAAAAAGAGAGACATATGAAAACCTGCTCAAAGTCACTAATCACCAGAGAGATGCAAATCAAAACAACAATGAGGTATCTTCTCACACCTGTCAGAATGGCTATGATCAACAAATCAACAAACGACAAGTGTTGGTGAGGATTCTGAGAAAAAGGAACCCTCATACACTCCTGATGGGAATGCAGACTGGTGTAGCCATTGTGGAGAACAGTATGGAGTTTCCTCAATATACTAAAAACGGAACTCCCATTTAACCCAGTGATCCCACTTCTAGGAATATATCCCAAGTAACTAGAAACACGAATAAGAAAGAATATATGCACCCTTATGTTCATACCAGCACAATTCACCATAGCTAAGATTTGGAAACAGCCTAAGTGCCCATCAGCTGATGAGTGGATTAAAAAACTGTAGGGTGGGATGAGGGTATTTGACAGGGGGTGGGGGAAGCTGGGGGAAGGTCTGTGGGGGGGAGGAGATATATGTACTACTATATGTAATACTTTAAACAATAACACAAAATTTAAAAAATTAAATAATAAACAACTATAGTATATCTACACAATGGAATATTATGCTGCGGTAAAAAAGAAGTTCTTACCATTTGCAACAACATGAATGGGGATGGAAGGCATTATGCTAAGTGAAATAAGCCAGGCAGAGAAAGATAAATATCACATGATCTCACTCATTTATGGAATATAATGACCAACATAAACTGATGAAAAAAAAAGATCCAGAGACAGAGAGACATCAGTCAGAACGTCAAACCTCAGGGAAGGGAGGGGACGGTGGGGGTAAGGGGAAGAGATCAACCAAAGGACTTATATGCAAGCGTATAAGCCTAATCGATGGACACAGACAACAGGAGAGTGGGAACATGAATGAGGGGTGGGGGTAATGGGGGAATAAGGACACATATGTAATACCTTAATCAATAAAGAATTTTTAAAATAAATAAATAAATAAATAAATAAATAAATAAATAAATATCCCTCAGCAGTATTCTACTCACTCTTGTAGTATCAAGAGTTGGGATGGGAAGAATTTAAGTCAACAAAGACCTGACACCTACTTTCCTAACAAGACATTTTCATTACATCAAGCTAATCTCTCCCACTGTTCCCCAAACTCATTCTGCTCAATCCTACTGCAGATCCTTTGTGGTTTTGTTCTTTCTGATAAATCACTGACTTAGATTGTCTCCCACTCTCTTTTAGGCCTACCCACAGCTACATGTCTCTGAGGTTCAATTCGAGCCCTACCTTCTCTGTGAAGCCTTCTCCATCCTCTCCAGTCACAGTGCATTCTCTGTCCATTGATGATCTGCTATATATTTTATGCTTCATCATCTACCACTTTATACTGTCAGTTGTCAGTTTCATCTCCAGCTCTTCTATCTCTCACATGCTCTAAATCCACACTGCCGACTATCTGTAGAAAATCTTCAGAACTATGATTTGCTGGCACCTCCACTCAACATGCCCAAAATAATAACTCATCATCTTCAGTGCCAGTAACCCACCCAACACACACACACACACACACACACACACCTCCTCCTCCTATTTTCCCTATCTTTTCTCTATTAATGGAGGTCAACACACACACACACACACACACACACTTCCTCCTCCTATTTTCCTTATCTTTTCTATTGATATTAATGGAGGTCAGCACTTATCAAACATTTTCAATGTCTAAACCACTGTTGGGCACTATGGACACAGAGAGGTATACAAAGATGAATTAGTCTCCCTTGACTTCCCTGTCAGGATGAATTAGTCACCTCTCTTCTGCTCACCATTCTTCAAAACACCCTGTATTTAGCTCTATCACTAATCTTTCACATTGCATTTTTATTTCTCCCCCTCACTATATTATGAACACCATGAAGGCAAGATTCATGTCTTATGTTTCTCTGCCTCTCCAGTGCCTAGGAAAGACTAAGATCTAAGTCACAGGGAAAAAACTTTTGCTGGCTGGCTAAGTGGATTAACACTGCATGTCCCTAAGGAACTCACCATCAAGGAGGTCCCTTAGACTTGCAATTATTTTCATCTCTTCCCTTTTTCTCATAACTAATCATCAGCACATTTTCTTGATTCCATTTTAACAGTATCTACTGCATACATCCACTTTCTCTTCCTCTCCACTCTCACAGAAATAGCCCACACCACTAATGGATTGCTGGACCTCAGCAGTTATCTCTGCTGGTTTCCCCACAACCTCCTTGGTTATCCTCACCACTTCCCTGCAATCCAGCCTCCACACTATCACTAGAAAGATATTTCTAAACCACATATTATCCCCTGCACTGCACCCCTCTTAGTGTAGCTCCAGCTCAAGGCCCCATTCCTCTTTGTTCACCTTACTCTTATATCATCCTACCACCCACCCCATGATCTCCTACTTTCATGCTTAAACTTACTAACTCTCTCTATCTTCCACTAGTCAGAATCTTCATTCCATTCTTCAAGACCCAATTCAAATACATTTTCCCCACCCATTAAGGTTATTGTCAATTGAACCATTTCTTTACTGGTTCCACAGCATCTTACTTAGAGCTTTGTCTGTATTACTTATGCTGTCATATCTTGTTATAGTTGATTCTGTACACACCTATCTTGACTACTAGAGTAGCAAGTCCTTGAAGGTAGGGTTCATGAAAACAGATTATTATAGCCCTTTCAAACCAGTACTTAGGAGATGCTCAATAAACAATCTGAACAGAACTTAAGGACTACCCTACAATATGCATTCACTTTACAAATGATTACTGAGCATAAATTAAACAAAAAACTCTACTCTCACAGAACTTAAATTTTAATGGTAATATACAGACATGAAATAAGTAAATGTATACTCTGTGTTAGAGAAAACGGCAAACAAAAATATAAAGCAGAGAAGGGGTGTGGGGCAGTGAGGATAGAGTTCAATCTTCTCTCAGGTGGCCAGGGAAGACCCTACTGTGGAGCTGATAAGTAAGCAAAGACCTAAAGAAAGTGACTGAATCAGTCATGATGGTTCTGCCATGACAGTGTTCCAGGCAGAGAGACAGCAAGTGAGACAGGTACCTGTCTGGCATAGGCAACCAGGAGGCTGAAGGCTGGTGTGGCTGCAATGGAATGAATGAGAGGGAGAGAACACAGAGAGGAAATCAGAGGGACAATGGGAAGCCAAATCCTGTATGGCCCTGTAGGTTATTGGGAGGACCTTGGCTTTACTATTTTTAAAAATATATCTTTATTGATTCCAGAGAAGAAAGGAAAAGGAGAGAGATAGAAACATCAATGATGAGAGAGAATCATTGATTGGGTGCCTCCTGTACACCCCACACTGGGGATCAAGGTTGGGTTATCATGACCTCCTGGTTCATAAGTCAACACTCAACCACTGAGCCATGCTGGCTGGGTGACTTTACTATTTTTTAACTGGCTACCTGGCCTCAGCTGTTCAGACCTAACCTGAACAGTTGGGTAAAATGCTTCTAGGGGTTACATAGGTGTTCAAATCAGAGCCAGAGTTTGCCATGTGAGTCCTTATCTGAGTTCCAGACCAAAGAGAAAAATAGGAGAAACTTCAAGGAAAGGGTCCAAAACCAGGACAAATAGCCTAGGCCCTAGAGCAATCCATAAGGGAGTGGCCAGAATGTGCTATGAGGCTTGTCAGTGAAGGACATTATAATGAGGGCATGCTGTTTGCCCACTTCCCAAGGAAAGGCAGCAAGTGCTGTGCCTTTTGAAGATGATGACATTGAATCAGAAAATAAAGTCAGGGTTAATCTATAAAGTTATGTAGATATCATAACAATCAAATGATACCAATTGAAAGATGTAGCACAGAGGTAAAAATCAGCTATGAAAATCATCTAAACCAAGAAAATTCTAGGCAAGGCCTGTGAAATTACTCCAGGGCTCAACAAAAATTTCTCCACTCTCAGTAATAAAAATTACTAAGAAGTCTACACATGCCCATATAATTATAAATCTGTTAATAACATTTATTCCATTAAAGGAGATACTCCTTCCCTTAACCCAACATACAATACAGAAAGTGTATTTGCACAGAAAAGTGTGCAAACTAAATTTTATCTTAAATGCTTTAGGGAAAAGCTCCTAAAAATAGTTATCTGGGGAAGGGGTAAAAGGAAGAGAAATTTTAATTATCTATGTCTGTAATGTTTTAATTTATTTACAGTGAAGTTATAATTTTATTAATTAGTAGTATTAATTATGAGGCATTAAAAAGCAATAAAGATATATACCCAAAAATGGACTGAGGAACTATTCAAAGGAGCCCTTGGGTAAATATTTTTGAAAAGTGAAGAAATATAATAATGTGAATGACTGAACACTATTTTATCTAAATTGTAACATATTTCTATATATCGGAGGGGATATAATATAGGCAGGACCTACCTTCTTAAATAATAAAAAAACAAATTACCTAAGAAAGCTCTAGAAACACTACTGAAGAGCAATTAGACTTCACTTTCTGGATATTATTATGAAAATGTCCTTATCCAGTTTGGCTTGGTGGATAGAGCATTGGCAGACTGAAGGGTTTGATTCTGGTGAAGGGCATATGCCTGGGTTGCTGGCTCAATCCCCAGTAGGGGGCATGCAGGAGGCAGCCGATCAATGATTCTCTATCATCATTGCTGTTTCTATCTCTCTCTCCCTCTCCCTTCCTCTCTGAAATCAATAAAAATACATATATTTTTTTTTAAGGAAAAGGAAAAATGTAAGCAGTTAGCAGTATGCAATGAGTTAAGGGTAATTTTATCCAGAATCAAAGTGGCCAGATAGCTTTCTGCAATCCTATGATTATTATTTCTTGAACACATCTCTGAGGCATTCAGACTTAGGCCTGCTTAAAGAGTTTAGGGCTAAAAAAAGGAAGTTAACACATGGTCTGTCTTATTGTATTCTGCCATGGAGATTCTTAGAGTAGCAGGAAGGACAATGTTACATGAGCTAGAATTAGAAGACAGAGGGTTCATAGTTAAGGTGAAACAGTTGTCTTAGCTTTGAATTCTATTGCTTTTTTAGTTTTGTGGGTGTGTTTTTTCTTCCTTGCTGTAATATAAATACAACTTCATTTCAAAATATGTAACCACAGATTTTTCCCAGTTCTGTTCTAGTCTTATTTTTTGACATACATACAATTACAGTTTCTGTTAACCAATTAAAACTACAATTATTTTCAGTAGAATGCCAAGAAAGTACAAGAGTCACATTCAGAAAGGCTTATAAAAGATTCACTTACCAGTGGATTTAATCTCTCGTACATAATTACTAGGGAACCAGCCTGTTCTCCCATTTAGCGTGCCTTCCCACCAGCCTCCTTCTTCAACTCTAGTGACATAAATGATGTCCCCTTTACAGACTGACAGTTCATCTTCATTCGTCTGCTTAAAGTTGAATCTTGCCTTTACTATCAACTGGTGACTTCCATTTTCAGACATCTCCTAAAGAAACAAAAGCCATACCAGATGAAGCACCCATCTAAATGAGGCAGGGGCAGAAATTATATGAACGTAGGCAAATTGAGTGGGGTGACCTAGGATAAAACCCAGAGCCATCTCAGTCTTGTGTTTTTAATTTAGGAGTGGGCCTAACATGGATAGGCCTCAGTGGGAACTAATAAACTCCTCAAAATTGTATGCAAACTTTTGTATTTGTGAGACTTTGTATTTTGGAGGGAGTCATAGCTTTCATTTCCCTCTCTCCCTATCAATTATCTAAAGATACTTATTTTAAATAATCCAGGAAACAAAGGATTATGCCCCTACCCAATACATAGACCTATCTTATGTGATTATATGACCAAGATTAGGTTACTAACCTACTTTAATAACATGTGCCTCCCACATCCCAATTACTAAGAATATCTTAAATTGGCTGAGACTTAGTCATAGGCATAGATTAAATACCCCGTCAGTAGTTCTTAATCTATCACAAGCCCCTTTGAGAAACTGATGAGCACAATTGAACTTTTTCCAAAACACATATTCCCCTATGTTCACACACAGAAAATTTTGCACACAGTTTGAGAGGGTCCAAGAAATATAGAACCATTGTATTCAGGAGCTTCTCAAAGGGATCTGTGACCTCAAAAGGTTAAGTGCTTTGGAAGTAATTAAAGTGTTTTGGAAGTAATAGCTCTTGATAGCTTAAAGCAAGTGGGTGGCTTTGACAAGAAATAATGTCTCAAAAGAGCAAAAGATGGGGTGTTCCTTCCTAAACAAAAGTTCCCGTTAAGACTAAATGCCAAGGAGCTCATTATAGGCCCATCATACGTACAAAGAGAAAAATAAAATGACAATAGCAAGTAATATTGATTACTACTACATGACAGGCACTATTTAGTTCCCCTAATAAACTGAAGGATGGGGAAAATAACAGTAAACTGCCATCAGGAAGTAGTCATAATGACATATATACATAGTTAAACAACTTGCTCCATTTTAGGAAGAGAGAGAATTTGGGAGCTTCAACCTCGATTTTCTGCATACCTTTGATTTGTCCCGGGGGCCAGCCTGAATTTGTGCTAGGTTTAAAATTAGTTTTCTCCAGACGCCCCGAGCAAACAGGATGGCTATCTTACTACATATGGAAATTCAACCGAGTTATCAATCAAATTGGTTGGATTCTCAAACAGGCAGGAGGAATTGGGAACAATACTTACCACTGCCTTTGACTGCCTTTGCAGCCTTGGAGCTGTGCTAGAAACTGCTCCCTGTGGATTTGTCTGAGAACTATTAGCAGCACTAAGAGAAGAGGAACGTCCACATGGTCTTTCTGATAGCTGATCTGTGAAAAGAGGAAAAGGCATGGTAAAGGGAACCACTCGTGTCAGAAAAACATCGACAACATAACATTATCTTCCATGGAACACTATCAAAGGCAATCTGACTATAATTCTGTCATCATTATGAATGTGCCAAGTGTGTTTCATTCCCCCTCCCTTTTTGGTGGCCAACTTCTTTTTCTTAACCTTACTGGCCATTGCTCTCCAGTAGAAAGAAAAACAGCGACAGAGCCACATTTTCTCTTAACCCATTTCCCTACAGCTCTTCCCTCCTGAGCCAATTGCAACAGTATGCCCTGTTAGCCCAGGCAGAACTATATTGGTTACCAGACAGCTGTTTGTGGCTCTTATTACTTTGAAATATTTCAAATTTCTATCTTTGTTTTCTGGCCTATAACTAAGTGGTTTTTTTCTTCCTCACATATAACAATATGTGTGGCATATAGAATGTGAAATCTCCCTTTGCCTGGTGCGGGGAGGGAGAACAAGAATGAGTGAGTGTGTCTGGGAAAGATGCAATCTTAACACTAGACTAATTTTTTTTTAAATCTAACTCAAGAGTCTTCCCTTCCTTGAGACCTTATGAAATTTGATCCCACCAGCGCTGAGCTAGATGTTTTCAGTATGCTGATAGTGTACTAAAGAGAGGAGCTGGCTTCTTGACAAATTCAAATGACGGTTCTTTTCCTCTCCATTTATTTTTAAAAGATATAAACTGCAAAAGTATAAAGCCCAAACATTCCCTAGGCGACAAGCTTAGTATCCAAGTAGTTTTCTTGATACTGTGGGTTTTAACTTTCACCTCCTTGTATTTTATAAATATCTGTGGTGAGGTAAGAGACTATAAAACTTGCTAGGAGTGTTTGGCAAAGGAACATATAATTTTCATGGCATATGTTAGAATTATACGGTTCTCCCTGCCCAGAACTAGAGAGTTGTCATGTGTGTTAAATTTAGTTACTTGAATTAGCTGTACTTTCTGCTCTACGCCTTGCAATAAGTGCAAAAGTATTTTTTCCAAGTAGCAAAAGAACAACTTTGGAGAAGTATTTTTACATTTATTGCTATTATATACAGCTCTTTTGACTAAAACTATAATTACTTGATAGCTTCCTAGATACTCCATCCTATTTGGCACTTGATTATATTGTCTGCTCTTCTTCTCTAATTGTCTCACGTGGGTAAGTTGAATCTCCCTAAATAGATGGTAATTTTCTCAATAGCAGGGATCATATCTTACACTTCCTTTGTAGTATCTGGCAGTGCTGGGCACACTCTGTTGACTCTCCAATAGCTGGAGCACCAGGACTTGGTGTTTAGGCGTAAGAGCTCTGGAATCAGTCAGATGTGGGTTTGAATCCCAACTCTGCCACATACTTTCTAGAGGGGCAAGTGTGGGCCTGACTTTCCTTATCTGTAATATGGATCTAATAATAATACCTACTTGCAGGGTTGTTTCAAAGATTGAATGAGACTACTTAAGGCTCATAAGACAGCCTATATCCATGGTAAGGGCTCAAAGCACTTTATGATTGTTACTGCCCATTTGAAGGTAAGATACTATATCACATAAAGTGTGACATTATACTCTAAGGCAGTGATTTTCAATCAGTGTACTGCAAGAATTTTTAAGACCTGCAATACCTGACTAGTTAGCTAGGCAGGGTTACTAACATCTTTTCCCTTAGATTGTCAAATAAAAAACTGACAACAGCCAACACAATAGTCATCCAGTGTGAATGCTCTGTCTTGAACCATAAATATATAGGTCATATAATGAAGTTACATCTTATTGGTCATGTTGCATAATAAGGTTGCATCTGATTGGTTAATTCTTGGTTCCAGAAATCCTTATATACAAATACATGCACCTGATTTTTTTAAAGTCACTTTGGAGCAAAAAGTGTATGTAATTACTATTTTTTCTTTTTTTTCTTTTTTTTGTAAATCAATAAAAATTATACCTATTTGCCGAAACCGGTTTGGCTCAGTGGATAGAGCGTCGGCCTGCAGACTGAAAGGTCCCGGGTTCGATTCTGGTCAAGGGCATGTACCTTGGTTGTGGGCACATCCCCAGTAGGAGGTGTGCAAGAGGCAGCTGATCGATGATTCTCTCTCATCGATGTTTCTAACTCTCTATCCCTCTCTCTTCCTCTCTGTAAAAAATCAATAAAATATATATATTTTTAAATTATACCTATTTTTGTCAGATTGGCAAAAATATAATAGATTTTTGGTGTACCACAGAATGCTAGTAGTTAGTTTATATGTGTCATGAGATAAAAAAGATTGAAAGTTGCTGCTCTAAGGTAATCTTCATTTTCTTCACAATTAGTAGGATTTATATTTAATGCCTCTAATGTGGTGGGTATTAAGATCTAAATAAAAGATACTCTCTTCACTCACTATGAATCTGAGGCTTCATTTCCAGTGCAAGATTCTTAAGGGGTTCCTTTACATTAGGGGTGTCGAACTCAATCAGAGAAGGGACCAAAATCTAAAATCCAGCCTAAATCGCGGGCCAAATGGTTTACTGAACAGTCATAAACTGTCATTGTGATGAAAACGCAGCGGAGTGCAGTGATGACAGCGCGGTACGGGCCACATTGCGAGGCCTGGCGGGATGGATTTGGCCCGCGGGCCTTGTGTTTGACACATGTGCTTTACATGGACAAAGACATACAAAAAAAACAATGAGAAAAATGTCTCTAGTGGAGAGAGGGAAGTAACAGCTATAGTTTTGTAAACTTTATGGAAAAGGGAACTTGTTTTCTTTTTCTTTTTGGTCTTGTTACACTCAGTTGCGTATTCAATAGCTTTGAATGAAATAGTTTCTTTTTTTTAATATATTTTATTGATTTTTCACAGAGAGGAAGAGAGAGGGATAGAGAGTTAGAAACATCAATGAGAGAGAATCATCAATCAGCTGCCTCTTGCACACCCCCTACTGGGGATTGCCCGCAACCAAGGTACATGCCCTCAACCGGAATCGAACCCGGGACCTTTCAGTCCGCAGGCCGACACTGTATCCACTGAGCCAAACCGGTCCTGGCTGAATGAAATAGTTTCTTGATTCTTATCATTATATTAAGGGTATTAGAATGACATCTGTGATAGGTATGTTTAAATTCTGAACTATAATGGACCTGGAGAGCATTATGATAAGTGAAATAAGCCAGTCAGAGAAAGACAAGTACCATATAATTTTTTTCTTTTTTTATTAAGGTATTATATCTTATTTATTAAGGTATTATATTTATTAAGGTGTATATATCTTACCAATTCCCCCCACTCCCATACATGCCCTCCCTCCCCAGAGCTTTTCATCCATTGGTTATGCTTATATGCATGCATACAAGTCCTTGTGTTGATCTCTTATCTCCCCCATATCTCCCTACCCTCCCCACTGTAATTTGACAGTCTGTTTGTTGCTTTACTGTCTCTGTATCTATCTTTTTGTTCATCAGTTTATAATGTTCCTTATAATCCATAAATAAGTGAGATCATGGAATTGGAGAACATTATGTGAAGTGAAATAAGCCAGTCAATGAAAGAAGTACCATATGATTTCACTCATGTGTGGACTCTAATGGATAAAATGAACTAACAAGCAATATAGAGACAGACTCAGATAGAAATTAGGTTGACAGCTGTTGGGATGGGGGAGTGAAGGGATTGAACAAAAAAATGAAAAAAGAAAAAGAACTCGTAGACAAACAGCAGTGTGATGATTGTTGGGGGAGGGAGAGGGGATGAGCTGGAGGATGGACTATGGGGATAAGTGCTGATGGAAGGAGACTTGACTTTGGTTTGTAAACACACAATACAGCATACAGACAATGGGTTGTGGAATTGTGCACCTGAAACCTGTATAACTTTTTTAACCAGTGTCACTCCAATAAAAATTAATAATAAATCCTAAAACCATTAAAAATTAAAGCATTTGACACCCATTAAGTTTATTTGGTGGAAGGGGAGAACTTTGCACCAATCAAACAATCCTGGCCATAGTTAGCTTCTTGGGTAATCAGAAACATGTGGATCCAAACATGTCAACCAGAAACTCATAAATCACAATCCCTACTTACCTTCTGTTGCTTTGTTAACAGCTAAAAGAGTGCTCAGAACCTTGGAGAAATTGACTCCTGAATAAAGGTCATCAGGATCAAATACCTATGAGAAAGGACATTGAAACTGTAAGATACCATAAGTATTCAACTCAACAAACACAACTATCAAAAGACCATTTCCTTTAGCTCTAAGAAGAAAAGAAAAAAAAAAGAAAAAAAAAAAAAAAGTAAAACCCAAGACCCAAACCTCTGTATACCTTTTGGAGAAATGAAAGCAGCAGCTGAGTTGCCTAACGACATTTGGCAGGCCAGCAGTGAGTTAGAATAAAGCAGTAATGGGAAATGAGAGCCCAGATGAGAACGCAGGGCCTACCAGGAAATGCACAGTGCATACTCAGGACCACTCTTGTAATCTGAACATATCAATACTCTAACCCAGTTACAGGAAACTTGTATGCATGGGTTACAGTTAATGCACATCACCTACATAATGTCCATAAAAGTAGACAAAAAAGGGGGTGGAGCCCTTTTGACACTTTTTCATTTGTAAAGTTTATTCATTATACTCAGTAGGAGCACTGTCAGATGTGTTTTCCTCTCTGCTCTTTGTCCTACCCACTGCTACCCACTGGATCCCAAAGCCTGTGATCCCAATTCCACATTGCCTAAATGTTTCACCCAGATATGCATTTCTCTTCCAGCCCCTGTTTCTGATTTCTGCTGCTTAAACATTCTTCATGAATTTGAACCCCTGCCTGCCTGAACTTATAGATTCTTCCTGGCCTTAAGTGACTTTCCTGGATATGATTTTTGGCCTTTCTGATACTACTCAACTGTCAGCAACAAAACATTAAATAAAGAGAATATTTCACTTTGCCATTCTTAACTGTAATTCTGATATCAAAATGTTCCTAGTGAAGATACCAGTCAGTTGTTGTTTTAAAGAAAATTTACTAATTTTAAAATGTCTTCAATGTATTAAAATGTATCAAAATTTCTTTTAGTCTCACATATGTGTATTTGAAACTAGAAGTATTCTCAAGTACAAGCACAATCTATTAATCTGCCAGTCAATGATCTAGATATGTACATCTGTAAGTAACCAGATGCCCACTTTCTGGATGGAAATGCACCTACTATTGGGTCGGCAAGTAAGTAATTGCGGGTTTCACACATATATGGCTTCAGTTGAATTTTTAGGTTTACAGACGTAGTAAAAATGTAAAACACATTTTGTTATTTGATAGTTGGCTATTCAGCTGTTAAACAGTAAAAAAAGTTTTTTGATCTGTTTTGTAGTTTTCGTTTGGCGTTCGTTGAAAAATGGAAAATCAAAAGGAACATTTTCGTCATATTTTGATTTTTTATTTCCACAAAGGGAAAAACGCATCGCAAGCTCATAAAAAGTTATGTGCTGTTTATGGTGACGAAGCCTTAAAAGAACGGCAGTGTCAAAATTGGTTTGCCAAATTTTGTTCTGGTGATTTTTCACTCAAAGATGAAAAACGCTCTGGTTGTCCAGTTGAAGTTGATGACGCCCTAATCAAAGCAATAATCAATTCGGACTGTCACAGTACAACACGTGAGATTGCAGAGAAGCTTCATGTATCACATACATGCATTGAAAATCACTTAAAACAACTTGGCTATGTTCAAAAACTCGATACATGGGTTCCTCACGAACTGAAAGAATCACAGTTAACGCAACGCATTAGCAGCTGCGATTTGCTAAAGAAACGTAATGAAAATGATCCATTTTTAAAACGACTGATAACTGGCGATGAAAAATGGGTTGTTTACAACAATATCAAGCGGAAAAGATCGTGGAGCAGGCCAGGTGAACCAACTCAAACAACATCAAAAGCTGATATTCATCAAAAGAAGGTTTTGTTATCAGTTTGGTGGGATTACAAAGGAATTGTCTACTTTGAACTCTTACCACCCAACCGAACGATCAATTCTGATGTCTACATTGAACAACTAATGAAATTAAACAATGCAGTTGAAGAAAAGCGGCCCGAATTGACAAATCGAAAAGGTGTTGTATTCCATCATGACAATGCAAGGCCACACACATCTTTGGTCACTCGGCAAAAATTAATGGAGCTTGGTTGGGATGTTTTGCCACATCCACCATATAGTCCTGACCTTGCACCATCTGATTACTTTTTGTTTCGATCTTTACAAAACTCCTTGAATGGTAAAAATTTCAATAATGATGATGATGTCAAATCGTACCTGATTCAGTTTTTTGCTAATAAAAACCAGAAGTTTTTTGAACGTGGGATTATGATGCTGCCTGAAAGATGGCAAAAGGTCATTGATCAAAATGGGCAATACATTACAGAATAAAGTTATTTAGTTCCATGAAAAAATTGTCTTTGATTTTCTTTAAAAAATCCGCAATTACTTACTTGCCGACCCAATAAAAACATTTTGTTCCAAGATGTCTGAGTTTACATCCCTCCTCGCCTATCCCCCCTGCCCCCCCGCCACACACACACAAATGTGGTGATGAGAATAGAATGTGGAACATGATTGGATCTAACATTGTGAAGGATCTATCTTCCCATTAAGTAAAGCCATTTGCTCCATTTCTAATCTGCCTGTTTTCTGGGAGCCATATCTAAAGAAAATTTTCCAACCCTAACCCTAACCCTATCTTGTTTGTGTACATATTACTGAAGATCTAAAATCATCTATAAATTAAAAATATATGGATTTTTTTTTTGAGTGAAGGGACATTCAGTAGATAATATAGGCAAATATGAGTTTATAGCAGTCTGCCTACTCTGGAATTCACAGCTCAACTATTCACTTAATCAATAAATATTTTGCGTTCAAACTTAAAATGATTAAAGAACCCTTTCACATCAAAAATGAGACATTAATTCCCTAGCCAATTTTGCTCAGTGGATAGAGCATCAGCCTGCGGACTGAAGGGTCCCAGGTTCAATTCTGATCAAGGGCATAAACCTGGATTATGGGCATGATCCACAGTAGGGAGAGTGCAGGAGGCAGCCAATCAATGATTCTCTCTCATTATTGATGCTTCTATCTCTCTCTCCCTCTCCCTTCCTCTCTGAAATCAATAAATATATATTTAAGAAAAAATGAGGCATTAATATACTTTTAGTAAAAGGCCAATGCCAATATTACTAAATAGTTAAATGATATTACATTCCAAATATATTTCTGAGTGTTACTACGTATTTCAAAGTTTTCCAGGAATAAATTGATAGACATTCTGTTTTAGTTTGTCGAAGCTTGGGTGAAAAAGTTCCAGTAGATGCTGGTAAGAGTATCTAGTAACCCAAGGGATTCCAGACTTATTGACTCTCGCTTAATATAATGACGTTTGCCAAAATAGTAACAAAGTAAAAAAAAAAAAAAAAAAGTCATTTATTTTTAGCTCAGAATTCCTCAGAGGAATGTAAATATGTGTGTATATATGGATACATTTGTTGGGTAGGTTGAGTAGACATGGGTAGAATCTAAAATAATAATAATAAGTAAGTATTCAAAGAATAAGGCATGAAAGCAAATGGTCTGATAAAAACCTTCCCGCCCTAGCTGGTTTGGCTTAGTGGATAGAGTGCTGGCCTATGGACTGAAGGCTCCCAGGTTTGATTCCTGTCAAGGACACATTCCTGGATTATGGGCTCAAACCCCAGCAGGGGGTGTGAAGGTGGCAGCTGATCAATGATTCTCTCTCATCATTGATGTTTCTCTCTCTCTCTCCCTTCTTCTCTGAAATCAATAAAAATATGTATATATTTTAACTACCTTCCCTTTTTCCCCCAAAACCTGTTTAGCTCAGTGGATAGAGCATCGGCCTGTGGACTGAAAGGTCCCAGGTTCGATTCCGGTCAAGGGCATGTACCTTGGTTGCGGGCACATCCCAGGTGGGGGGGGTGCAGGAGGCAACTGATCAATGTTTCTCTCTCATCAATGTTTCTAACTCTCTCTCTCTCTCCCTTCCTCTTTGTAAAAAATTAATAAAATATATATATATATATATATATATATATATATATATATATATATATTTTTAAAACCTTCTCTTTTTTATGTTGCTCCTTATCTAGGTTAATTGACTGCCCATATGTGGCAACACTGGCATTATTCACTTGTACTGGTACTTGACTAAATGGGGGGAAAAATAAACTGATGGAAAAATAAAATATGCATCAACGAAAGTCATTGTGTCTGCTTGAGGGAAGTTGCCTGGACTATGCACAGTTTCCTTTTTAGAAAACTAGAGTTTACCTACAGACACTGTTCTTCTCACTGCAAGCCTATTCTGTAGCACTAGAAACTACACAGAAGTTGGAAGAGGTCTCTAGGGACTAGTAGAGAAGGCAATGCCCAAAGGTTATGATTCCAGAGCAGTTAGAAGATTATATATAACCACGAACACTCCCCACTGTACCATATCCATCCAAGCCTCAAATTGAATGCTATTGAAAATTCCACCCCAGATCATTCTTCTATGCACTTGAGATTGGCCCCTGCTAAAATGGGAATATTATTTGGAGGGAACACAACAACTTAATTATCAGTCTTTTATACCTTACTGGAAATGTGGAGAATAAGACCAAGTTTAGAGATGATGCTGTGGAGAAAAACTAAGGTCACCATGGTCCAACTGGGAAAAATCAAGGTAGAACCCCACAATGTGGAGAGGAATGTAAGGAGAACAAGGAAAATTAAGTTATAGTACAGGCCCTTTGCCTAAGACTAAGCCCAATAATTTATATATATAAAATGGAAAACCAATCTCTTTTCCAAACGACAAAGCACTCTGGGACTTGTTAAAAGGTAATGCAGCCCTGACCAGGTGGCTCTGTTGATTGGGGCATCATCCCATGCACTGAAGGGTTATGGATCCCATTCTCAGTCAGAGCACATACCCAGGTTGCAGGTTTGATCACCAGTTGGGGTACAATGAGAGACAACTGATCAATGTTCTCTCTCCCTCTCTCCCTCTCCCTTCTACTCTCTTTCAAAGTCAACAAAACTGTATCTTCAGGTGAGGCTTTACAAAAAGGTTTCTGGTTTGGCTAAGTGGATAGAACATTGGCCTGTGGACTGAAGAGTTCAGGTTCAATTCCAGTCAAGGGTACATGCCTGGGTTGTGGACCTGATCCCAGCAGGGGTCATGCAGGAGGCAGCCCATCAATGAGTCTCCCTTATCATTGATATTTCTATCTCTCTCTCTCCCTCTCCCTTCCTCTTTAATATCAATAAAAATATTTTTAAAAATAAAAAAGTTTTCCAATAAAAAGGTAATGCATATTTGCATATTTATGCTGCATGTGATGATACTATTCTTCTGGTATATTGTGTAAACTTTGATAGCATGTTTAATATCATATGAAACTAACTTTCTCTATACTTATTTTGGTTCAGAAATTAGATGGTTAGTTCCAGTTGGATCTATGAAGGTCAAATGAACAGCAAGATTCTCTCTTCCATTTACCACAAGTAATGCAGCAAGAAATGACTGCTTCTTGGACTATCGCTAGATGGTTTCAAGGTCCCGCTCCAGCAATGGGATGAGGCAAAGTTCAAGTATAACAGCAGAAACAACAAAAACATTTACTCTACTCCGGGTAAGCAGTAGGAGAGACAAGGATTAAACTTCACTGAAGATTTTTTAAAGTATTTATATATAGCCTTTCTAAGGTCCAATCCTACATCAGCATCTAATATCAGACAAAGCATTTACTTTTTCAATATTTCCCCACATTTTTCCATTTTGAACATCTACAATGACAGCAAAACCTATTTTCTATCCACTAAACAGCAGGTGTTAATTCTGAACTGTTGGGATCTGCCAGTATAAACTGCACAGAAGTTAATATTTTTATGCTTTACAAATAGATCCTTTTGAAGTAGTTTTCACTTTCAACATGTATGCTGTTTTAGGACATTTTTTCTGAACTGACAAACACAAGGAAACACATGAGGAAAAACTTCCACAACCCCTTGTTCCATTCCCTTACTAATCTTATAGTTATAATTTACTGATTTACTGAGCACTTGTTATGTGCTGACACCATGTTTGATGAGGATGAATAGATATAGAGATGATAGATAGATAGATAGATAGATAGATAGATAGATATTCATCATTGCACTTGATTCTCCCAGTAAACCTGTATTGTAGGTACAATTATTTCCCTCACTTTATAAATGAGTAAACTGAGATTCAGAATACTTAAGTCACAAAGCAAAAAAGTGATGGAATCAATAAATATTCACTAGAAAGTGTTGTGAGGGACGTTTTAGTCCTGCATGCATACTTATGTTTTCATGAACTATTTTTAAAAATGAAAAAGAAACCCATGGGTTTGTACATACAAAAAAAAAATCCTTTGCTGCATCTGTACCATCTGCAGGAACTTTGTTACAACCTCTAACATGACTAATACAATAAACCATGGCAAAGAGAAAATACCCCATATGACAAGACTTTTTTTCCACAGGGTCTTCCCTAATTCCTGTGCAATACTTTTCATTTCAAGATGGTCCTGACCCAGCAGCTAACTTTTGCCAGAAGTGGGGAAGGGATGCACTGAGCTACTCTTATTTGTTCATTGGGTTTCACCTTATAAGCCACCATCCATATTTGTGAAGTTGTTGGTAGGGTGGGGGTCCAGCCCATGGGTATAGGACCAAGCTAAACCATTCCCTTGGCATCATGTTCTAACCACCTAAGTTAACAGTCATAGCCCTAGCCACACCTATGTTAAGAGAAGCCATACTATATACTGATTCAGAACTAGGTCATGTCTCTAATGTCATGAGGCTTCAGTCCCACTCAATCGACTTCCATTTAAAGTTAATTTAGGGTTTGAAGTGATCACAATAGGCTCCATCACTCAATTGTTAAATCCAATCAACCGAAAAGGAAGGGATTGAGTGAAACCACGTGGACATAGCTTATGTTTCAGGCCAGTTAAAAAAATTCCAAATATTTTAGGAGCATTCCAACTCTCACTTGTTCTTATTGTTCTTACTGAATAAAATCTTAAATTAACTTAGCCCATCTTGAATCACATTTTCGAATTCTCACAACTGAACAAGCTGCTTCTGTTAATCCCTGAACTTTGGAGGAAATGCCATTACATAGGGCAACAGAGCAAGAAAATCTGAGCTGCTTAGTCATATTTCACTGGGTGGTACTGCTCGTGGCTTTGTGAATGCAACCTGGGATGCTTCCACATAGCTCCTATGAAAAGTAGTCACAAAGTCAGTGACAAATAATGCTCTAAGCTCAGAAATTAGATTCAACTAGGCACTTATATTCCACTTACTACCGTAGAATGCAATGGATGGCATTTGCACCTGCCTGGTTTTAAATAATAACTGTTCCTATTTGATGTGGAGCAAAGTTAAGAGGGCAAATCCTGCTTGTTCTCTACTCCTCTCGTATTTCCTTCCTTTCTCTCCATTTCAGCAATTTAGGAAACAAGATCTGACTTATTTAATAATTTATAATGCTTTTTTAATATTGGGTGTATTCTAACTTCCTTGGTGGTAATGGTATATTATATGCTACTTTATTGTTAGTTATATGCTTACTAGGTATACGCTACCTCTTAATATTAAATGAGAGAATGCATGTGGTTGCAAAAACATCGATGAACTGAAGACAGCACTGGTGCAAGGGTCAGAAGACCTTAACTCCAATCTGAGATTTGTCACTGCTGAGTAGTTGTGAGGATTTAGGAAAGCAATGCCAGTTTGTTTATGGCTCTGTTTCCCATGTGGAGAGTGAGAGATGTGCTGGCCCATCATCTAAATAGGAACTCTGAAAGGCAGCATCTTGGTAGTGTGCCCAAGGTCCAGAATCTGATCTTCAGTCCTCAAGACTCTTGAGAATGGGCTCACACCATCCAAGTTCATGAAAGGTCAATGCATAAACCAAAATGCCAATGTGCTGATTTTTACTTTAAAGTGAAGCATTAAGAATATTAAACATTCCCATTTTATGACCAGATAACTCTCTCCCAATAGAGAATTCTATGTGGAAAGCCAAATTAGAATTAGAAATTTGTTGGATAGTATAGAATCAAAGCAAAGGCAGTATGGGGTAGCACAGCCTATCGTAATTGTTGTTTGTTTATAAGTTTGCTTTTTTAAAATGTCATTTTAAAATGACCTAATTATAAATCCTGGCTCAATCTTGCTGGTTCTGCCTGGTGGGACTTGGACTGTTATTGTAGGCAGGTTTAACCATTTATGTCCTTTTGTCTCTGTGGCTTTATATAGAATCAGTACATAATTATTATGGGCTTCTAGATTACTTGAATCTCATAGAATCCAGCTCCATAGAGTTCCTATGACAGGAATAAAGATCCAAGGGTAATCCCTCGCTGCTCACTCCTCATTGCAAACTCACCAAATCCACTTCCTCAGCATCACTAACATCAATATTTCACACACTTTTACTTCCATCCTTCCTTGCTACAGTTCTTTAGGAGAAAAACATTTTCTTCACAACAAAGATTCATCTTCAGGTGAGTATTAAGTGTTCAAAAGAATGAATGAGGAATGATACAGGCATCTTGGTGGGGACAGTCACAGGATTAAGGGAAAAGAGATAGCCAAGACCGGTTTGGCTCAATGGATAGAGCGTCGGCTTGGGGACTGAAGGGTCCCGGGTTCGATTCCGGTCAAGGGCATGTACCTTGGTTGCGGGCACATCCCCAGTAGGGGGTGTGCAAGAGGCAGCTGATCAATGACTCTCTCTCATCGATGTTTCTAACTCTCTATCTCTCTCCCTTCCTCTCTGTACAAAATCAATAAAAATATATTAAAAAATAAAATAAAATAAAATAAAATAAGGATAAAGAGATAGAACAATTTGCTTCGGATAATCTGACCAAAAAGAGAACAGACGTAAAGGAAAGGGACAGATAAAACCTCTCCTATTAATAATGCTTGCCAAGCCAAGGATAGAAAGTGGGAGGCCTAGACCCTGCTGCCTGTCAGCCAGCCAGTCAATATGGCCTGCCCACGCCCCCTCCTCCTGTGCTCCTGTCACTAGAGCCTTTGCAGGAGCCATACTGGCTGCCAGTTTTGAGTGATGCTTCAGCTGCTGGAGCATCTGTGTGCCAGACTTTGGATGTCCTCCCCAAGCCCCTCACCCTACCCCTTCAAAAAAAAGGGACTTATTTTCTAGTGTTCCAAATTGGAATGCAGAACACATTTTCCCAAAGACATAGCATCACACCTGCTACTTAGTCTCTGAGAGTTTTAAAGTCAGCAACATTAGTTATTAAGTAGGTTGTTATGAGCCAGCCAAAAAACATAATCATTGTATAGACCCTAGTTTCTATCAAAAAATGTTTTCTGTGTTCCCAACAATAACTTAAAAATGATCTTTTGGAAAATAATCAATTTTTACATTGAAGAATGCCTGAATGTGTGGTCCCAAATCAATGTCCAGATCCTTCATAGTTTTTCCTTGTCCTATCACATAAAGGATGAACAAATAAAATAGACATTCTAAGTGCTATTTATTTTAGAACTCCTTGTGATGAGAGAACCAAATAATACATATGAAGATTATGAGAATATCCTCATAAATTATAATAGTTGACAGCCCCTGCATATGTAACAGTCCAGGCAGTTAAGGGGGAGACTCAGCTGTGAAGAAGGCTCCTGCAGTCCGTGCTTTCCTAGGAACATGCTATAATTTATGGTAAGAGCCAGAAAGTCTAGCAGAAGCAACTGCTTCACTGTGACATCCACATACAGGAGATACTGGTGTTAAATGAACTCCACACAAAATTAAGGCAGGAGGAGGGCAATGAGAAAAAGGAACCCATCCTAGCCAGTTTTGCTCAGTGGATAGAGAGATCGGCCTAAGGATTGAAGGGTCCTGGGCTCAATTCTGGTCAAGGGCACATACCTGGGTTGCAGGCTCAAACCCCAGTGTAGGGCATGCAGGAGGCAGCCAATCAATTATTCTCTCTCATCATTGATGTTTCTTTCTCTCCTTCCTTCCTCTCTGAAATCAATAAAAATATATTTTTAAAAATAATAAAGAAAAAAGGAACCCCTCACAGTTGCTTTAAGGCTTGAAGTTTAAGCAGAAGCTTGTCTGGCAGTTTCATCTGCAGTCCTCCCTAAGACCTCTATTGACTTACCCTCACATATTTTTCTTCTGAAGAGTTACACTCTTATAGTCTTTATAGAAGTTGCACTTTTAAGCCCTCAATCATCCACCACTGTAATATTCCCTATTTATTCTGTAGGTGTTAAGATTAGCCCTGGATTTACTATTATAAGGCAGACTCTTTGAAGTCCAAATTGCTCCCATAGCCCTGGCTCAATATTCAACACTAGAGTCCCACTGCACGATATTCATGCAATAATATGCCTCCTTTCCCTTGGCTTCACTCCCAGCTGCCTGGGAGCCAGCAAGTCCTCACTTCTTTCCAGAGTACCGCTTCTGTAGCTCCCTCCTCTGCACCCTCTCCCCCTCATAGCAGGTGTCCCACCCCTCCTGGCTGCTCCACGCCTGCATATACAAATTAACCCACCATCATAGTTACGTTAATTTGCATATTCACTCTGGCTGTGGGTGTAGTGGAGGTATGGTCAATTTACATGTTTTTATATTATTAGGTAAGATAGATCAAGCATTTGATAAATAACCATTTATTGGTTGATCAATAGGATGTATTGTCAGAAAAAATTAAATTGTGCCCAGGATATAAGCCCCATAAATCCAGTTTTCAGAAAACTTCTTTACCTTTGTATCCTTAGTGACTAGAAGAATGCTTGTCACATAATAGTTGCTCATAAACTATTTAATGGGTTAATGAATCTTTAAACGCTCTCACCAACACATGATTAATCATAATTAAAGAAAAAGTATTGCTGAAACTACAGTAAAATAAAAAAGAATAATCTTTCCTTCTGTGACAACATGGATGGGCCTTGAGGGTATTGAACTAAGTAAAATAAGTCAAACACAGAAAGATGAATACCACAGATTTCACTTATATGTGGAATCTACAACACAAAACAAATGAAAACAAAACCCAGATTAATAGATACACAAAACAGTTTGGTGAATGCCAGAGAGGAAAAGGGTTAGGGGGGGGGGGTGAAATGAGTGATTAAATCATAAGATCTTAGAGATTAATAAGTACATACTTTCAGTTATAAAATAAGTCATGGAGATGTAATGTATGGAATAGGGAATATAGTCAATAATATTGTATTAATTTTGTGAGGTGACATATGGTAACTGGACATTGTGGTGACCACTTTGCAATCTATAGAAGTGCCAAATCACTATGTTGCACAGTTGAAACTAATATAATATCGTATATCAATTATACCTAAATAGATAAATTGAAAGACATATATGTATATATTATTAAGGATAAAAAATTTCCATGAAAGTTTCCAGGAAAGGTATTATCTAAAAATAACATACACTTGTACTCATCAGCAAAATTAAGCCCTATGACCATGAGGTGACCAAAGGTGCTTCAAACTCCATGCTTTTGTATTTCATAGAATTGTGTGCGAGTATGGGCAAAGTCTGCAATTGCTGGCCTATCCCAGACTCCTTTAAATCTCACAAAGCACCATGACCTAAGCATTATAGAGAAGAATTGTGGGGTTTATTGCTTTGCTAGAGTAGGCTACATTTTTTTTTCAGAGAGGAAGGGAGAGGGGGAGAGATAGAAATATCAGTGATGATTATAAAGAATCATTGATTGGCTGTCTCCTGCACCCCCAACATTGGGGATCAAGCCCACAACCTGGGCATATGCCCCGACCGGGAATCGAACCATGACCTGGTTCATAGGTTGACGATCAACCACTAATCCATGCTGGCTGGGCAGGCTATATTTTTTTGTACTGTTTTACTGTAAGATAGCTTAAATAACAAACACTCTAAGTCATACTCATCTGCTCATACTCTGCTCTAAAACAAGCTCCAAGGTGCAGCCAGAGCAGAATGGGACAGGAAAATATGGCAAATTAACTCATGAGAAGCAAGAAAGGTGTAACAGGCAATTTGAAAGAGACAATAAACCACATGTACAAAGTCCCTCTTATACCAGCTAATCCAGGTAGGAAAGATGTTGTGCCAAAGTCGCTACCATTTTCTTAATTGGAGATTACCTTCAATAATACATCTGGCAATGACTTTTGGCACTCCTTGTTTATATGTGAGACACGTTTTCAAAACTATGTCATTTTCTGAATTGCTTATCAATGCCTAACAGACATTAGTTAATTAATTAATTTGTTAATTAACTTTCCTCCATCTGATCACAAACAATATTTGTGCCTAACAAACAAAACAAACACAGTAAGGTGGGTATCTGAGAGTTCAGATGCCAGTAACATCAGGAATGGTGCTTTTAGTTACTATCCATGTCTCTCAGCCTCATAGAACCAAGCCGATAACTACTTACAAATTCAAGTCCACACTCTCAGGCTGGCATTCCTATTTCTTCTCAACCTGGTCCAACACTTAGCAAGTCCATCATTTCTCACCATCATCTTGTTTGCTCCACAATCCTTCACTTTCTTCACTGTGCCTCTCTGTTATATGAAAAAGTTCCCTCACCTATTTGAATCCTAGATGTCCTACACCTACAGAGTCCATCCTGCATCACTCCTTTCCATGGGTTCTTCCCTAAACACACCTCAATAACTGGGGGCTTCTCTTCTTCTGAGCCAGCATTATGTTCTATACGCTGGAGCCACTGACTTGGATACCTAGCCATACACTGTTAAATTATACTATTTCCCATGTACATCTGCCTCTTTCCACAATGCCAGGCACAGCACTTACCATACAGATGGTGAATAAGTATTTGCCATCAGTCTTTCCTTTCAACTTAAAGTTTAAAAAGATATTTCTTCCACTGAAACCGGTTTGCTCAATGGATAGAGCGTCGGCCTGCGGACTGAAAGGTCCCAGATTCAATTCCTGTCAAGGACACATACTTTGGTTGCTGGCACATCCCTAGTAGGGGGTTTGCAGGAGGCAACTGATGGATGTTTCTCTCTCATTGATGTTTCTAACTATCTCTCTCCCTTCCCCTTTGTAAAAAATCAATAAAATATATATTTTTTAAGAAGATATTTCTTCCAACAGAAATACCTGTCCTTTTGGCATACCTTTCCCAGAAAAGAAGACAGAAAAAGGCTCATTTTTTTCTGGTAGACCTTGATAAATCAGAGCTTATATATATTCCATCACTTGGTAAAATAGATTCTTCCTTTTGAAGAATATGATTGAGAGAAGTTAAGAACACTGTCAAAGCACCTCACCAAAAGGAAGCAAAGTTACTGCCTATTAGAATCACAGTCACAGAGTCCTAATGTGCAAATGTCACACCTTGAAAACCCAATGAAATTGAGAGACTTTTGGTAAGATAAGAAATAACAAGTGACTTGAGGACTAAATAATAGAGTGGGGAGCAATGGTTTAACAGTTTGTTCACCTGAAGGTGATTTTTTAAATCCCAAATCAAGATTTCTCAATTCAAAACACATTCTCAAACACCAGCATGTCTTCAAAGAATGCAAACTGGGTATCCTACAGTACAAATGCTTGTTGACACATTCATTCACAACATACGTTTTTCAAAAGTAGTGGTTAGTTTTCTATTTTAGTAAAATACTACATTCTATTGATAGTGCACATTAATTATACCTAAATAAGTCTCTTGAATTACATACATTTCTCAGCAATCATTGGTAAATATCCCCAGTTTGCTGGAGACCTAGCCAAGAACAGACACATTTCAAGACAGAATGTTCCTTAGCATACAGGCCTGCTTCACAGACTGGGCTCTTCATAAAAGTTATTAAGAGCTTGACACCTTAATGACACCTCTTAAAATAATGTCCATGCTTCCAAGGGGTAGGGAAGCCTGTATGTCATTGTCTCCGGTGAAACAAGTCCTTAATAACTCACTGCTTTGCAAACTGCCGCATTACGTATCAGTTTAATTTAATTCCTTCTTTTCCCCATTGCCCTATTCAATCCCTCAACTGACATGTCTGATCTCTGTAATAATATTCAAGTCCCAGGAAAGTATAAAAATGGGATTTTACTCTATTTGTCTAAGCAGAACTTAATTAGGAAGGTAAATCTTCTGCCAGAAGTCAAATAGAAACGATGTGTGAGTGTATGCTATTTTAGATGATCCACATTTCAGAACCCACACAGCCCTGTATGTGGTAGGGTCGAATGTGCCAGGGTATGACAAAACCTAGAGCTAATCAGGCAGATGTCTGGTGTCATGAGTTTTTCCCCCCCAGATGACAGCAGAGGAAGTGGCACTGTCAGTGTTGAAATCCAGAGCAGCTTCTGGACTGAGTGGACATATATCTCCTCTAAAAAGTTGGTAAGCAAAGGCCCTAAAACTGGCAAGTGTCCCTCATATTTCTTCATTTGCAATTCAAAGGCCAGACCTTGCACATCCTTTTGGTGTTAACTCCAATGTCATCACCAATGGTTTTGCATACCTTATGCTGCGTTGGCAACTCTTTACCTCTTCAACAAATCCTTGGCGGGGGAGGGGGGAAACTCAGTAATAACAAATGACCAAATTAGAATGGGGAATGTGGCTGGAGTAGCTTGCCAAAATTGTATGATTTTAATAAGAGCTATATTGTGCTCCATTGCACTCAGAAACAGCCTGGATTAGAATCCAACATGAAGGCCTGGGGGCGGGTGGGAATGAGGTGGAGGGGGTCAATGGGGGGAAAAAGGGAAATGTTTGAAACACTTTCAACAATAAAGTTATTGCCCTAGCCAGTTTGGCTCAGTGGATAGAACATTGGCCTGCAGACTGAAGGGTCCCGGGTTCGATTCCAGTCAAAGGCACATACCCAGGTGGCAGGCTCAATCCCCAGTAAGGGGCATGCAGGAGACAGCCAATCAATGATTCTCTCTCATCATTCTTGTTTCTATGTCTCTCTCCCTCTCCCTTACTCTCTGAAAGCAAAAAACAAAACAACAACAACAAAAACCTATTTAAAAACAATAAAAGTAATTTTTAAAAAATTAGAGTGAGTTAGATTTAAAACAAGGTAACTTTTACATCTTCTGTCAGGAAGATTCCTTGATCAAATTTTCTAACAAAACACATTATTTTGGTATTATTAGTATGCATTCAACCTATTCAGAAACAACCTGATTCCTTCTCAAGTGTTATATACTATGGGTTTTTTTGTATAGAGGCAATTGATTTTTATTCCCTCCACTCCCCCGACTATGCCCAATTCAATAGGTTTATTACTTTTTTCCGAGGGTAAAGGGGAATGTTTTTTGTCAGTCATCATAAAAAAAAACAACAAAAACAATTTGTTGAATTGTTTAAAATAACATGCATCTTGCTCTGGGGTGTATTTTCAAATTTCAAGTTTTTGTGACTATAAAATAACCAGGTTTGCTTTAAAAGACAAAAATTAAACCACTCTATCTTGGTAAACATAAAAAACTGAAAATACTCAGTTTTCACATTCTTCTAGTTTATGCATAGACTAAGAACAAGTGGAAAGCTTTCCTGATTTTTCAATTTCAAGAGGAATCTATCAAATTGTTTATATTATTATCACAAAATGGTAGCTAAAGAAGTTACTGTGGTTAACAACTGAATAATTCATAGCCTCTGAAGAATTCAGTTGCTTTGTCTTCTCTAGTTCCTCTTTCGAACTGGATCCCCAAACGTATTTCTAGTCCTGAGTTGTTATAAAGAAGATAATATACAAATTGTTTTCAGCAGTTAAAAATTGGCAATGCTCAGCATTGACAACAGCAGCAAGACAGGCATCTGGAGACTTAGCATGAACTTTTATAACCAATTCATAAAACTCTTAAGACTACATGCTTATTGTCAGAAATTATAGTTAAAAATTCCTATCTCTGTTCCATGGATATCACTGGGCTACAATATCACTGAAATTTAAACTGTGTTTACCTAGTCTTCCAAATACAAGATATAAACAAATTAAATATGACATATAAATAATTTCAAACACATTTCAACATCCTCTCATTTAAATTTAAATTATTTTCTATTATGCAAAGCACTAAGAATTTCAAGTCCAGAAAAAAGAAAAAGCACTTCCATTTGTGAGTGAAAGATGTTAATAATGTTGAAAAGAATAATTTCTGCTGTTAACATGAGAACAGAGCCTGCCATCATCTAAAATTCATCTAAAATTCCCTAAGACAATCAACTTTGTTTTGTTCTCAGAAGAGGGTTATTAAGTATTGGAAAATATGTGGGGGATTTTAGCTTCAACTTTATTTTTTTAAGAATGTTTTTCCAAAAAGAAGCAGTTTCTGCCAAATAAAGCATGGAACTAAAAAATAATATGGTTGGATTTATTTTCCTGTTTCATCTCTGTCTAAATTCTCAATGTAACTAGTGTAAAACCTCAGAACTCTTGGAGAAGCCATCTCTCCACAAAGTCCACAATTTACCCTTTCTTGTGTTCAAATTTTCTTTAATGTTAAGATTTCAAAAGGAAGTCTTTCGATAAAGCATGACTCACTTTTTAAACGGAGCTTGCATAACGTAACTGTACTAAGTGAACTTTTTTCATAATGTAATGTTATCATTTGTGAACACTAGTCTACTGAAATATATTAAAATTCCAATTAGTAACTAGCTTTACCCAGTGCCAGGCACTGCGCTAAGTGCTTTACTTGCATTCTCTCATTTAATATTAAGCGGTAGCATATACCTAGTAAGTATATAACTAACAATAAAGTAGCATATACCTAATATAAATACCACTACCACCAAGGAAGTTAGAATACACCTAATATTAAAAAAGAATTTTAGCCAAAACCGGTTTGGCTCAGTGGATAGAGCGTCGGTCTGCGGACTGAGGGGTCCCAGGTTCAATTCCGGTCAAGGGCATATACATTGGTTGCGGGCACATCCCCCGTGGGGGATGTGCAGGAGGCAGCTGGTTGATGTTTCTCTCTCATCGATGTTTCTAGCTCCCTATCCCTCTCCCTTCCTCTCTGTAAAAAAATCAATAAAATATAATTTTTAAAGAATTATATCTATATATCTAGATAGATAGATAGATAGATATAGATGATATAGATAGATATAGATAGATAGATATAGATATATGCTAATTAACCAGGACACCCTAGCAGGCGTCTTCAAACTACGGCCACATGCGGCCCGCAGAGGAGTCTGATCCGGCCCGCCAGGTTTTTTGGGCAGTGAGCGCAGCCGAGATGTTACAGTAGGAATTAGTAGTTCATATAGTCCTGCCCTCCAGCTCTCTGAGGGACCGTGATCTGGCCCCCACTTTAAAAAGTTTGACGACCCCTGCCGGGTTGACCAGACAGGAGGAGGTTTCGCACAAAGCATGGGGGGCGGGATCCTCCACGTGCTTACGCTGGGGGAGGGCCTGATCAGCAGCAGCCATGGCTACTTCAAGGGCTGGAGAGGGAGGTAGGACCAGACCAGCAACTCAAGAGTGAGCAGTGCCACTTGATTTCAAATTTCACGCTGGGCTCCTAGTATACCTAATAATTGGCTAGCCCAGGTCAATTCAAATCCAAAGCTCAAGCTCTTAGCCAACGCAGTACTATACTACTTCTCAAGAACAAAGTTTCCTTGACAGGAATCAAACCCAGAACAAGACAGGGAGAGTCACAAATTCTAGCCACTAGATCAACCATACATGTATTGGGTTGCCTGAACCTACACCAAAAGGTCCCAGATGGTTATATGTTTGGGTGTCTGTTTTTTATAGTTTTTTGTCTCTTTTCTTGATGTGCTGTTTATTTCACTTCTTCCATGTTTTATTTAGATATATACTCTTTCTGCCATTGCTAACTCATCTAATCTATAAGATCCCCTCTTCTCCCTTTATCACAAGTTTCTATTCACATCTGTTTTCCACTTTACAAAGTGTTTCCACATAACTTATCTTGTCTAATCTAATCAGTTTTGGGATGAGCAATGAGAGTACCCATAATTATAACATGCTCAGGTAAATAAAAGTAATTTAGACTCTGAGCAAGGGTCCATGGCAGTCTTCTAGGAATAAAGTGCGTAAGTCTTAGTGCAAAGGTGTGCCATCTCTTTGGCAGCCCAAACCTTCTCTGACCCTTCAGTCATACTATGAATCATTCATTTAATGAACATTTACTGAGCATTGCTATATGCCATATTCTAATACTGAGTGCTGGGATTATCAAGCTCTGGTTCCTGCCTTTGAGAAGTTCCAAGACTGGTAAAGAGACAAATGTGTCCACAGATTACCATAGTGAGAGTGGGCAGACAGAATAAAAGTACCTTGGCACAAGGGAATATAAGAAAATGAACAACAGCTGCCAAATCCTACAGAGATTTTTTCTAGAAGATCTGAGGCTGAGAAGAAAGCTGGTATCTCTTTATTGTTCTCATTTAGGCAGCAGACACTAGAGGTTGCTATATTGCTGAACTCTAGATTAGCCATCAAAATGGTTCTCAACTCTGGCTGAAACTGGTTTGGCTCAGTAGATAAGAGTATCAGCCTGCGGACTGAAAGGTCCCAGGTTCGATTCCGGTCAAGGGCATGTACCTTGGTTGTGGGCACATCCCCAGTGGGGAGGTGTGCAGGAGGAAGCTGTTCAATGTTTCTAACTCTCTATCCCTCTCCCTTCTTCTCTGTAAAAAATCAATAAGATATTTTTTAAATGGTTCTCAACTCTGGTTGCACATTAAAATCACTTGGGGAGCTTTAAAAATTTAAATAAATAATAACAAGACCTGGTCGCTTTGGAAAACTGTTGGGCAGTACCTACTCAAGCTAAGCTTGTACACACCCTATGATCCAGCAGTTCATTCCTATGTACAAATTCCAACAAAAATGTGCACCAGAAGACATGCACAAGGATATTCACAGTAGTTTCATTCATAGGAACCAAAAACTGGAAACAACCTAGATGTCCATCAATAGGTGAATGGAGACACAAAATATGGTACATCCACGTGATGGAATATTACTAGCAATAAAAAAATAAAAATAAAAATAAAAAAACTACTACTACCTGCAAAAGCATAGCTGACTTGAGTGAAAGATAACATACAAACAAGTACATACTATATGATTCCACTCATATAAAGTATCAAAACAGAAAAAAAGAATTGAGTGTTGTAGAAGTCAGGACAGTGGTGTCTGTGGGTGAGGGATAGTGACTTAAAAAGGGCACAAGGGTAGCTTCTGGGTGCTGAAAATGGTGTGCTGGTTATTATATGGATATGTTCAATTTGTAAAGATTCATCAGACTATATTAGTATAATTAGGATTTGTGCAATTTCCTGAATTCATGTTATATTTAATATAAAGTTCACTTAAACATTAAAATAAGAAGAAATACCAAGGCCTGGCCCTCACTGAAGACCAATTCACACAGAAACTCAGTGGGAGGGAGCCCTCCCCAACATTTGCATTTTTTTAAAGATTTTTTAAAATTGATTTTTAGAGAGAGAGGAAGAGAAAGAGAGAGAGAGAGAGAGAGACATCCATGTAAGAGCAAAACATGAATCAACTGCCTCCCACATGACCCCCCCATATGGGACAGAGCCCATAACTTGCACATGTGCCTTGACCAACAACTGAACCAGCAATCTTTTGGTGCATGGGACTATTCACAACTAACTGAGCCACACTGGCCAGGGCAACATTTGTATTTTTAATATATATATAGATATGGATATATACATATATATAATTTTTTATTGATTTCAGAGAGGAATGGAGAGGGACAGAGATATATTAATTAATAGAAAAATCAATGATGAGTGAGAATCCTTGATCGGCTGCCTCCTGCACTGCTCCCCCTCCTGCCCCACCTCTCCCCATTGAGGATCAAGCCCAAAACGTGGGCATGTGCTCTGACTGGGAATGGAACCATGGCCTCCTGGTTCATAGGTCAATGCTCAACCACTGAACCACACCAGACATGCTCTAGTTACAGCCATATCTGAAAACCAAGGGGCTAGGTGTTTCTGTATTTATCATCAGTTCCTTTGGAGAGAGAGCCTGACACATGGCAAACAGAATGATTTCTGGAGTAAGGTGTATATCAGTGATTACATTTTGGCACCGTGAGACTGGCAGTTGAGACATCTAGATCCATGTTTGGCAAACTGCGAATCATGAGCCACATGCGGCTCTTTGGCCCCTTGAGTGTGGCTCTTCCACAAAATACCGCAGCCTGGGAGAGTCTATTTTGAAGAAGTGGTGTTAGAACAAGTTTAAGTTTAAAAAAATTGGGCTCTCAAAAGAAATTTCAATCGTTGTACTGTTGATATTTGGCTCTGCTGACTAATGAGTTTGCCGACCACTGGTCTAGATCATCCACAAACCAGCACTGTGTGATGAGCACAATGCCACCTCCCTCTTGGGATTGTCGTGAGGATTGAATAGAATAACATAAATCTCCCAGCACAGTACTTAAAACAGGAGATAGAGAAATGCTGGGTACTCAGCTCCTTTTCTTCTTTCACATCTAAGTTCCCTATGTACAGTGATGAGCAGATTGCTTTAAATGAACAAAACTCATACTCTCCAATTTCTCCTCCTGAATGAGTTTCTTTGTAAAGACTGGAGTAATATTATACTTGAACTAGTGATGTCAGACAAATATCAGACATTTTTGGGGCCCTAGTGACTCACTCTATTCAGCACCTGTTATCCCTGAAGATGAATGGAGAGGAGGCCATCCGTGGGAAATGCAAACCACAGACCCTCCTTTCGAAAGCTCTGCTCCTGTACTCCTAAGAACAGAGCCAGCCTTATGCAAAGACAAGGCCAAGATGTGAGTTGGTACAAAGAATAGGGAAAAAATTGGTAGCTCAGAAGATATACCATCCATAAAACATATGCCAAATGAAACACTTTTATATAAAATGCCATGTTTTAGTAAAAACAAACAACCTTGAGCTGAAAGCAGGAGATCCAGGTCAGAATTTTAATACTACCACTGGTAAGCTGCCTGACTTTGGTGAACTCAACTTTTGTTTCTCTGTCAAATGAAAGCAATGCAATGCCATCCTTCCCACATCCTTTACAAATGCCCAGTAAGTTGCAGAGAAATAGACAACATTCCAAAAAACGTTAAGCAGCAAAGAAATGCCAGATGAGAACACTAGCTAGAAATTTACTTTGTTCCAAACTCTAACCAGCACCACCCCTCAAGACTGAGAACTCTCTGATATTAACTGCTTCAAGCACACCTGCAGGAAACGACAATAGCCCGAAGCCCGTTTATGTAAGAAGGGACTGAAGCATCGCCATCAAGTAGCAAAATATTTCCCTTAAGAGAAGTCCCTGGGAATGCCTCAGCTGAAGTACAAGAGCAGGCCCAGGCCTTAACATTTTGGAGAGAAGTGCTTTCAGTCACGGAACACCAGAACTGTTGCTGGAGCAAATGATGTCATTGAAGCTCCTCTTACCGTGGTCAATGTCAAAATTAAGATAGGAAGTTCAAGGACAAATTGTGGGGTTGCCAAGCAAATATGTTAGAAAAGCAGTTGCTTCAAATTTTTTAAATACTTTACAAAACATCAACTGAAATTTAGCCTAGTCTACAATTTGTTTGTTTCATGTAAAGCTTTTATTGACAAAAATAAACACAGTTGCATAGAAAACTGTATTCCTTTACTCTATTTTTATTCCCATTACACATTAAGAAAAGGGAGAGGGAAAAAAAGTCATGTGAGTTACCTTTATATCCAAAACCAGTAACAAGCCAAAAACACAAATATAAGATTTTTTTAAGAGACAGAGATAAACTTAAGGGCTCTCCACTCTAGAGATAAGAAACGAATAGCTCAAATACCTGTTGGGTTTTTTAATGACTAGAAAATAACTACAGGCAGGTTGGAACATTTTGTAGAGAGTATAGGTCTTTCCCCTTACACAAACCATTCCTGCGACAGACCGGTATACTCATCGCCAAAAATATCCCCAAATGTACGGATGCTGGGGATGGAAAGGGGAGGCATCAAATTCGTATTTTAAAAAACAAACAAACAGTACTGTGGACTCCTTGCCCTGGTGGGGGGTTGTAGGGAAGGAATCCGGTCTGATGCAAACCTTGCGGCCAGAGCCGGACAACTCGCCCCTAAGTTTGGCGCGTCCTCTCTCGGCGCCCTCAGCCTCCGCCCTCCCTCCGGGCACCCCGGATCTCAGTTCCCTGGGAGGCCTTGGCAGAGAAGGAACCCCAAGACTGGGGCTGGGAGCCAAGGCAGTGGAAGGGCAGCTCCCCGCTAAGGGGCAGTCCTTAGGCACCACCCAGAACCCTTGAGCTGTCCCTTTCCCCTAACCCGCTGCCCCCCAGGCAGGTCACCTGGCTCGGCCACTGCCCGCTTGTCCTCCGGCTGCTCGCTGACTCCAGCCGCCGCCGCCGCCGCCGCCGCCTCCGGGAAGAGGCTCGTCCTCCGGAGTCACCCGGCCGGCGAGCGGGCGGGCTACCCGGTGCCAAGGCTGCGGGAACCGTTCAACCGAGCCCGAGCTGGGACCCTGCCCTAAGCGCAGCCGCCACCAGGGCGAAACTGGAAAGCTTGGCTCGGCTCCCCCGGGCGGGGAGGGGCGGCTGCAACTTTGCTCTTAGACGCCGGCGAGGAGGGGGCGCCAGTCTCCAAACTCTGTGCCACGCCCGGAACCTCTCAGTCCAGGAATGATTTTTTTTTTATTATTCCGTTATGTTTTTTTGTTTTTATTTTTTGTTTTTTTAATCTAAAGGGAAGCCAGACTCTTGCCCTCAAGTTCTTGCTTCCAGAATGGTGCCCCTCAATGGGCTGAGGACCAAGGGGCCGAATGCGAGGAAGGGGGTGGCGGGGGATGAGCCCGGCTGGGGGCGCTGGCGGCGAGCCGGCCAGAGCACTAGGGCGGCGGCGGCGGGCCTGGATCGGCTGCCTGGGAACCTGCCTTTGCGGCTCTTCAGGACCCTGCTCAGCTGTCAACGCTGGCCCCCTCCTGCCTGGGAGGGAGGGAGGCCTCGAGAGGCCGGGCTAGCGGCGGGGAAGCAGTGACCCGGACCTGGATCACCCAAGTAGGAACTGGAAGTGACTGCGGCGGACGGCAGAGCAGCAGCAGCAGCAGCAGCAGCCACCGAGTAGCTGCGGCAGCTGCTGAAGCTCCGGTGTAGCGGCAACTGCTACACTGCGCATGCTGCTGCCTCCCGCGTCAGCCCGGAGTTCAGGGCTGTCAGTGCCAGAACCTCAGGCGGGAATCCCGGCCTCACAGACTAGCCTGTTCCAGTGGCCCATGTCCTCCTCCACCCCCCGACTCCGCTCGGAACCCCAGGTTCTATGGTGAGCAGCAGAGACACCCAAGTAAGGAAGCATTCTCCAAGGGCCCTCCAGATGCCTCTTTCCCTAAAGTAACCTTGATGTCCTTCCTGGGATCTCTGATAACAGGCCCCAAATCGAAAGTCTTTTTGAGGGAGAATAATTCAAAAGGTTCATGATAGATGGAAAATACTTACAACATTGTTGAAGTCCAATCATGGGCGCCATTGAATGTAATTCATGAAACTCACTAAGAGTATCCAATTTGTTCAACAGAAGAGAAAATTTTACCTAAATCCTCTTTAGTCTTCCCACTAGTTCAAATTGAGCAGCTAAATATACAAAGTTTTGCAGAGTGGAAATTGATGGAAAGGGGCCAATTAAAAATAGTGTCCAACAGTTAGACATTACCAATCTCTACTCTAGTCTCTTCATTTTACAGATGAGTCAACAGAAGCCTAGAGAAGAGGACTCAGACTTCACACAAGTGGCAGGCTCCGGGCTTGAAGGACGGTCTGCTGATAGCCATTACAGTTACTGAGTAGTTGTCTGCCCCTCACACCTCACTCCTCGGGGGAGGTCCTACTCTTCTAGAGCTAGAGCTCGTCTATGCGGAATTTAACCTTGACTCCTGATCATTAGTAAATCTGCTTTCCTTCCAAAACTCTTCCCTGCAGAGCAGCCCCTGTGAAATAGCAAATCAACCATCCCACAGGCCCCACTTTGGGTAGGGCACCCATGCTGCTCCAGTGACAAGGCAGAGGGAGTGAGTAGAAGGAAACAGGAGGCAGTGAGGGGGTGGGGGCAAAGAGAAAAACCCTTACTGACACCAGCTGGTGAGAGAGAGAGAGAGACAAAAAAGGGGGGGGGGGAGAAAGAAAGAGAGAAAGAAGCACAAAATGAGCCTCATATATATTCAATTAAATGCTTCATGAATAAAACATCTTTTACAAAGTAGGCATGGCCAGGAGCAGGATAGGAGATGGTAGCAGGTCCTTGGCAGTGGATTGGTAGTAAGGTGGCAGGAGACTGCTGGGAATGAGGTGGGGGAAGCCTGGCTGTAAGGAAAACTAGCCACAGAACAATGCAATCAGAGAGGTACCAACTATCCAGGCCACTCCGGAAGGATCAGAAGAACTGTGTATGTCCCTGATTCCCACCAAGTTCAAAGGCAAAACCAAACCAAAACTACCATTGCTAGACTCCTGTTGTCAAGGGACTTCCTAATCACATTCTACCTAGACATGAAGACTTTTTTCATATGTTTTGGAATATTTACTCTTGAGGCTTATGTGTCCACCTGCCTTCTCTATTCTGTAAACAAATAGGACAGATATACATATTTGGGTCACAGAAAAAGAAGTACAACTGGAATAGAAGGAGTGATAAGATGTCCAAACTCAGTAAGAATCATGAAATACAAAATATAATAATAAATAAAATACCATTTTTACTCAGCAGTTTAACAAACAGTAAAGATAATATCGAGGGCTGCCAGGAACATGAGGAAGAAGGCATTTTCTACACTATCGGTGGGAGTAGAATTTCATATAGCATTTTTGTAGGGAAATTTGAAAGTACCTATAGAATTTTGATTCAGTAATTTTATTCTATGAACAAATATGCTTCAAGAATAATCACAGATGTACACAAATCTCTATATGGGTATCCAAGATGACACACTGGGATTTATCCTGGGAATGCAAGATTGACTTAACATATCAAAATCAATCAATGTAATACCACATATCAATATAATAAAAGACAAAAACCAATGGTCATCTTAGCAGAAGCAGAAAAGAACTTTGAAAAAATCTAGCATCCTTTCATGATTAAAAAACAAACAAAAAAGTAGGAATAGAAGGGAACTTCTTTAACCTGATAAAAAGCATCTATGAAAAACCCACAGCTAACGCTATACTTAATGACGGAAGACTGAAAACTTCCCCTAAGATAAAAACAAGATTAGGATGTTCACTCTCATCACTTATATTCAAGATTGTACTGAAGCTTCTAACCAGGGAAATTAAGAAGAAAATTAAATAAAAGGCATTCAAATTTGAAAGGAAAAAGTAAAAATATCTCTATGAACAGATGACAAAAAAACCCCACAAAGAATCTAAAAAAAACTATTAAAACTAATAAATAAGTTCAGCTAAGTTGAAGGATACAAGATCAGTATACAAAAATCAATTGCATTTTTATACACTTAAAATGAATAATCCAAGAGTAAAATTAATAAAACAATTCAACTTACAGTAGCATCAAAAGGAATAAAATACCACCAAGCATCAAAATACCATCAAAATATTTATTATACCACAAAGCTACATTAATCGATTCAATGAGGAGAACAAATAGTGTTGTTATAACTGAATACCCACAAGTAAAAGCATGAATTAGGAACCTTACCTCACATCACATACAAAAAAAATTAACTCAAAATAGATTTAAAAAAACGTAATTGTAAGAGGAAAAAACTATAATACTCTTAGAAAAAAACATAGGAGTAAAACTTCATGACCTTGTATTAAATAATTGTTTCTTAGATATAATACCCAAAACACAAGCAACAACAACAAAAATAGGTGATTTTCACTTCATCAAAATTGTGTTTCAAAGGATACTGTCAACCTTGAGAAGGTGCTTTAGATAGTACTTTGTTTCCCAGGTGTCTCAGCAGACTAACCTGACCAGCTGCTACCTGTGTGATTCTCTGATTCACTCCCCTGCCATCCTGATCGACCCTAGGACACTATAGCCATATGAAAACATAAAGATGGAGGTCATTTGAAAAGGCCAACTGGCCACCCAGAGGGTCACATGGCAGCAGCTCCTTAAAGTGATTACTATGTCCCACAGCCAATATTGAAAATGTCAGTGTGCTATTGCATATCTAGCATCATTGTTTTGCATTTCCAAACTGACCATTTCAAACTGATACTCTTTCTGTAGGTAATAGTGTGTTCTGGATAATATTCAAGCCCTGTTCTTGTATTTTTCATACATTAACAGTTTTATATCATCAACAAAAATCTAATAAGCATGCCCTATACTAGGCACCATGCAAAGTACTTTAGGCCTGAGAAATAATCTATCTAAACTGGCATAGGTATCCATCAATGGATAAATGGATAAAAAAAGATATGGTGTATATTAGTATACATGGTGGAATATTATTTAGCCATGAAAATGATGGACATCCTACCATTTGCAACAAAATGAGTGGACCTTGAGCACATTATTCTAAGTGAGATAAGTCAGAGAAAGACAAGTAGGGTGTGATATCACTTATATGCAATCTAAAAAAAAGTGAAAATTAAAAAAAAGAGAGAGCAGCCGAAACCAGTTTGGCTCAGTGGCTAAAGTATTGGTCTGCGGACTAAAGGGTCCCAGGTTTGATTCCAGTCAAGGGCATGTACATTCATTGAGGGCACATCCCCAGTTGGAGGTATGCAGGAGGCAGCTGGTCGATGTTTCTCCCTCATCGATGTTTCTAGCTCTCTATCTCTCTCCCTTCCTCTCTCTAAAAAATCAATAAAAAAAATATTTTTTTAAAAAAGAGAGAGAGTAAAATGATGGTTATCTGGGAATGAAGTGAGGGGATAAAAATTGATGTTGTTTGAGGGTACAAACTTACAGTGAGTCATAGTGATCTAATGCACAGTATAATAAATATAGACAACAATATCCTATATAATAAAAGATTAATATGCAAAATAACCATCACTCTGCTACACCCACAAGCCACGCACAACAGCCAATCAGGAGAGAGTATGTAAATTAACCCAACCAAGATGGCTGCAGCCATGGAGCAAGCAGGAGGCTTGAATTTCTCTGGCAATGGAGGAAGCCAAGCTTTCCACATGCTGTAGCGGGCCCAGGCTTCCACTCAAGGCTAAAAAATTTCAATTATAGAAGATAAATAAATCCTAACAAAAATGGCAGCAGCCAGGGAGCTGGAGAGAGCAGGAAGCTTGAGTTGCTTCCAGCGATCGAGAAAGCCAAGCTTTCCACAGCCCTTGTCTGCTTGGCCTCCTCTTAAGGCTACAAAGTTTGAATTATAGAAGATAAATAAATCCCAGATCCTAGGGTCTCTGCTTGGGACACCGGGGGTGTGGCTAGCCTGCATACCACCACAGGCCCCTCGCTCAGGCCACCCCACACCCCAAGGGAACTCCCACCCTGATCCGGGATATCCTTCAGGGCAAACCAGCCAGACCCCACCCGTGCACCCAGCTTCAATCCTATCTAATAAAACAGTAATATGCAAATTGACCATAATTCTGACACACAATATGGCTGCCCCTGTGCTGTCAAAGATCCTCCCTCCATGTGGAAACAGGTTAGTCACCACAAGATAGCCAACAGGGGAGGGAAGTTGGGGGCTATCAAGCTTGCAGGGGAGGGCAGTTGGGGAGGGGGGCAGGCCTGAAGAGGAAGGAATTTGGGGGCGACTGGGCCTACAGGGAAGGGCAGTTGGGGAGGGGGGGGCAGGCCTGCAGGGAAGAGCAGTTGAGGGGGGTGACCAGATTGGCAGAAGAGGGCATTTGGGGGGACCAGGCCTGCAGGAGAGGGCAGTTAGGGGTGACCAGACCACCAGAGGAGGGCAGTTAAGGGCAATCAGGCTGACAGGGGAGCAGTTAGGCATCAATCAGGCTGGCAGGAGAGTGGTTAGGGGGTGATCAGGCTCACAGGCAGAAGTGGTTAGGGAAAATCAGAAAGGCAGACAGGCGAGCCGTTGGGAGGCAGCAGTTCCAGATTGTGAGAGGAATGTCCAACTGTCCTATCAGGATCAGGCCTAAGTGGGCAGTCAGACATCCCTCGAGGTGTCTCATTTTGGAAAGGCTGGGCTGAGGGGCACACACCCCCCATGCATAAATTTCATGCACTGGGCCTCTAGTTGTACTATAATTATTACTTTGGGCATATTACAATGTATAAATGTATCAAAGTAAATCATTGTACACCTTAAATTTATACAATGTTACATATCAAATATGATCAGTTCAAAATAAGTTAATTTTGAGGAGAAACCTAAATGGTGGCATAGGCAAACACCTAAACTGCTGCCTCACACAACAATCTCAAAACTACAACTAAAAGACAAAACAGACATGATTCAGAGCCACAGGAATGTTGGCTGAGTGGAAATTCTACAACTACAAAGAAAGAGAAAAGCACATGGAGACTCAGAGGAGCTACAAAAGGCAGAGGTCTGGAGGCATGCGTGCAGAGTGAGCATGGAATGGACTGACTCCTGAGTGTGCTGCTGACTTTCTCTAGTGGGAGGTAAACGGAAACTCCTGACTGTTCTGAACTGTAGTTCCGGGCAAGAATCTAGGAACCCAGACTCATTTGGGGAGAAACTGGACTGTCTGGTAGTGGGCAAAACTTGAGGGCAGCTTTCTTTCAGAGGTGCTCACAGTAATTACCAAGGGACACTGAGACCCAGGGGCCTCATAGGGCAGGGCTGATGGGAAGCTAAGGCTGTCTGCTCCGCCCTGAAACTCCGCCCATCCAAGCTGAGCACAAGGCTTTTGCAATTTGCAAGTCTGGTCTCATAAAGGTGTCTCTAGCACAGAAATTCTCCCAATGCAGACACAGCTGATCCTCACAGCCAATTGGCCTGGAGGACAATTCCTCCCAGTGACACCAACAACAATCAAGACTTAACTACAACAAGGCTGTGCACACAGTCTACGAAGGGGTGCACCAAGAGTGTCCACCTCAGGTAACTGGGGAGGCTGAGACACTGGGCCCTATAGGACACCTAGCACACAAAGCTACTCTACCAACCCAGGGAAGCAATGAAAATGCAGTGACAAAGAAACAGATCACAAACAGAAAAAATGGAGGAAATCAAAAGATGGGATATAGAGTTCAAAACCACGGTTACAAGGTTTTTCAAGAATTTTCTAGAAAAGGCCAATAAATTTAGCGAGACCCTCGAGGATATGAAAAAGGACCAACTAGAAATTAATCATACACTTATTGAAATAAAAAATATTATACAGAGACTCAACAGCAGACTAGAGGAATGCAAGAATCAAGTCAAAGATTTGAAATACAAAGAAGCAGAAAACACTCAATTGGAAAAGCAAAAAGAATCCAAAAATTTGCAGATAGTGTAAGGAGCCTCTGGGACAACTTCAAGCATACCAACTTCAGAATCATGGGGGTGCCAGAAGAAGACAGAGAGCAAGATACTGAAAACCTATTTGAAGAAATAATGACTGAAAACTTCCCCCACCTAGTGAAAGAAATAGACCTACAAGTCCAGGAAATGCAGAGAACCCCAAACAAATGGAATCCAAAGAGAACCACACCAAGACACATCATAATTAAAATGCCAAGGGCAGAAGACAAAGAGAGAGTATTAAAAGCAGCAAGAGAAAAACAGTTACCAACCTACAAGGGAGCACCCATATGATTGTCAGCTGATTTCTCAACAGAAACTATGAAGGCCAGAAGGGAATGGCAAGAAATATTCAAAGTAATGAATAGCAAGAACCTACAGCCAGGATTACTCCACCCAGCAAAGCTATCATTTAGAATTGAAGGTCAGATAAAAAGCTTCACAGATAAGAAAAAGCTAAAGGAGTTCATCAACACTAAACCAGTATTATATGAAATGCTGAAAGGTATTCTTTAAGAAGAGGAAGAAGAAGGAAAAGGTAAAGATAAAAATTATGAACAACAAATACATATCTATCAACAAGTGAATCTAAAAATCAAGTGAATTAAAAATCTGTTGAACAGAATAACCTGGTGAATATAATATAATCAGGGGCATAGAAAGAGAGTGAACTGACAATTTTCAGGGGACAATTCTCTATGGGGGTGCAGGAAGAGACTGGACAAAAACCGTATACCTATGGATGAGGTCAGTGGGGATGGAGGTAAGGGCAGAGGGTGGGGTGGGAACTGGGTGGAGGGGAGCTATAGGGGTAAAAAAGAAAAATAATTGTAATAATCTGAATAATAAATATTTATTAAATTTTAAAAAAGAAACTGAATTTGAAAAAACAAAAGCAAAATAAGTTAATGTTTAAAACTTTGCAAAGATCTGTGTTTAGGCATGTCTCTTAGCTATCTAGAATCTTAAAACTTGATGGTTAGTATTCATGGCTGCTGGGTGCATCCCTGCTCAACTTTCAGTCTCATGTATTGATTTAATTAGACTTCCCTCAGGGTTCTAGGAGTTCCTCAACCATCTCCTATATACCTCTTACAGGCATAATTTTGCATTCAATATTACCTTATATTAACAGTAACATTGAACAGCTAGTATGCATGCCTATGTACAGTAATATATTAAGTGCCTTAGATGGATTTTCTCATTTGATTGTTAAAACAATCCTATGCAATATATATTATTGTTATTGTTTTTAATCCTCACCTAAGAATATGTTCTTCATTGATTGTAGAGAGAGAGGAAGGGAGACGGAGAGATAGAAATATTGATGTGAGAGAGAAACATCCATCAGTTGCCTCCCTTATGCAAACCCACAACCTGGATATGTGCCTTGACCCTCAACCCTTCAGTACTCAAGACAATGCTCAAACCAATTGAGTCACACTGTCCAGGCTGTCATACATGATTAATGTCTCCGTTACACAGATAAGGAAACTGGAGCTTAAAGAGGTCAAGTAACTGTCTTATTCATTACTCTATTTTCAGTACCTTGTTCATAATAGCAACCTCTCCATAAAACAAATAATTGATTTAGTAAGAGAATTCTGTGGATATTGGAAAGCATCCTGGATCCTTCTTCCTACCTAGATAGCAGTTGTACTGGCAGAATCTGTCTGATGTAACCATTTAGAGGTCTGGAGTTTATTCAAAGTTAATTTCAGTCTATTTCAGCTTTTACATTGTAGCAGCTACCAATCCCCACACTCCCCAACCCCATGCCAGGAAGCAGTGCATGCATTCCAAGAGCTCTTTGCAGAAGCCAAAGTGGGCAGAAAGACCTCATCTCTTCCCCACCCCACCCCCCCAAAAAAAGAGGCCAAGTAACTTTTCTCAGAGTCACATCCTATCTAATAAAAGAATAATATGCAAATTGACCATACCTCCACTACAATCCCAAGCCACGTCCACCAGCCAATCAGGAGCAAATATGCAAATTAACCTAACCAAGATGGCTGCGGCCACAGAGTGAGCAAGAGGCTTGGGTTTCTCTGGCAATGGAGGAAGCCAAGTTCCTGGCCTGTCCTGGCCTCTGCTGAAGGCTACAAAGTTTCAATTATAAAGATAAATAAATCCTAGATACAAGGGCCTCTGCTTGTGTTGTCATGTCAGGAGACATGGCCAGCCTGCTAACCACCACACACCATTCGCCCAGGTGGCCCATGCCCCAAGGGAACCTCCACCCTGATCCAGGAAACCCTTCAGGGCAAACCAGCTGGCCCCCACCCATGTACCAGGCCTCTATCCTATCTAATAAAAGAGTAATATGCAAATTGACCATCACTCCAACACACAAGATAGCTGCCTCCATGTGTACAAAAGATGGCCACCACAAGATGGCCAGCAGGCGAGAGAAATTGGGAGGGATCAGGCCTGCAGGGGAGGGCAGTTGGGAGGGACCAGTCCTGCAAGGGAGGGCAGTTGGGGGTGATCAAGCCTGTAGGGGAGGGCAGTTAGGCATGACTAGACCTACAGGGGAGGGCAGTTAGGGGCAATCAGGCTGGCAGGGGAGCAGTTAGGCATCAATCAGGTTGGCAGGGGAGTGTTTAGGGGGTTACTGGCTGATAGGAAGAAGTGGTTAGGGGCAATTAGGAAGGCAGGCAGGCAAGCGGTTGGGAGCCAGCAGTCCTGGATTGTGAGAGCGATGTCCAACTGCCCGTTTAGGCCCGATCCCAGTAGGATCCCAGTAGGATCGGGCCTAAACCGGCAGTCAGACATCCCTCAAAGCGTCCCAGATTGGAGAGGATGCAGGCTGGGCGAGGGACACCCATCCCCCCTACCCCCCCACCCCCATGCATGAAATTCGTGCCTCGGGCCTCTAGTAGTCAATAACCGACCAAGCCAAGACTGGCCAAAATCTGTCCAATTAGAGAAGATATGTACTTAACTATGATGCCAATATTGCCTTATTACAATAGTCTTATAATGTTCAGGCCAGCCTGAATTATCAAAAAGAGATTTAAAATATGCCAAGTGCCTTTTATTTAAAAAATGAAAATTATGATATACTTTTTAGAAATACTTCTATTCAAAGTGGATAAAAAATATTTTAAGCATTAGTGCTTAAAGAAGTAAACATTAGTTATCAGACAAATCCACTTTTATGAAACAACTCATTTTCCAACAATGCCCATGAGGTGTTTCTGTATTATCTAGTATTCTTAGAACTGCGAAGCAGCTTAATACACCTTCTGGCAGCTTCAGAATGCAGAAATCATTGGCAACCTCATCATGTTTTTATTTGCCAAATAAAAATGGAAACACTATTACCTGTTCCCTAGTAGCCATCATTCAATAAGGGATATAGAGTTATCTCAGGCCATACCTACTACCTCAAAAGCTATACACACATGTGCCCATGCACACACATGTGCCCATGCACATACATGTGCACATATGGACATGTGTGTGCACACACATACATAGATCTAAAATTGGGCAATGGAAACAAATAGAAAAATAAAATAAAATTTGTCAATGGAGAAACCTAGAATAAAATATTCTGAGACAAGCATAGCCTGATGCTATGGGTAGCTTTAGGAAAAATTTTAAAGCAAGCAAAGTTTATATAGGGCAAAAGCTACTTGTATTGTTATTAATAATACTAGCTAACATTTGGAGAATACTAAGAGAATACTATGTGTGAGAAACCCTGCAATGAACATGAATTTATTGATATCTCACACCAATCCTATGAGACAGGTACTAATATTATTCCCACTTTACAGCTGAGAAGAATGAGGCATAAAGGCATTGTTAAGAAACATGTTGAAGTTCACAAAGCTACTGGTGAGAAAGAACTGAAATTTGAACTCAAGCATTCTAGTGTCAGAGTCCATGTTCAAACTACTAATACTTCCCTAGAAATACTACTACTAATGATTGTATACACTTCTTATATCCCTGGTCTTATACTAAGCACTCTACATACATTGTGTCATACTAGAGGCCCAGTGCATGGATTTGTGCACCAGTGGGGTCCCTCAGCCTGGCCTGTGGGGATTGGGCCAAAATCAGCTCTCCAACATCCCCCAAGGGGTCCCGGATTGTGAGAGAGCACAGGCCAAGGGACCCCACTAGTACACTGGGCCTCTAGTATGCATATAAGATCTTTGGTTGATCTCTTCCCACCCTTCCCCCCCTTCCCTCTAATATTTATCAATCTGTTCCATGTTTCCATGCCTGTGATTTTTGCTCCTGTGTTGAGCGTCTACCCCCTGATGGTCAGTGCATGTCATAGCTAGTGGTCAGCCGGTCGGTTGGTCACTTAGGCTTTTATATATATAGACATGTTTTGAGGTTGGAGGTTTTAGTTCTAAATTATTATGCAGCATTTCATTCGATCTTTAAAACAACCCCATGAAGTACCTATTATTTGTGTCTATTTTACAAATAAAAATACTGAGGCCCAGAGAAGTGAAGTAATTTGGCACACAGTCAAAAGTATCAACTGAGTTTCAGTAAACCCCTTATAAGTACAGTAAGGATCCATGTAATATAAAATAATGCAACATAATTTAATATACAATTTCTATCTCAGGGTCAGGTTCTCTCAGTGTTTCAAAGCCTCTGTCCTAAAGTGTTAATGGAAAAAAAGTAACAATAGACATTTTTCCCAATTCAGGGGGAATGTATTGACCCTCTATAGCAGCCATTTCCCCTTAGTAGGGAAGCACACCGTGCAAGCTTTGTCACCAGAAGCCTGCTTTCAGGGCTTGATATCTGAAAGAGTTTTGTTTTGTTTTGAAAATGGTTTCAGGAAAAGCCAAACTACAATAGCAAGCCACCACTGGAGTCACCAGTCTTAACCATGGTTTCTGTAAAATGCTTCCTCTATTTAACAGTGAAAATAAACCAAGGACTTTTACTACAATACCATCTTCACTTGCAGAGTGAAAAAAAAAATGACAAGAAAGGCAATCTGGGTTGGCTTACCTCCACTTGAAGGGTTGCACATCCTTTCAGGAAGTCATTGATGTTGTTGATGCAGTCAGCTTCTGTTTGGGGATCCAGACAGTACTAGAGAAACATGGTCAAGTGTCACTTGGAAACTGTCATCCCAGATCAAACATGCCATATTCACCATTTGCTAATAACTGCACATGCAGGCTTTTTAAGGCAGGGAACAACATTGCTGTCAATCCAGGAAGAGAAATAACCACCAAAGGAAGTGATGCAAAAATCTAAACGGTTGGTCTTTGTTTCAAATGTCACCAAACCTTTAGCCTCAAGCCATCTCTACTTATAAACTTTTTCTCATGCTTTTTGCCTGAATATGGTAATAGCAAATCAGAGAAACCCAGATTTTTATTTTTATTTTTTTAGTTTGTTTTTGCTTTCAAGTTACTACCTCGCTCCCTCCTCTTCATGATGATTTATTCAAGTATATTTTACTCTTTGTTTTTCTTTGCATCTGATCACAAAAATCTACATTTTACCACCATTTTCTCACTGCTTTTTAAGTTTAAGAAATTATAAGCAAGTCAACTTTTTCAATAAAAATACAAACTAGTACAAGAAGGCAAAACAACTACTCAGCGTCACATTCCTACTAACCTTAAGAACATACTTGCATCACTCTACCTTTAAACTGACTTAAAGTGCCTGCTTTGAAAATTGTCCATTCTCGTGACTATGGGTTTCCAACATTAAAAATTTTGGATTTTTAAAAGAGAATAAGGGTAGTTTCACTTTGAACGCACGTTGTACTTGAAACGTATATTTGGTTTTTGTTGTTTTAACAAACCTATGTGCCATTGGGATTATTTCTCCTAATTGCTAAATAGCCTCTCTTTCAATTGATATTTTATTTCTTTAGGAAGAAAATCTACATTGATTTTAGTCAAACTGTCACTAAACACCATCAATATCTGTTAGAAATTATTCCATTGTTCCACAGACTATTATGTACCCCAAGTTTAAAACATGTCCTCAGTACACAGGGACATATCTCTGTGACAGAATAAACTTGTCAGGTTTGGTTTTTTTTTAGAATAAGCTCGTGATATGGGTGTTCTCCTGGTCCCCTAGTATTATATCAGTGGCTTAAAAGGCTTTTTTTTTTTTTTAATAATACTATTCTTGGTGGCCAATTACTAAACGATAACTTTCATTTTCTGACTTTTTCAAACTACAAAATCAGTAAGAAAGAATATCCAACTCTTAGAAAGAGATTAAAGTAGGAGAGTCCCAAGATCAGGACAATAGAAAATCTCAAGTGTTACATTATTGCTGCTCTCTCATAGTTAGCACTTCTAAAGATATTGTAAATGTTTCTTACCTTTTCTACAGAGCCAGGCCTCAGTCTGTTGATCAGTTTGCACAGCACTACCCCATTTTTCAGCGAGGACTTCAAGAACTCCTCCGGATCGCAGATAGTTTTTTTGGGGGAATCTAAAACTCCCAGGGATATAAGCCATGTCACGATTTGCTCTTCTGGATTCATTCCTTAGAACTGTACGCTCGGAACAGCTCTCTGGGGCAGCTGCAAGGACGAAGCCACATCCGCGATTGCATCTGCTGTTGTCTTCCTTTTTATGAGTTCTCTTCTGGTGCTTGCAGAGCAAAGCTTTAAAACAACTTTCTTGGACAACGTTGGAACTCACTCAAATTATGGGATTTTAAAGCCACAAAGATCACACTCAAAGATGTGGGAAGAGAATTAATGGAAAAACCTGGATAACACTGGTTTTCTTTTTCAAAATCTGCAAAACAAATTCATTAGACTAAAAAAAAAAGAAGAAATACACACACGAGCACACACCAAGGGGAGAAAAAAAAAAAAAAAAACAGTTCAAGAAGCTGTAAGGGAAGGAAGTGAGGAGGATGCTAGGGAGGGAGGAGACAGAAGGAAGCAAGCGCTCTTGGAAAACAGAGGTGAGCCAGCACTTCAGGGGACCTTGGAAATGAGACACTCTTGGGCCAGTCTGGGAAAATGCTGTCAATAAATAGTCTAGCCCCAGTGAAAATCTGGCTTCTGTCAGGAGGAAGATGCCAACTGGCTCTTAGGTCAGACAGATCTGAGCCTCGTAGGGAGCTCTGCTGGCACAAAATGGCTCAAAGAAGGTAGGTTCATAAAAATTATTCCACGAAATGGTTGAATCTCCACAAACTGTCTCACAGAGATGGTGTGTTATGATCATTGCTTGCAAAACATGTTGAGTTGCATGGTGACACAGTGCCAAGCAAATGAAGATTGTGCCTGCTGTCAGCCATCACTGTATATAGTCAGAAGCTAAAGGAACGGCATTTTACTTTGCAGCCAAAAAGTTATGTTTAGGGAAATGGGCTAAGGATAACATCTGACATCCTGTTTACTTGCATTCTTGAGCAATTATTTTTCTAGACCTGATTTCACTACACAATCCAGCTGCAGTACCCTTAACCGAGGCTCAAGCAGTCACATAAATGGGGGGGGGGGGGGGACTCTTGAAAACAGAATTTTTTAGAACAAAAAAGCACTTGTCCTCTATCTATACTAATCTGATGTTTTCCAAAAGCATTAAAAATGCTTTTCTGAAGATAAAAACTGGGCTATAACAAAAGTTCTTGAACTATTCTGAAACATTTTTAGGACCAGTCGAAATTGTCATACAACTGAAAAATTTATAAGGCCAACTTTAACAGTACAGTATAGCCTCCTCCTATTGGTAAATGCACGGAACTCATCATCACTACCCATCCTCATATGTGGGATCCTCCTAAGCTTCCTTTTCAACTCAGCTTTAGGCATATACTACACTACCAAATAATCATCTTATATTAGTCTCCTAAATGTTTCCCAAAGCTTCCCTTCTTGCCCTGTCATAACACTCATCACACTTTACTATTATTACTTTTTGATCTGTCTCCTCTGTCAGAATGTAACCTTCCTGGCATAGGGGTCTTCTCTATCTTGTTTAACACTGTTTCCAGCAGAGTGCCTGGTACACAGCAGATGTTAAAAAATACTGAATGAATGGATGATTGAACTCATAATGTCCAGGTATAGACCCTACCTGATTATAACAAGGATTTTTTTTTTATGTTTTAATGTCTTAAAACATTTTTCCTTGCTAATGATTTTTATACTCATATTGAGGTACTAGAGGCCTGGTGTATGAAATTTGTGCACAGGGTGGGTGTCCCTTAGCCCAGCCTGCACTCTCTCCAATCTGGGACTCTTTGAGGGATGTCCGACTGCCTCTCACAATCCAGAACTGCTGGCTCCCAACTCCTCGCCTGCCTGCCTTCCTAATTGCCCCTAACCACTCCCATGCCAGCCTGATTGATGTCTAATTGCTCCTCTACTAGCCTGTTTGCCCCAACTTCCCTCCTCTGCCTGCCTGGTCACCCCTAACTGCCCTCTCCTGCAGGGTTGATTGACCCCAATTGCCCTCCCTTGCAGGCCTGGTCCCTCTTAACTACCCTGCCTTGCAGGCCTTGTCCCTCCCAAATGCTTGCCCCTGCTGGCCATCTTATGGTGGCCATCTTGTATCCACATGGGGGAAGGATCTTTGACCACCTGGGGGCAGCCATCTTGAGAGTTGGAGTGATGGTCAATCTACATATTACCCTTTTATTAGAAAGTAGTGGGGACCAGCTGGTTTGCCCTAAATGTTGTCCTGGATCAGGGTGGGGGGTTCCCTTGGGATGTGGGGTGGCCTGGGCGAGGAGCCTATGGTGGTTTGCAGGCCACCTATGCCACCACCACCACCACTCCCCCCACCCCACCCCTCACCCGCAACCCAAGCAGAGGCCCTGGTATCTGGGGTTTATTTATCTTCTACAATTAAAACTTTGTAGCCTGGAGCAGAGCCAAGCCTCCTGTTTGCTTCGTGGTGGCAGCCATTTCTGTTGGAATTTATGTATCTTCTATAATTGAAACTTTATAGCCTGGAGCGGAGGCCAAGACAGGCCAGGGCTGCAGAAGCTTGGCTTTCTCCATCACCTGAGGCACCCCTTGCCTCCTGCTCTTCCAGTTTCGAGGCTGCTGCCACTTCTGTTGAAATTTATTTACCTTTTATAATTGAAACTTTGTACCCTTGAGTGGAGACCCGGGCCCATCAGGGTTTATGGAAAGCTTGACTTCCTCCATTGCCAGGGAAACCCAAGCTTTCTCCCTGCTCTCTGTAGCCACAGTCATTTTGGTTTGGGTTAATTTGTACACTTGCTCTGATTGGCTGGTGGGCATGGCTTGTGGGTGTGGCAGAGTGATGGTTAATTTGCATATTACTCTTTTATTAGATAGGATAACTGACATAATAAACTACATATATTTAATATGTACAATTCAATTAATTTTAACATATGTATACACCTGTGATACAATGACACACACACACACACACACACACACACACACACACAAAATCCAGATAAACCTTTCTATCACCCCCAAAAGTGTCCTTGTAATCTTTTAATCCTTCATCCTTCTCTTCTCCCAAAATCCCAGACAACTACCAATCTATTTTCAGTGTCCATATACAATATTATTTTGCCTTTTCTAAGATCTTATATAAATGAAAGTACACAGCTTGGCACCTTTTTTTGTCAGGCTTTTTTCAATTAACATCACTCTTTTTAGATTCATTCATGTTGTTGCATCTATAGTTTTATAACAAAGATTTGACATCCAAATGTTTGGTTTGATGTAATTACACTTATAAGAAAAATAGATATAATCAATTAAAAGTTTTAATTGACTTTTGACTTATGCCAAGTTCATGTAATAGAAATAAAATCAAAATCCATTTGTTGTGTGGTGTTTCTGGGAGCTAGGTGGGTGCCATCTCTCTGATGGAGAGACAGTCACACTCACCACAGACAACACAGCATATTTATTGGCTCCCAAAGGGGAGTTTAAGGTCAAAAGGAGTTTCGGGTGTGCCCAGATCCTATTCATCAAAATCTAGGTAAGCTCCTTATTTTTTTGGCTCAAGATTTAGCATATCAAGACCTGGGTGAGTCAAGGTCCTATTTGTTCCTCATTCCAAGCGCATGGATTAAGAAATCAGTACTGATAACAGGATTCTGCCAGTGCCCTTGGGCTAAGCTGATAAGAATTAAAAGAATGTCCATGTGCCTTCTCAGGAGGCTCTCTACATTATTGATAAAAGAAATTTCCAAATCTGACCTGCTTACGTACATTTTTATATGTCATTTTGGACAGTTTTTACAATAGTTCATCAATATTGTATTTTTGAGACAAATAAATTTGGCAGTATTATTAAGGTATCACTTATATTTTCTGATGAAGATGAAGGAAGCCTGAGTAATTTCAGGAACTCAGCCTAGTTCAAAATAGACTTGAGTCCACTGAGGTCATCTAGATGAAAATCTGCCTCATTTTGGACACTGGCTGTAGCAAATTACTCTAAGTCATAAAGTAAAATCAGAAAGGCAAAGCCTCCTCCTCAAGGCAGAAGAAACAGTTCTATTAGTATAAAGATTAGCAGTCAGGGTTAGTATGTTTAAATGTCAAAAAAGCAAGGAGCCGAAACCAGTTTGGCTCAGTGGATAGAGCATCGGTCTGCTGACTGAAAGGTCCCAGGTTCAATTCTGGTGAAGGGCATGTACATTGGTAGCGGGCACATCCCCGGTAGAGGGTGGCAGGAGGCAGCTGGTCAATGTTTCTCTCTCATCGATGTTTCTAGCTCTCTATTCCTCTCCCTTCCTCTCTGTAAAAAATCAATAAAAATATATTAAAAAGCAAGGAATTCTGGGACAGTAGCAAGCAAATGAGTAAAATGAGTAACCATGAAACCCTGGCTGGGTAAGGAAGCCAGTGATGATAGAAAAAATCTGATGAGCTGGGGAATCAGAAAGGAGGGTTGAAATACTGGAGGTCACAGCAACACAAAGGGCAGATTTCACATAAAGGCATGAGTGAAAAAAGCAAAAGTCTCTCACTCTACTTCAGATCCTTAATACCATGAGCCACAACCTATGTCCTCACTGGCTTTCTTACCTTCACCTGTTTGTCCTAAAGAGTTCTCTAGCACAACCGTTTGGTTGATTTTCCCAAAATTCCCCTTTAATATCCCTACTCAATAACCATCAAAGATTATCCATCACCTAAAGCAATGATTTATAAACAGCAATGTACAAAAATAATCACCTTGTGTGCGAAGGAGAAAGGAATGAATAGAACTTGAGCCAAATTAGGTAAACATTTTAATAAAAACTAGAGGCCCCGCCGAAACCGGTTTGGCTCAACGGATAGAGCATTGGCTTGAGGACTGAAGGGTTCCGGGTTCGATTCCGGTCAAGGGTATATACCATGATTTCGGGCATATCCCCAGTAGGGGGTGTGCAAGAGGCAGCAGATAGATGACTCTCTCTCATCGATGTTTCTAACTCTCTATCTCTCTCTCTTCCTCTCTGTACAAAATCAATAAAATATATTTTAAAAAAAAAACAAAAACTAGAGGCCTGGTGCACCAACTACGTGCATGGGTGGGGTCCCTAGGCCGGACCAGTGATCAGGACTAATTGGGGCCAGGCCAATCAGGGCTGGGCCAGAGATGAGGCAACGATCACCAGGCTGGGCATGGAAGGAATGGATGCCGGATGCTGACGCCACCATCATCAGCGCCCTGTCATGGCACACTTCCCCATCTCCCCCCTCCTCCTTCCCTCAATGCTGTGCTACTACCACAGTGGGCAGGAGGTGGGCCGATCAGGGCCTGCCAGATGCGGGGAGGGACAAGGCATGGGAGGTTGGCCACCAGCCCCAAGGAGGAAGCTGGCCCCTGGGAAAGGAGCCATGTCTGCTGCCACCCACCCCTGGTTCCCCATCCCAGCCTAGGGGGCAGAGGGAGGGACCACGGGAGGTTGGCTGTGGGTGCACACTGACACCAGAGGGCAGCTCCTGCATTGAGCATCTTCCCCTAGTGGTCAGTGCACATCATAGCTACCTGTTGTTCCAGTCATTCCAGTTGCTTAGGCTTATATTATATATATATATATATGTGTGTGTGTGTGTGTGTGTGTGTGTGTGTGTGTGTGTGTGTATATATATATATATATATATATATATATATATATATATATATATATATATAATTAGAGGCCCGGTGCATGAAATTCATGCACGGCAGGGGGGAAGTGTCCCTCAGCCCAGCCTGCACCCCCTCCAATCTCAGGCTCCGACCTAGAGGGATGTCTGACTGCCTGTTTAAGCCCAATTCCAATGATTGGGCCTAATTGGGCAGTCAGACATCCCTCTCACAATCCAGGACAGCTGGCTCCCAACTGTTTGCCTGCCTGCCAGCCTGATTGCCCCCTAACAACAGCTCTGCGAGCCTGATCAACACCTAACTGCTCCCCTGCCAGCCCAAATGCCCCTAACTGCCATCCCTTGCCAGCCTGGTTGCCCCCAACTGCCCTCCCCTTCAGGCCTGGTTCCTCCAACTGCCCTCCCATGAAAGCCTGGTTGCCCCCAACTGCCCTCCCCTATAGGCCTGTTTGCCCCTAACTGCCCTCCCCTGCCAGACAGGTCACCCCTAACTGCCTCCCCTGCCAACCATCTTGGGGCAGCCATCTTTTGTCCACATGGGGGCAGCCATTTTGTATGTTGGAGTGATGGTCAATTTGCATATCACCTCTTTATTGTATAGGATATAAAGATCTGTAAGAACTAAGGTAAATGTCAACATTTCTTAAAACTGGTTGCCAGGTACACTGGAACCTATTATGCTATTTTATTTACTTTTATGTGTTCGAAATATTCATAATTGAATTTTAAATCTACTGGGGCACATGTTAGAAAGATTTGGGGGCCTTACTCCCCAATACCCTAGTTCCGTGGTTGGCAAACTGCAGCTTGCGAGCCACATGTGGCTCTTTGGCCCTTTAAGTGTGGCTCTTCCACAAAATACCATGGCCTGGGTGAGTCTGTTTTGAAGAAGTGGTGTTAGAAGAAGTTTAAGTTTAAAAAATTAGGCTCTCAAAAGAAATTTCAATCGTTGTACTGTTGATATTTGACTCTGCTGACGAATGAGTTTACCCACCACTGCCCTAGTTCAAAGGATCTGCAATGGGACAAAGGAATCTGTATTATTAAAGTGCCCCACTTGATCCTGATACAGGTGGACCAAGGTCATACTTGGAGAAATAACTTTATTTCTGCCAATACCTGGGTCATCCACAAGAACAATAATCCACAATTAGAACTATTAGGTCCTTGACTACCTGAATCTTCCCTCTTTATGCCTGTTCTATAAAAATGGATCTGGGTCCTTTAAATATTTTTTTATTTTGCCAGTTGGCATGACATGATGTTTTATCAATAGATAGTGGTGGAAAGACATTTCAGGAAAAAGAGATTTTTTTTTATTTTCTGTGTGTTCACTCCACATGCTCCAGACAACCTTCCAGCTTTCCTGATGCTCACCTTTTGTGGCATTGGCTTCCTCAATGCACAGTGGATAGAAGCTTCTCTGGACACCACCTTTTGGTGGTTCTGTAGTGAGTGTCTCTGGTGAGATACATCCCCTGTAACAGGCACCAACACCCTAGAGAGGAACATTTTCAGCAAGTTCAAGAGGGCAGATGTCCGGGGATATCCACTGACTCAGCACCAAAGCAACTTCTCTAACAAGGCCTGGGTCTCAACTATGGGTGGAGATATGGAGTATCACAGTTCTAAGAGAATGGCTACAATATATTATTTTTATATTGCCTGCCATTTGATAGTATATCTGCTATTTCTAACTCCTTTGTTGAGTTCCCTTTACATATTATTAGCCAACCCCTCATTACTCCAATCCCGTTATCATTAATAATTCTTTACATTAAATTATTTCTGTTCAAATCCCTCTGTGATTTCTCTGTCCTGATTGTACCCAGACTTACATGCCTCATTATCTTCAATGAACACTCCTCCAGATGATTCAAACACTTATAAGGTCACATCTTGTACTTTTGTCATAATACAAATTTCTCTGCTTCCTAAATAGTGAATTCAAACACTACACTTTTTTAACCGCAGCCTACCATCTTTTTTTTTTCACCTTGCTTGTTCAATTACTCCTACTACTAGTCCTTAACCTCATCAGGATGTTCAAAGCATTGTTTTCTAAAATTATTATATAAATTTGCATTCCCACAAGCAGGGTATGATTTTCCATTGCTCCACACCGTAGGTAATACTTGGTAGCTCAAACTTTTAAATCTTGTTGTTTGCCAAAACTGATTTGGATCAGTGGATAGAGCATTGGCCTGCGGACTGAAAGGTCCCAGGTTCGATTCTAGTCAAGGGCACGTACCTTGGTTGTGGGGACATCCCCGGTGGGGGGTGAGCAAGAGGCAGCTGATCATCAGTGTTTCTAACTCTCTGTCCCTCTCTCTTCCTCTCTGTAAAAAATCAATAAAATATATATATTTTAAAAATATATAAATCTTGTTGTTTTCATGGGTGTGAGTCTACTTTTCTATGATTACTAACAAAGTTGAGCAGTTTTTCATATATTGATTGGTCACTTATATTTTCTTTTCTGTGAAATAATTAAAGTGGGAAAATTATCTGAATAGATATTTCTCCAATGAAGATATGCAAATAGCCAATAAGCACAATAAGAAATATTCATGAGGACACAAGATGGCCACCACAAGATAGCCAGCAGGGGAGGGCAGTTGAAAGGTACCAGGCCTGCAGGGGAGGGCAGTTAGGGACAATCAGGCTGTCAGGATAGCAGTTAGGCATCAATCAGGTTAGGGAGTGATTAGGCTGGTAGGCAGAATCAATTTGGGGCAATCAGGAAGGCAGGCAGGCGAACAGTTGGGAGCCAGCAGTCCTGAATTGTGAGAGGGATGTCTGACTGCCCATTTAGGCCCGATCCCAACGGGCATCCCTTGAGGGGTCCCAGATAGGGGAGGGTGCAGGCTGAGCTGAGGGACAACCCACTCCCCAACACAAATTTCATGCACCAGGCCTTTAGTATTATTATAACAGTCAACTGAATCTCTATAAATAACAATCATCCATCTTTGTTTATCCACCTATACTGTAATTGCAGAGAGCTTGCCTCTCCATGTTAATCTAATGATACCAAACCTGTCTTCTACAGCTTCTATCTGTAGATTCCATCTTTCTGTGTGTATGGGAATTAAATGTTCCTCTTTTCTACATCAACCTTCCAATCAAACCAGTTATCAAAACATTTCTGTGTTAAATTTAGAGCTTGATTACATAGATGCATACTAACTACTTTTACTTTGTTATAATAAAAATTACTAATAGTTGAAACCGGTTTTGCTCAGTGGATAGAGCATAAGCCTGCAGACTGAGAGGTCCCAGGTTCGATTGCGGTCAAGGGCATGTACCTTGGTTGCGGGCACATCCCCAATACGGGGTGTGTAGGAGGCAGCTGATTAATGATTCTCTCTCATCGATGTTTCTAACTCTCTGTCCCTCTTCCTCTCTGTAAAAAATCAATAAAATATATTTTTTTAATTACTAATAAAGATGGTGCCACTTGTACTCTGCAAATGATCAGATTGCTGTATTTATAAATCTAGATCATGTTCATGCCAGGAGCATAATTCAGAGCAGATCAAAAATATGTGGTTGGAGAACAGATAGAAAAGTATCATAACAACATTTGTTTTCTTTAAAAATGCGACGCTTAAAAGTAATTGGAATAACTACTGCCATGAGTAGAACTGCCATGCAGCTTATGAGAACAGAAATTAATTTTCTAGGATCTCTTTTCAGTTGAGTTCAGTATCAATATTCATTACTCTATAAAAAAATCTTTTGTGGGAATCACAGTGCAGCTCTCATGGGAAGCTGGCTTCACATGTAAAGCATGAATCCAGCTAAATTTCTCTTTTACTTTGATAATTGTATGGGTGATCAGCAGCACTTGAAAGTGTCCCTTTGAACTCTGTGGGTGACAGCTGTCTTTCTTCCAGAATATCTTTATGTAAATAAAGTTTCTCAGTTGATAGGGGTGGCAGACTTCCTAAGGCAGGTACTTACAGGTACTATTACCTTAAGTCTCAAGGTTTCTAGAGAAGAGATAGCCCTTTTAAGTGTTGAACATGATTATGAGAGGATTCAGTGAAATCAGGCACAGTACATGGTCTCAGACCCAAATTCAAAGACCTGCTAAACTAAATTAATTAATTAATTAAATTCGGAGGGAATCACTGCAGTGATTGAATGTCCACCAATGAACTATGGAGGTCATGGTTTGATTCCTGGTCAGGGCACATGGCCAGGTTGTGGACTTGATCCCCAGTAGGGGGTGTGCAAGAGCGAGCCAATCAATTATTCCCTCTCATCATTGATGTTTATATCTCTTTCTCCCTTTCCCTTCCTCTTTGAAATCAATAGAAAATATATATTTTAAAAGAAGCCCAGAGAGCTCCCTCACCCATTCTGCCAAGTGAAGTTACAGCAGAAAGATGGCCTTCTATGAACCGTGAAGCATGTTCTCACCATACAGCAAATCTGCCATCACCTTGACCTTGGACTTTGCAGCCTCCAAAACTATGGGAAATAAATGTTTATTTTTTACAAGTACACACCACAGTCTCTGGTGTTTTGTTTTAGCAGCCCAAACAGCCTAAGACGGAGGTCAGCTGCCCCAGTGAAAAATCACAACCCCATTTGGGAAGGATTCATCATAGTGTCAATGCAGAAATTACTTCAGGAAGAACTTGTATTTGCAAAATGATCCACCTCCCAGGATGTCTTTAAATGAAAATAGAATTTGGCCGGCACCAGTTTGGTTCAGTGGATAGAGCGTCGGCTGCGGACTGAAAGGTCCCGGGTTCAATTCTGGTCAAGGGCATGTACTTGGTTGCGGGCACATCCCCAGTGGGGGGTGTGAGGGAGGCAGCTGGTCGATGATTCTCTTTCATCGACGTTTCTAACTCTCTATCCCTCTCTCTTCCTCTCTGTGAAAAATCAATAAAAATATATTTTTAAAAAAATAGAATTTGAAGCTCAATTACACAGTGGATTGTAGACATGGAAGGTGCACCAGCTACCTTATACAAAGGGGAAAATGTAAACTTCTTTTGTACATTTAGTAGTCAATATCCTCAAAACTCTCCTCAGGTCATGTTTACTGGTGAAAATGTCTTTGTACATCCTTATGTTTACAGCAATGGTCATATCTGTTTATTCATTCTAACAAAAGACCAGTCCCTAGTTCTCAGTCCAGTCAGTTTGTCTTAGTGTTATTCACCTGCTTTCCAGCTTCAAAGAAAAGAGATGACCAGCAGATCATTCTTTTTAAGTTCAAACATATAACAAGAATAAAAGAAAAACAAAATGGTGGTACTTGTTGGTGCCACTTTTATCCTCCGAGCAGGATAGTCCTACTGAAAAAATGAGCACTTTGATCATTCAGTCTTTGAACTTTAACCTTTGACTGGAAGTGACTCACAGGCAATGAAGACTACTCCCCTTTACTGAATTATTACTTGTGTGCATTCTGGGCACATGTTGATTGCTGGTTCAGTCCAGGAAATTGACATGCTTTTATTAATCATATAGTATTTGCAAGTGTCAGAAAAATGTAACATGTAATTCCACTTTTTATTTTTTAGAATTTTGGGAAAGTTCCAGGTCCTCATGTTTTATGTAATAAGAACGATTTCCTTGGCAGTTTTGAGTTGTTTATTGTTGGCAATGGACATCACAACAGGAAAATTTTCTCCTGCGACTCAATAATTAATTCATGATTGGGCCTATGAAATAAACTTACCAATTGTAATGTTACCAATTAAACTGAGAAATCCAACATTACTTTCAAAGTCATCCCAACTCATTCCTATTTGGATTCTAAGCACTGTTATCCTAAGGTTAACAGCATGAATTAACATGCATCTTTAATGGACTATAATGAAAGATCATTGCACATCTATTGAATTGTTATATTTGCTGTCAAATTGTTTTAACATGGAAGGTTTTCAGGTAACATTAGCAGAAAAGTACAATATGTTATCCCTCTGGTGAAAATAAATTCATTTGGTGTATATAGTTCTTCAATCTCTGAAGTAAAGATATGAGTAATATAGGGCATGAATGGTTTAATCAAGGCTTTATTTTGGAAGTAAGAAAAATGACAGTGATGATTAAACTACTGCAGTCCATAATTTGGGCTTGTTATTGTACATTAATGATTTCCCAAGTGGGTTATACTTATTACTTCCTGATAGCCATCAACATGAGCCCTATTGCTGAAACACTATTTCATTTATGTTTGGGGGGGGGAAATCCATAAACATATTTTAGTTTGCAATTTTGTTTCTTTTGTTATGTTTTAAATCAAGTTTGAATGTTACAATACCTTAACTGAAAAAATTTGTCAAGCTTTTTTTCATGTAAATTTTCCTTACTTGTATCATCATGCCCTTCAATCCTGTACCCTAGAATAAGAAACACATTTTTTACAGAGGCTTAATGTTTAGAAAGAAAGAAAGAAAGAAAGAAAGAAAGAAAGAAAGAAAGAAAGAAAGAAAGAAAGAAAGAAAGAAAGAAAGAAAGAAAGGAAGAGAGAGAGAGAGAGAGAGAGAGAGAGAGAGAGAGAGAGAGAGAGAGAGAGAGAAAGAAAGAAAGAAAGAAAGAAAGAAAGAAAGAAAGAAAGAAAGAAAGAAAGAAAGAAAAAGAAAGGCACAACCCTTTTCCAATTTCTAGAAGTAAGCCAGTTCTCAGACCCCAGAACCCATAAAATGAAGGAGAGGCCAGGTTCTCATGAGGAAGGATCATACAACAATATGGCAATTATATCCAGTAGTGATTTCCCCATTCCTTCTCTAAAAGGATCTATGATTATTCACTCAAATAGCTGGGGAAAGGGGGATACACAAAACTTTTGAGGCCTATTGGAACCAATAAGTAAGCAGACACTGATACCCAGGAGCTCAATTATGGCTGCCCTGTAAGAGAGGGATTTATGGGGGTCAGGTAATAATAAATTTAAAAAAGGAGAATTAGCTTATATCTGTTTCACAATAGGTTCAGTAATCATCTCCATGGCTCCCAGATGAATAATTTGAATTAATGTATTATCAGTTAGCAGAATCCTTATACCAGTTCCTTGATTTATAGAGTAAGAGTTATTGTAATAGAAAAGGCCCCATGGAAGCCCCTGAAACTCCTCTTCCCCACCAAAAAAAAAACCTCCAATGGTGCCCTAACCAGTTTGGCTCTGGATAGAGCATCGGCCTGCAGACTGAAAGGTCTCAGGTTCAATTCTGGTCAAGGGCAGGTAACTTGGTTGCAGGCACATCCCCGGGGGGGGGGGGGGGGGGGGGCGGTGTACAGGAAGCAACTGATCGATTAGTGTCAACCTCAAAACATTAAATGATGCAAGAGTCATAGTCCCCATTATATACCCATTTAATCAGTCTTGCGCCTGCTCAGTAATAGCCCCAATGACGTTTACTGAGCTGAATGTGGTATCTTTAGCAGAGCAGATTAACATAGTAGTTGGCTAATTTGGGCAAATCTATTGTTTTCATATCATCAGGAAGGAAAATAAAAAACAGGTTCCATTCAAAAGTAAAATGTTTCTCAAAAAGTTTACTGAAGTTCCAAAATGATGACAAATTAAGTGAAAGCTACATTGACACTCTCCCAGGACCAAACCTGAATTAATTAGAGTTAATGTAGTAAATAGATTGCTCTTAATTTCACTCTTCAATAAAAATGAGGGTGATTTTAGGGTGGGAAATTATTTCAACAGACTGTATAATACACAGTTGTGAATATTAGATTCTAATTCAATTAGTTATTTTCAAAGTTCTATTTTTCATCTATGAATTGAACTGAATATTGGATTTTTCTATTGTTCTTAAATATTTTATTACAACCCTCCAAACTAATGTTTCATTTTTCTCCCATCCTTTGAGTTAGAATTAATGAGAACTAAAACTTTTTCCTTCCACTGGATCATTTGTCATAATTCTTGTTCTAGCTTTTGCCACAATAACATTAAAATTTATAAATTTGTCTCCTCCAGATTACAAGCCCTACTCATACTCAGGAAATACCACATCTAGACATCATGGCTTCCTCCCAGGCCTTATTGTTGCTCTGACAGAGAGCAAGGTTCTCTTGGCTCTGAAGAAAAATGTCACCCACTTTCAACAGGAAACAGTTACAGAAGAAACCCTGTGTCCCTTTCCGCCGAAAGAATTCAGAGCCAAGATCCTTGAGGGAGGATGTGGTAGGCAGTTAGACCAACATGATCAGAGCATGGATGATGGGCCAGGTACAGAAAGGCACCAGGGTGGAAAGCCCCAGGTGCCTAGCAAAGGACAATTATAGGGTAGGACCTTGCCCCTACAGTGAACTTTTCTCCCCCAGCATATTGATGGCCATGCAGTTTGAACCTCCTGACCTTTCCTTCCTAGAGATTTCACCTGTGCCTCAGTTATATTTCAACTCCAGGTCCAGAAAAAAAACAAAACCAGACCAGTGACCCCATGGCTGACCTCAGGAGAAGCTTCATTGAATAATGACCCTCTGCCTTGATGCTGGTCAGTCAATCAGTGGACACCACACTTGAAACCCTGCTGAATGTTCTATTGAGATCTTCTCCTGGGGCCGCCCCTAAAATCTCCACCCTTAAAACCCTTAGGAAGAAGAACACAGTGTGCTCACCCTCCCCACCTCTTTTCCCTTCCCTTCCCCTTTCCTTTCCCCCTTCCCTGACCCACCAGGTGCTTTACTGTTGGCTTCCTTACTCCTAAACTCCTAGGGGTTTGCCTCCATAACTCATTTCCTCAGCCCATCTCTTGTACAAATTACTTCTTCTACCTGTGTAATTTTGAAACTGGAACACCAATGGGTCCTGGCTGCCTGTCACTACTTGAGCCAATTAAGCAGTGACAGGGTTGAATCTCATGTGAGCATTCATTCCTATAATGTCGGCAGTATGGGAGAGCAGCAAATCATCCACAAAAATCTGCTCTGCTACTCCTCATAAACCAACTGCCTGCATAGGGTAGGACAAGGATTACATGGGGAAGTAGGGATTATAGACTTGGAGAATTAGGCTATGCAGGCTGGGGTGGGACTCCATTGTTTGGGCAACAAGGTTGCTAAACTTTCCATGATAATGGCAGTTCTTGAAAGAAAATGGACTACGTTCTAAGGTTGTCTCCAAGGTCCAAGAATGAGTCCCAGGTCCCAGGACATACAACTCCCAGCCAGGTTAGAATGTCATTTCTTTAACCAAAAGTAGGCAATCACAATTAACAAAGTCTTAATACAATAATATTTCCCATAACTAGTCCCCAGTATTCTATTTTTGCCCCTAACAATTTTATAAATAAATGTGTTCTTATTTAAAAACAGAAAGAAAAAGTAAAAATGTACATCTCTTTAGGTCCAGAAGCAATGTTGTCTGCTCTTGGGAATGCTACACTGGTCCATTTATTGAATGACATGAAAGCTACTAATTTTGAATGGGGCTCAAAGGAAGGTTTCTGATTAAGCACAAGCTGTAATAATAAAGTCCTGCCACTTGGGTAATCTGATCCAAACAGAGCCATGATACTAGAAGTATCTATGGTAAACATAAATAAATAAATAAATAAATAAATAAATAAATAAATAAATAAGTAAAATAATTCTGGGTGGAGTCTCTGAACAGTCCAAATAGGAGTGGTGCAGTAAGACCTTAAGGGTTCTGGAGCAAGGACATGCCATTTGGAAGCAGATAACTATATACTATTTGAAGAGAATCGCCTTTCATGCTATTGAGTCCTTGTAGATATTGAGCACCTGATCTTGGAACATCAAGTGACCATGTTCCCAGAACTTCCCATCATGAGCTGGGTTCTGTCAGACTTAACCAGTCATAAGGTTGGGCAGGCCCATCATAATTCCATTGTAAGGTAAAGTAGTACATCAACAGGATTAGACTCAAGTAGGCCCAGTGGGTACAAATAAGCAGTATGAACAGGTGGTCCAGACACCATATCACCCACCACTGTTGCATTAGTGCCTTTCACTCAATTCACACTGATGGGCACATGGAAGAGGGAACATCCCTTATTACCAACTGACATAAAAGGAAAGATCTCAAATTTGTTTCATGAATGGGTAGGCTCAGTGTTTGAGTACAAGCTGAAAATGTGCAGCTGCTTTCCTATGGTCCTTCTCAAAGATGTTCATGAAAGGCAGTGGCAGAGCTTTTTAAAAATATAAATTTTATTGCTTTTTTTACAGAGAGGAAGGGAGAGGGATAGTTAGAAACATTGATGAGAAACATTGATCAGCTGCCTCCTGCACTCCCCCTATTGGGGATGTGCCTGCAACCAATGTACATGCCCTTGACTGGGATTGAACCTGGGACCTTTCAGTCTGCAGGCCAACACTCTATCCACTGAGCCAAACTGGCTAGGACAGTGGCAGAGATTTTGGTGGTATGCTTGGTCATCCACTTTGTATGGAAGAAGTTACTTAAGGTTATAATATCGAATCATGGGCAATAGTAAATGACCCGGTTGGTTGGTTAGGGACTTGGAAGGGAAAAATGGAAAGATTGGGGTCAAGGAGGCCTGAGGAAGAGACTTGTGGGTGGATTTATGGGAATGGGCAAAAAGTAAAGGTTTTTGTTTTTTTGTATTAACACCCACCAGAGAGCATACACTACAAAAAGATCACTAAATCATCAAGGAGACAGGATGATCTGGCCCCATTAATATCAGCCAGTTTGTCTTCTCCCACCCTAGTGCTTGGGCAATGGAGTAGCCACAGTGGCAGAGATGGAGGTAATGCATGGGCACAACAGCATGGGCTTCCTCTTATCAAGGCTGATCTACATATTACCATGATCAGATGTCTAAGCTTCCAGCAGCAGAGACCAATACCAAGTCCCCAGTATGGCACTATCCCTTGAGGATATCAACCATGTGTCAAAATGATTATATTTGACCCTTCCCCTTTGTTTCAGTAGTTCATTCTGCCAGATTGACACCTATGCCAAATGTAGATTGCCTTTACTTACCACAAAGACTCAGCCAGCACCATACCTGAAGGTTCATAGAACATCTGATATACCAACATATGCCAAATTCCTAATCCCAAATTCACAATTCAGCATGTCACTTCTCCTCTCATAGGGGGAAGTGGGGGCACAGAAAAGCCAGTAGTATTACTCTAATAGATGTCCCTCCGTCTGAAAACTGGGGAATCTATACTAATAAAGAGCTGATATGCTAATGGTCAATACACCATAACGGTAATGACCACTGAATTAGCATATTAGCTGGGTCATTGCTCTGGAGACAGAGTGAAAGTGGGGAGGTGCCCAGAGGAGGCAGGACCATTCCATGCCAGGGAGGGCAGGAGTGAGTGTCCATAGCGCCCCCCTCACCAGTCCTTCACCACCCACTGCTTGCACTCTGAGTGCCCTGCGGCTCACCTGCCAGGGGAAGGAGCACAGCACAGCGGGTGGGAGACTTCCATGCTCTCCTCTGGCCCCATGATGGGGCAGGGTTGCAGTGTTGCTTGGGAGATGGGGCAGAAGCAGGGAGGTGTCCAGAGAAAGTGGGACCAGCCCAAGGGGACTGGAGGAACTGAGGGTGGGGCTTGAAGCAGCCCGAGAAGGCAAGAGGGTTTGGGGGTTGGCCTAGGTGCACTGGAGCTCTGCAAGGACAGGTTTGGTTGTCAAGGCAGGGCTGTGGGTGGGTGGTGCCACGATCTCATGCACTGGGCTCATACCCTGTTTCCCCGAAAATAAGACAGTGTCTTATATTAATTTTTGCTCCCAAAGATGCGCTAGGTCTTATTTTCGGAGGATATCTTATTTTCTGGGAAACACAGTGGTAAGAAATAAGTAACACCCCTTGTCTTTTAGTTTCTTTGCTTCAAGCAGGGACAAACTCTGAGGCCGAATTTATACTTAGTGTTCCTCTATTGCGGTGGTCGCAAACTGTGGCTCACGAGCCACACGCGGCTCTTTGGCCCCTTGAGTGTGGCTCTTCCACAAAGTACCACGGCCTGGGCAAGTAAGCAGCTGCTGAGATAAGGCCTTGTGTACGTGCAGTTAATTTAAGGAAGTGCTCCAAGAAGAACCTGATAAGAGACTGGAGGAAGCAGGACAGGAAAGGGAAGAAACTCAACAATTGTGTAATTTCTGGCAACATCTTGTGAAGGATTGCTTCAGCATGATCAATAGGGCAGTGGTCGGCAAACTCATTAGTCAATGAAATATGGTAGCAACCATACTTGGGTAAAAACTGCTGTTTGAATCTTAACACTGTTATTCTGGCTTCGGCATTCGCTTACTTGCTTAAACATAGGATAGTTACCTCAGCTTCTAGGTGGAGACCTGGAGGTTAAGGCAATTTTCCTGTGCCTGGGACCAGAACTACAGGAGATTGATTCCTACTGACTCAGTAGCTTCAGGGGTAGAAGCTGTAGATAGCCTTTAGAGATTAATCACTGAGCTCTGCTTCTATATTATTGGCTATTGCAAGATAGGGCCACATTCCAAGGCAGGATGTGGCTGAGAGTGACCCTGAGGGCTGTTCCCAGTCTTTAGAATTTAGAACAAAGGAAATTCCTGTGATTTGGACCTTTAAAAAGACTGCTTACACCTCGAGCAGTGCAGTCCTGTGGATTCCACCTGTGTGTGTGGTGCTCTCGCGACTGTCCTGGCCAGTTTTTCAATAAATCCTTGCCTGCTTTTTTTAATCAATCATCAGCCTCCGGTGGTCTTATTTTGAACCCAGGGTTTGACCCCACAACAGTCAACAGAGCCAAATATCAACAGTACGATTGAAATTTCTTTTGAGAGCCAAAATTTTAAACTTAAACTTTTTCTAATGTCACTTCTTCAAAATAGACTTGCACAGGCTGTGGTATTTTGTGAAGAGCCACACTGAAGGGGCCAAAGAGCCGCGTGTGGCTCATGAGCCACAGTTTTCCTACCACTACAACAGGGGAACACTAAGTGTAAATTTGGCCTCAGAGTTTGTCCCTGCTTGAAGCAAAGGAACTAAATTTTCACACCTTCATTGGGTCCATGGCTTGCAAGTGGGAAGGAATGGGGTTGTGTAAGGGTGGCTGTAAACTTGTACACATTGCCATCTCTCTACATGTGCAAGCAAAGCAGCTCCATTAACCCCTAAACAGGCTTCCAATATAATTAAAGAGACAGGTGCATGCATTGAGAAGCAAACATACAGAAATTCCAGGGGAACTGGCCCTCAGGAATTGTTAAAGGGATCAGAAGTATATAGAAAAACACACTCCTGTTCTCCCTTATACACTCACTACTCTGAATACTGGTTACTAAATATGTGAAGGGTTTTTCCCACACCAAGCAATTCTGCAGTACCATAGAGGTGTCTTATAATTTAACTCAATTCTGACACTCTAAAGATAGTGTTAGATACAACAGGTTAAGATGATATAGTAAAGGTGGAAATTTATTGAAGAACAAATACAGACTCCCAACGTGGGGAGGAGGAAAGCGTCCCACTGAGTCCCTTTTTCCACAGTTTATAAAGGCTGCAGTTTTTTTCTGCCTCAATATCCCCTCTAATTTAAGGTGACCAGACGTCCCGCTTTTGGAGGGACAGTCCCGATTTTTACCAATTTGTCCCGCGTCCCAGGCGTTTTTAAAAAATCCGGATTTTTGGATAAATTTTTAAAAATCAGGAATGTCCCGCCAAAAGCAAGACGTCTGGTCACATTACTCTAACTGGTGACTATTCCCCTTTGATTTGGTCACTATACTAACTCCTGAGCTCAAAGGTTAAACCTCAGGCGGGACTTGTAAGGCCCTCCTCCCTCATTGTTCTCCTATTCCCTTTGGGCTTTCTTCCTCCTTCCTTATTTTGTAAATATAGACCTTTTGCTATTCCTAGTTCCCTTATCTTATAGAAATGTAACTGCTGCCTCTCCCAACTTCCCTATCTTATGGAAATATATCCATTTGCAGCTTCGCAGCCCATGCTTTTTCCATGGACCCCCTTAATTAAAAAAAAAAATCCCTAAACATGCCTATTTCACCCCTAAAAATACTTATTTCAAAGGCTTAGTCCTGTGCTCTCAGGAGGCCATGCTCCCAGGAGGAGAGCTTGCTCAGTCCTCCATCCTAAGGGTTTTAAGGATAGAGAATTCAGGGGAGATCCAAATGAAGATCTTAATAGAATAGTCAGTAGTTTTCCAGGTGGGTCCATTCAGGGTTGTGGTCTCCAATGATTGATTGGCCGGCATCAGGGCAGGGGGTCATTATTTCATGCAGCTGGTCCTGATGGCAGGCAGCGTGGATAGTTTTGTTGCTTATCTGGGCCTAGAGCTGAAATACAACTGAGGCCTAGTTGTTATTTCCAGGGAGGAAAGGTCAGGTGGTGCAAACCTTAAGACCGGCAATATGCAAGGGGAGAAAAAGTCACCCTAGGGGCAAGGCCCCACTCTACAATTGATTGTCCATTGCTAGGTGTTATGCTCAGGTTTTGTGATCCCCAAAGACCACCAGGGAGCTGAGTCCAATGTAAAAGCAAAAGAGTTTTTATTTTGAGCTAGCCCCAGCTCACCCCCTACATACCGACACAGCAGCAAGGTGGAGAAAGAGAGCAGGTCTCTAGAACATAGGATTTATAGGGGTGGTGAGGTCACTGCTTTGGCTGACCCCGATTGGTTGGGTGAGGGCTAGGGTCCAGTTACATAGTGACATAGTTATACAAAATGGAGGACACAGTACAAATTGGAGTCAGGAGTTAACCCTGTCCTGCCTCTCACTAGGCACTTGGGACTTTCTATGCTGATGACCTTCTATACCTGGCGCATCCTCCTTGCTTTGCTCATGTCTGTCTAACTGCCTACAACAGTCCCACAGACTGTCCTCATTTAAGACATTAATCACAAGTCCAGGTTGTCAACTGTTTTTCTGACCAACCAACTATAAATCAGAGGACCCCAGGACTCTCTACTCAGGTTTATTATTTGCTCGTGTGGCTCACAGAACCCAGGTAAAGAGTTTACTTAATAGACTACTCATTTTTTTAAAAAAGGATACAATTCAGGAACATCTAAAAGAGATGCATTGAGCAAGGTATGTAGGAAGGAATGAAGAGTTCCCATGCCCTCTCTAGGCACACCACTCTCCCCACATCTCCATGTGTTCACCAACTAGGAAGTTCTTTGGGTTTTTATGAAGGCTTCAATATTACTTAGGCATGATTGATTAAATCATTGACCATTGGAAATTAATTCAACCTCTATTCTCTCTCCCATCCCTGAAGGTTGGAGGGTGGGGTTGAAACTTTGACTCCTCTAATCACTGCCTTGACAACTGGCCCCACTCTTAGGCAGCTTTCATGAAGTCACTGCATTAACCCAAATTCAGGTGTGGTTTAAAGGGGCTTGTTATGAATAACAAAATACATCTCAATCTCTCTTAACTCATATATATATATATATATATATATATATATATATATATATATATATATATTCTTCCTCACTATTCTGGCACAGAGCTCCTTAAACTTGGAATTTCTTGAGTTAAGAGAGATTGAGATGTATATATACATATATATATATATATACATTTGTTCAAAATCTTAAATCTTCAAAAGTTCTTCACCGATTGCTTTGAAATTTTGACACAACATTGCATTCGAATATGTGCATGTACCTATATACCTTCTGTTATATAGATGTCACACCTGTGACAGGTAAAAACATGCTTTTTTTTTTGAAAAACAGCACATCTGTTGGACGTAAAAGCAACACATGCTACACTAAATATTTTACGATTCCATTTCAGTGTTTCTGATTTACGATCCATTTATGATGTCCAAATTTCCAATTTTACGATTTCATCTCAATGTTGAGAATGATAGATTTGTACTTAGAAATCGCGAACAAAGTTCTCAGTCAATTGGGAATGCCATCACCGAATCAATCTGCTGCTGCTTCGTTTGATGTAGAAATGCATCGTGAACAAAATTACAATACGGGTGATCTTTTGTAGTGTGGGCAAATATTCCTAAGCTAACGCTTGAGCAAAAAGGCATTTATGATCAAATAATGCAAACTGTCAATTATGGGGTTGGAGAAATCTTGGATGCACCAGGAGGAATTGGTAAAACGTTCCTAATTAGATTGATTCTGACAGCAATTCGATTCCAAAATGATATAGCCTTAGCTGAGACATTGCTATCAGGTGAAAGAACTGCTCATTCCGCTTTGAAATTGCCATTGAACATGCAATTGATTGAAACTCCCACGTGCAATATTTCCAAAGCATCCGGCATGGCAAAAGCATTGCAGAAATACAAACTTATTGTTTGGGATGAATGCACAATGGAGCACAAAAAAATCGCTGGAGACTCTTGATCAATCATTGCAAGATTTGCGTGAAAACATCAGACCATTTAGGAACGCATTAATATTGCTTGCAGGAGATTTCAGGCAAACATTACTTGTAATTTCTTGATCGACACCAGCGGACGAAATAAATGCTTGCTTAAAATACTCTACTTTGTGGCGACATGTAAAGATGTTAAAATTAACTACAAATATGGGTGTCCAGTTGCAAAACGATTGATCAGCTGAAACATTCTCACATCAATTGCTGGAAATTGGGAACGGAAAGGTGCCGGTTGATCTGACCTTAGGAGGAATTTCATTGCCTCATAACTTCTGCAATTTAGTGACATCAAAAGAAGAACTGGTTGAAAAAGTATTTCCCAATATTCAAACCAATTATAAGAATCACGATTGGCTGAGTGAACAAGCTTTTCTTGCAGCCAAGAACAAAGACGTCTACAAACTTAACAATCACATGGACAATTATATGTTGCGTGTTCTAGAGTCGGCAAACCACACAATCTCTATATCTGCACAAACAATGGAACAACAAAAAATATTGTATACCCAAAAGCATTGTGAAATTAAACATATTAGAAAAATGCACTTTCTCTTTTCTTTCTTTTTCATTTAATCAGACTGAGCCATAGCAACGCATAACCGGGTACAGCTAATATATATATATATATATATATATATATTTAAAATATATTTTTATTGATTTCAGAGAGGAAGGGAGAGGGAGAAAAATATAGAAATATCAATTATGAGAATCAGCCGAAACCGGTTTGGCTCAGTGGTAGAGCATCGGTCTGCGGACTGAAAGGTCCCAGGTTCGATTCCAGTCAAGGACATGTACATTGGTTGCGGTCACATCCCCGGTGGGAGGTGTGCAAGAGGCAGCTGGTCGATGTTTCTCTCTCATCGACGTTTCTAGCTCTCTATCTCTCTCCCTTCCTCTCTGTAAAAAATCAATAAAATATATATTTTTTTTTATGGAAAAATGATATAATTATTTTATTTTCAGAATTAAACAAAATATAGAATACAACATATTAAAATAACATAATTACCTTTTCTAGAATCCTTTCACTACTGCAAACTGCAAATTAGAAATACACTTGACACATCATGCAAAATATTTCAAAAAGAGCTTCTTCTGAAAATTTTGTTTGCATTGAAATTATGATAACAAGTAAAAGTCTTCTTGACCTCAGTCACTAGCAGGCAGTACTTTATGCATTTAACAAAAAAATCTGGCATGATGACCAAAAGCTAGTTTGTAATGTCATGGAATAAAAATTATGCTCCAGTGCATCATTTGGTGAAGATTTATTTTTATAAAGTATTTATTTTTTTATTTTTTATTTTTTTTTAGGTTTTGAAGATATATCCTGTGATTTTATTTTTTTATTTTTTTATTTATTTTTTAAAGTCAATTTTATTTTATTTTTTTATTTTTTTATTTTTTTATTTTTTTTTATTTTTTTTTATTTTCCCCCCTCCCTCCCTCCCTCCCACCCATCCCCTCCCTCCCCAGAGCTTTATGTCCATTGGTTGTACTTATATGCATGTATACAAGTCCTTCAGTTGATCTATTATCTCCCCCAGATCCTCCTCCCCTCCCCGCTGAAATTTGACAATCTGCTTGTTGCTTTACTGTCTCTGTATCTATCTTTTGGTTCATCAGTTTATAATGATCTTTATTATCCACAAATGAGTGAGGTCATGTCGTGTTTCTCTTTCATTGATTGGCTTATTTCACTCAGCATGATGTTCTCCAATTCCATCCAGGTTGCTGCAAATGATGAGAATTCCTTCATTTTTATGGCAGCATAGTATTCCATTGTGTAGATGTACCATAGTTTTTGGATACAATCATCTGCTGACGGGCACCTAGGCTGTTTCCAAATTCTGGCTATTGTAGATTGTGCTGCTATGAACATAGGGGTGCATATATCCTTTCTGATTGGTGTTTCTAGTTTCTTGGGATATATTCCTAGGAGTGGGATTACTGGATCATATGGGAGTTCCATTTTCAGTTTTTTGAGGAAATTCCACACTGTTCTCCACAGTGGCTGCACCAGTCTGCATTCCCACCAGCAGTGCACTAGGGTTCCCCTTTCTCCGCAACCTCGCCAACACCCGTCATTTGTTGATTTGTTGATGTTGGCCATTCTGACAGGTGTGAGATGGTACCGCATTGTTGTTTTGATTTGCATCTCTCGGATAATTAGTGACTTTGAGCATGTTTTCATGTGCCTTTTGGCCTTCCTTCTGTCTTCTTTTGAAAATATTCTATTTAGGTCCATTGCCCATTTCTTAATTGGATCATTCACCTTCCTTTTATTTAGTTGTATCAGCTGTCTGTAGATGTTGGAGATTAAACCTTTATCAGTGGTGTTATTAGCAAATATGTTCTCCCACACCGTGGGCTTTCTTGTTGTTTTGTTGAGGGTTTCTTTTGCTGTAAAAAAGCTTTTTATTTTGATGTAGTCCCATTTGTTTATTTTCTCTTTAGCTTCCATTGTCCTAGGGGCAGTATCAGTGAAGAAGTTCTTTTGGCATACATCTGAGATTTTGCTGCCTGTGGATGCTTCTAGTATTTTTATGGTTTCCCGTCTGATGTTTAAGTCCTGCATCCATTTTGAGTTTATTTTTGTGTATGGTGTAAGTTGGTGATCTAGTTTCATTCTTTTGCATGTGTCTGCCCAATTTTCCCAACACCATTTATTGAAGAAACTATCTTGACTCCATTGTATATTCATGCCTCCTTTGTCAAATATTAATTGAGCATAGTGATTTGGGTTGATATCTGGGTTCTCAATTCTATTCCATTGATCTATATGTCTGTTCTTGTGCCAGTACCAGGCTGTTTTGAGAACAGTGGCTTTGTAATACAGTTTGAAGTCTGGTATTGAGATCCCTCCTACTTTACCCTTCTTTCTCAGGATTGCTGTGGCTATTCGGGGTCTTTTATTGTTCCAAATGAACTTTTGGAGAGTTCGTTCTAGGTCAGTGAAATATGCCGTTGGTATATTAATGGGGAGTGCATTGAACCTATAGATTGCTTTAGGAAGTATGGACATTTTGATTATGTTGATTCTACCAATCCATGAACATGGTACATTCTTCCATCTCCTTACATCTTCCTCTATCTCTTTTTTCAGTGTCGTGTAGTTTTCTGCATATAGGTCCTTTACTTCCTTAGTTAAATTTATTCCTAGGTATCTTAATTTTTTTGGTGCAATGGTAAATGGAATTGCTTTTTTAGTCTCTGTTTCTGTAGTTTCACTGTTGGTGTATAGAAATGCCATGGATTTCTTGGCATTAATTTTGTATCCTGCTACATTGCCAAATTCATTTATTAAGTCAATTAGTTTTTTAATGGAGTCTTTTGGGTTTTTTATGTACAATATCATGTCATCTGCAAATAAGGATAACTTTACTTCTTCTTTTCCAATTTGGATGCCTTTTATTTCCTCCTCTTGTCTAACTGCAATGGCTAGTACTTCCAGTACTATGTCAAACAGGAGTGGCGAGAGTGGGCATCCCTGTCTTGTTCCTGTTCTTAGAGGGAAAGGTTTTAGTTTTTGCCCATTGAGTATAATGTTGGCCATGGGTTTATCATATATGGCTTTTATTATTTTGAGGTATGATCCTTGTACTCCCACCTTCTTAAGAGTTTTTATCAGGAAAGGGTGTTGGATTTTATCAAATGCTTTTTCTGCATCAATTGATATGACTATATGATTTTTATCTTTCAATTTGTTTATGTGATGTATCACATTTATTGATTTGCGGATATTGTACCATCCTTGCATTCCTGGAATAAATCCTACTTGGTCATGGTGTATGATCTTTGTGATGTTCTTCTGGAGACGATTTGCTAGAATTTTGTTGAGGATTTTGGCATCTATGTTCATGAGGGATATTGGCCTGTAATTCTCTTTCATTGAGTTGTCTTTATCTGGTTTTGGTATTAGGGTGATGCTGGCTTCATAGAAGGAGTTTGGAAGTGTTCCTTCCTCTTGAATTTTTTGGAAAAGTCTGAGGAGGATAGGTTTTAGTTCTTCCTTGAATGTTTGGTAAAACTCTCCTGTGAAGCCATCTGGCCCTGGGCTTTTGTTTGCTGGAAGCTTTTTGATGACTGTTTCAATTTCTTCCCAAGACACTGGTCTATTGAGATTTTTAGATTCTTCCTGATTGAGTTTTGGAAGTTTGTATTTTTCTAGGAATATGTCCATTTCCTCCAGGTTGTTCAGTTTGTTGGCATAGAGTTGTTCGTAGTATTTTGTAACAATTTGTTGTATTTCAGTGGGGTCTGTTGTTATTTCACCTTTTTCGTTTCTGATTTTGTTTATTTGGGTCCTCTCTCTTTGTTTCTTGGTTAGCCTGGCTAGAGGTCCATCTATCTTGTTTATTCTTTCAAAGAACCAGCTCTTGGTTTTGTTGATCTTATGTATTTTTTTTTGGTCTCTATGTCGTTTATCTGTGCTCTGATTTTTGATATTTCCTTCCTTCTGCTTACACTGGGCTTTTCTTGTTGCTCCTTTTCTAACTCTTTGAGTTGTAGAGTTAGATCATCTGTTACCCTTTTTTCTAGTTTTTTGCAATAGACTTGTAAGGATATGAACTTCCCTCTCAAAACTGCTTTTACTGTGTCCCATAGATTTTGGATTGTTGTGTTTTCATTGTCATTTGTTTCCAGGATGTTTTTAATTTCTTCCTTGATTTCTCTGGTAACCCAATCCTTGTTTAATAGCATGCTGTTTAGTCTCCATGTGTTTGATTTCTTTGGATTATTTTTATTGTAGTTAATTTCCAGTTTTATGCCATTATGGTCTGAGAAGATACTTGATATGATTTCTATCTTCTTGAATTTGAAGAGACTTTGCCTATGTCCCAAAATGTGGTCTATCTTTGAGAATGTCCCATGTGCACTTGAGAAGAATGTATATTCTGTGGCTTTGGGGTGCAGTGTTCTGAAGATGTCAATTAATTCCATCTGGTCTAGTGAGTCATTTAGGATTGATATTTCTTTGCTGATTTTTTGTTTAGATGATTTGTCGAAGGGTGACAGTGGGGTATTAAAATCTCCTACTATGATTGTATTGCTATTAATCTCTCTCTTAATGTCCTCCAGCAGTTTTTTAATGTATTTGGTTGCTCCTGTATTGGGTGCATATATATTTACCAGGGTTATTTCTTCTTGTTGGATTGTTCCCTTTAGTATTATGAAGTGGCCTTCATTATCTCTTATTATGTCCTTCACTCTGAGATCTAATTTGTCAGATATAAGTATTGCTACCCCAGCTTTTTTTTCATTTCCATTTGCCTGGAAAACTTTTTTCCATCCCTTCACCCTCAGTCTGTGTGCATCTCTTTTTCCGAGGTGGGTTTCTTGTAGACAACAGATGTATGGGTCTTGTTTTCTTATCCAATCTGTTACCCTATGTCTTTTGATTGGAGTATTTAATCCATTTACATTTAAGGTTATTATTGATAGGTGCTCATTTGACGCCATTTTTATTCTATACCCGTGTTCCTTCTTCACTTCTTATTTCTTTATTTTTACAGTAGACCCTTTAGCATTTCTTGCATTGCTGGTTTGGTGGAGATAAATTCCTTCAGTCTTTTTTTGTCTGTGAAGCTCCTGATTTCCCCTTCAATTTTGATTGATAGCCTTGCTGGGTACAGTATTCTTGGATTCAGACCCTTACTTTGCATGACTTTGTATATTTCATCCCATTCCCTTCTGGCCTGATAAGTTTCTGTTGAGAAATCAGTTGCTTTGTATGTAAAAATATATATTTTTTTAAAAATTGTGAGAATCATCGATCAGCTGCCACCTACACGCCCCCTACTGGGGATTGAACCTACAATCCGGGCAGGCATATGCTCTGAATGAAATCAAACTGTGGCCTCCTGGTTCATAGGGTGACACTCAACCATTGAACATTAGCTGGGCCAAATATATATTTCTTATTATGGCCAAATATCCCATCTGAGCAGAACAACAGCCACTACACACCCCTGACATTTAGCAGTTGGGTTTGGCTCAGTGGATAGAGCATCGGCCTGCGGACTGAAATGTCCCAGGTTTGATTCCGATCAAGGGCATGTACCTTGGTTGTGGGCACATCCCCAGTCGGGGGTGTGCAAGAGGCAGCTGATCAATGTTTCTCTCTATCTTTCTCTCTTCCTCTCTGTAAGAAATTAATAAAATATATTTTAAATATATATATATATATATATATATATATATATATATATATATATATACCTTTATTATTGCAGATTTTAAATCATACAATTTCCCCGTTTAAAGTGTACAATTCAACAATTTTTAGTAAATTTTCCAAGTTGTGTAACTATTACCATAAGTACATTTTAGAGCATTTTCATCACCCCAATAAAATCTTATTTATAGCTAGTCCCTGTTCCCATTCTGAAGTTCATGCAACCACATTCTGTCTCTAAAGATTTGCCTATTCTGGACATTTCATATAAATGGAATCATACAACTTATGTATCAATATAGGTAGATATAATCTGTGACCTTTTGTGCCTGGTTTCTTTGTGCTTTAGTATAATGTTTTCGAGTTTCATTCACATTGTAGATATATCAGTACTTTATTTTTATGGCTGAATATTATCCCATTGTATGGACATACCATTTTGATTATCAATTTCATCAGATAATGAGCATTTAGTTTGTTTTTACTTTTTGTTATAATGAAAAATTCTGCTAGAAAAATTCTTGTAATAGTCTTTGTGTGGGCATATGTTTTCAACCCTCTTGAGAAAGCTAAAGGCTAATTCTTCCCAACATTTAGAGCCTTCCCAGAGAAGCAGTACCAACCTGTGTTATCAACCTTATGCATACCCTGTTTCCCCGAAAATAAGACAGTGTCTTATATTAATTTTTGCTCCCAAAGATGCGCTAGGTCTTATTTTCAGGGGATGTTTTATCTTTCCATGCACTAGGTCTTATTTTCGGGGAAACATGGGTAGTAAACTCTATTTTGTAAAACTGCTGTTTAAAATTCTCTGCTATTTAGGTGGTCTTTTATTCTGTGAGTCAACTCTGCTATTTTTAGATGGTCTCTTGTTCCATAAATTAACTTTGCTTTTAGCTTCTGTTTCTACCCACTTTCATACCAGGTGCCTGTTATCTACTAAGTTGTACTGCGCTCCAGATTACAAGCTGCCTGCAAAATATCTACACAGAGCTCTTTGTAAAGCCTGCAAAAGGTCTGGGGAAAAAAACCATATTTGGGGGACAAAGAGACCAATTCTATATAATAAAAAGGTAACATGCAAATTGCTGTCACGCCCTCACAAGATGGCTGCCTATGACCAGGCCATAAGGGGGTTAGTGAGGGATGACCAAACCACTGAACAAGCAGGCTAGGTGGGTTGACCATGCTGGCAGGGGGGGGCTATAAAGGGTGACCAGGCCAGCAGGGGAGTCAGTTGGGGGTGACCAGGCCAGCAGAGGGGGCAGTAAGGGGTGATCAGGCTGGCACACAGAGGCAGTGAGGGGCGGATCAGGCAGGCAGGCAGGCAGGTGAGCAATTAGGAGCCAGTGGTCCAGGATTGTGAGAGGGATGTCTGGCTGCGAATCCTAAGGATCAGGCCCAAACCAGCAGTTGGACATCCCCTGAGGGGTCCTGGATTGGAGAGGGTGCAGGCTGGGCTGAGGGGGGACCCCCCTCCCCCTTTGTGCAGAAATTTTGCTCACTGAGCTTCTAGTAGAATATAAAGAAAAGCTCCCACCATATTGCTTTCTCAGATTTTCTTGAAGGTGACTTCACTGAGACCGCTGGCATAATAAAGCTACCCATTTCTCTAAGCATTGCTTGGTTTTTCTCCAGTCTTTTGTAACACTCTTGGGTAATCACCTTGGAGAGTAATTTCTGGGTCATATGGTAAACATATTTAACATTTTAAGAAACTGCAAAACTGTTGTTGTTTTTTCTAATTGAATTTATTGGGGTGACACTGATTAACAAAATCATATAGATTTCAGGTGCACAATTTTACAACATGTCATCTGTACACTGTATTGTGTGTTCACCATCCCAAGTCAAGTCTCGATCCATCACTATTTATCTCCCCTCTACCCACCTCCACCACACCCCACCCCTGCAATCACTACACTATTTCACATGTCCACACATTTTTTTCTCTTTTTTGCTCAATCCCTCCATACCCTACCCAGCCGTACCCCACAACTATCAGCCTGCTCTCTATCTATGAGCCTATCTATTTTGCTTGTTAGTTCATTTTGCTTATAAGTGACTGCACCATATACATTCCCACCAGCAATTTATAAGGTTTTCCAATTCTCTGCATCTTTGCCGAAATTGTTCTTTTCTACCTTTTTTAAAATTTAATCATTCTAGTGGGTATTCAGTGGTATATCATTGTGGTTTTAATTTGTCTTTCTATAGTAACTAATGATATTAATCATATTTATATTTTTCCATTGATTTTTTAGAGAGGATGGGAGGGGAAGACAGACAGAGAGAAACATCAATGTGTGAGAGATATTGATTACTTCCCATACTCGCCCCAACCAGGGTTTGGGATCAAATCTGCAACTGAGGTATGTGCCCTTGACTGATAATTGAAACTATGAACCTCTGGTGCATGGGCTGACACTCTAACCACTGAGCACACTGACCAGGGATGACTTTTCTCTTTTTATCTTTGTCAATCTTGCTAAATGTTTATCAATTTCTTATTTTTTAGAACTACTTTTTATTTCATTGAATTCTCTATTGTTTTCATGTTTTCAATTTCAGCGTTTTCTGTTCTTATTTTTGTTATTTCCTTCCTTCTGCTTTCTTTGGTTTCACTTTGCTTTTAATTTTCTAATTGTTTGAAGAAGAGAACTTAGGTTATTGATTTGAGACCTTTCCTCTTTAACAATGTAAACAGCATTTGTTGTTATAAATTTCTATTTCATAAGATTGTAAGATATTGTAGCTACTTTGGAAAACAATTTCTGTATTAATTTAAAATGGTAAATGATGTTATCATATGACCCAGCAGTTTCACCCTGAGATATACTCAGAAGAATTGCAAACATATGTTCACACAAAAACCTGCACAGGAATGTTCATAAGCAGCATTATTCATGATAATCAAAACGTATAACTTCTCAAATGCCCATCAGTTGTTGAATGGATAAATAAAATGTATTTTATCTTGCCCTAGCCAGTTTTGCTCAGTAGATAGAGCATTGGCCCTGGCACTAAAGGTCCCGGGTTTTATTCCAGTAAAGGGCATGTGCCTGGGTTGCAGGTTCAATCCCTGGCCCTGGTTGGGGCAGGCATAGGAGACATCCATTGTGTCACTCTCACATTGATGTTTCTCTGTCTCTTCCCCTTCCTTACATTCTGTCTAAAAATCAGTGGGAAAATACCCTCAGGTGAGGATCAACAAAAACATTTTTTTAAATGTGTTATATCACCCTGGCCGGTTTGGCTCAGTGGGTAGAGTATTGGCCCATGGATGAAAGGGTTTGATTCTGATCACTGGCATGTACTTCGGTTGCAGGCTTCCTCCCTGGCCCCAGACAGAAATTAGGCAACCAATCAATGTGTCTCTCTCACATCAGTGTTTCTCTCCACCTCTCCCCTTCCCTTCCACACTCTCTAAAAATAAATGGAAAAAATATCCTTAGATGAGGATTGACACACAAAAAATAAATAAGTAGTAGAAGAATATCATGTAAGGGAAAATATCCTATAAGTAAATTACATCTAGAAAACTTTTACTTTAGAAAATTAACTTTCATTTGTAATGCTAATAGCAAGACACCCATGAAAAACACACGTGGTATCAAAACAAGCCAAAGGAAAATCATTTTGGGCAAAAAATGAAAAAGGATCCCAAGTCAAATGTATAGAAAATATTCCTTTATTAACTTTTGGTTGAGAATATGTTTGTATATTTTCAGAAAAGAACCCTGAGACCATGTGGATTCCTGCATCAGAGAGGAATTGACAGGACTGCTTCAGCCATGAAGACAGAAGAGAAACAGTCCAGAGATGGAAGATCTGACGATGCTTGCCATACTAGCAGTCAGCAGCTGTGCATCGCTGCAGGTTGCCCAGGACCAAACAAGAGAGGGTCGGACCTGCATTACCACTATCTGTCCACCATCCAGAACTGAAATATCATTGCTGACCTGTACACATAAGGAACTGTTTGACATTGAAATTGGGACTCAAAAGAACTGTTGGCCCAGAAAGAAACTCACTACAGACTGATTCATTTGCCTCTCAGCATAATCATTATTGCTTGTCTCATTTTCAGTTCTTATAAGTGTATTTCTAGTATCACATGATCTCACTCAACTAGGGTAAATAATGAACAACATAAACTGATGAACAAAAACAGACCTGGAAACAGGGAAAATCGATCAGACTGTCAGACCTCAGAGGTAGAGGAGGGTGGGAGTAAGGGGGATAGGTCAACCAAAGGACTTGTGTGCATACATTTAAACCAAACCAGTGGTCACGGACAACAGGGGGGTGGAAGCATGTGTGGGGAGGGGTTTGGGATGGGAATGGTGGGGGAGGGATGAGGACAAACATGTGATAGCTTAATCAACAAATAAATTTTAAAAATAAATAAATAAATAAGTAAAAACTAAAAAAACAAACACACACAAAAAAAAAATAAAAATAAAATGTTTTACCATACAATGGAATAATTGATTTTTAAAAAAAGGAATGCAATACTGATAAATCCTGCAACATGGATGAGCCTTGTAAACCTTATATTAAGTGAAAGAAGCTGAAACCGGTTTGGCTCAATGGATAGAGCTTCAGCTTGGGGACTGAAAGGTCCCGGGTTCGATTCCGGTCAAAGGCATGTACCTTGGTTGCGGGCATATCCCCAGTAGGGGGTGTGCAAGAGGCAGCTGATTGATGACTCTCTCTTATCGTTATCGATGTTTCTAACTCTATCTCTCTCCCTTCCTCTCTGTACAAAATCAATAAAATATATTTTTTTAAAGTGAAAGAAGACAATCACAAAAGACTATACAGTATATTTTATGATTCTATTTACTTGCAAGAAAAGAATAGGCAGAAAAGGAGCAGAGCCCGACAGCGGTTTCTCTTCAGGTTCTATGGGCTGAGACTATTGGGGACAGGCCCACTTTTGGAGCTGCAGGATGACCTGACCTTGGATGACACCAGCTAGGCTCTGAACCAGCTGAAGCTAGCCTCCATTGATGAGAAGAATTGGTCCTCAGATGAAATGCCCGACTTTCCCAAGTCAGATGACTCCAAAAGCAGCTCCCTAGAACCTGTCACACACCTGAAGTGGGATGTTACTATAACATCGCCAGGCACCAGATTGCGGAGGTGGTAGGAGATGACAAGTATGGGCAAAAGATCATTGTGTTTAGTGCCTGATGAATGCCTCCCAGCCACCAGCTGGCCTACATTAAGCTCTTGGGGTACCTGAAACACACCTTGGCCTAGTACATAGGAAGTGATTACACACTGCTTACCTGCACCATGGCCTGACCAGCAACAACAAGCCCTCCTTCAGCTGGCTCTGGGATGCCTACCGGGAGTTTGACCGAAAATACAAGAAGAACATCAAGGCCCTGTACATTGTGCACCCTACCATGGTCATCAAAACCCTGCTCATCCTCTTTAAGCCTCTCATTAGCTTCAAGTTTGGGTAGATTTTCTATGTGAATTACCTCAGTGAGTTAAGCAAGCATGTGAAGCTGGAGAAATTAGGGATCCCTCAGCAAGTGCTCAAGGATGATGACTTTCTGAAGTTCACACAGAAGAGACCTGCAACAGCCCCCAAGCCCATGCCAACACGGCTCCCTCTGTCCAACCAGCAGTTTGGGGTCTCACTGAAGCACCTCCAGAAGAAGAACTCAGAGCAGGAGCCCATTCCTCTCATGCTCCCGGAGACCATTGCCCACCTGCAGGCTCATGCTCTCACCACTGAAGGGATTTTCCGGAGGTCTGCCAACATCTAAGTTGTATAAGAGGTGCAGCAGAAATACAACATGGGGCTGCCTGTGGACTTTGACCAGTACAACAACTAAAACTTGCCAGCAGTCATCTTCAAGACCTTCCTCTGGGAGCTTCCTGAACCCCTGCTCACCTTTGACCTCTACCCCCTTAACATTGATGAGAGCCAGAGAGTGGAGGTGAGGCTGCAGGTCCTTCTGATGCTGCCCAAGGAGAACTACCAGGTGCTTTGTTTCCTCGCCACCTTCCTGGTGCAGGTTTCTGCCCAGTGTGACCAAAACAAAATGACCAACACTAACCCAGCTGTTGTCTTTGGTCCTAACCAGCTGTAGGCCAAGGATGCTGCCATCACTCTCAAGGCCATTAATCCCATTAATAACTTTACCAAGTTCCTCCTGGGCCATCAAAGGGTGTTGTTCCCTACACCTGACTTCTAGGGGCTCTGAGTCCAGTCCCTGCCCACCAGTCCCCTTCTCTGATAGCCCTTCCTCCACAAGTACTAGTTTGGACTCTTCCTCCTGGCATCAGCCTTATAGGAGCCCAGGGCTCCTGCCCAGAAGGGGTCATGGAGCCTGAGAAGATAGAAGCTGGAGCCAGCCAACTGGGTAGCTCCTCCTCCCCTTATTTCCAGTCCACCTTGCCAACCCTGGAGTCCTCGCTATTACAATGAGACATTTTTCTTCACCTATACTTCTGCTTCTTTGGGTCCCTGGTTCCTGCAGGGCTGTGCAGAGCTGACCTTGGCTCTTCCATTGGGAGGACTGGCCCTAGAATCCCTTTTCTGCTTTCTCCTTCCTCTTTCCCTGACAATTGCAGATGCCAAAATCACTGTTGGCTGGGATGGTTAACTGGGCTGGTCCGCCCACTCCTGATTGCCCAGGAAATGAAAGGAGAGCTGGCTTAGGCAGGCCTTGCTGAGGCTCCTTTCTGTCTGGGTGAAGGCCTGGGTGAAAGCCCCCTGCTCCTCTCCTCCCTTCAGCATGGGTACTCAGCAAATGAGGAATTCAACCTGGAGTCTGCTTCCTGTTTCTGCCTTCTCTTCCACACATCCTGGTCAGCTTTTCCCAAGTGGCACTGCCCCCAGAATATTCTAAGCCCCTGCTTCTGCCTGAACAAAGCTTGGATGACGTGGCTGAGTTCTAAAATCCATTTGAGATAGTCAACGCCCCCACCCTGAGAGATCCCTGGTGCCTAAGCAGGGGAGCAGGCTCAGCCTCTATGCCTTGTCTAAGGAGAGACTCTAGGCCAAAGGCTCTTTCAGTCCTGTCTGTTGTGGAGTCACACTGGTCTCTGCTCTGGCCAGAGGTTACTCAGTACCTCAGAATCTGTGGTGGCTCCTTCCTCCTGCTGGGGACTTCTGGAGGGCATGGGCAGAGATTGTGCTAGTTAGGTCTAGCAACCTTCCCCAAGGAGTAGGGGTCCCAAGACCTTGTTGTTTTTCAGACAATCTGGACCCCAGTGATGATGACTACCCTGTATTCCAACTGTATCCTTTAGAATTATACTCCTTTCTGGTGAACCCTGAGAATGTCTCCCCCCCACCCTCACCACCCTGCCTTCCTGTAGCCTTGACTTATGGCAGCAGGGAAATCCCTACACAGTGATCCTGTCCCCATAGTCTTGGCCAGAGCCTAGAGCCTGTACCATGGGAGGCGGAGGGGGGGGGGGGTCCTCACTGACCAGCCCAACTCCCTTTGGGCACTCTCCTGGGGGCACTGATATGTCAAGATTCCTAGTACCTGGCTGGCTGCTGGTTCTGTCAGTCCTGTTTCTCTAGCCTGGGTACAGGCCTCTGCTTTCTGCCCTCCTTTGTGTATCAGGTGTTCACAGTCCCGTTTACTGGGAACCTATGGATCTATTTGGTCTTTCCCTTCCCCTGCCCTACAGTGTGGGCTGGGAGGAGGGCTTGTACTGTGAATCAAGTGTTCACATTCACGCTTCATGAATTCCTTGGCATCAATCATGTATTTCACCTCTGCATTTTTTATATTTCAATAAAAATGGAGAAAGAAACTGGAAAAAAATATGCAAATCTATTAAAACAGAAAGTAGATTTGTTTTATAGGGTCTGGGGACAGGGAGGAATAAGTAACTGGAGTGCATACCGGATCACTAACTCTACATAATGTTGCAGAAGTAGGGAGAATCAGGTTTGTTAAAGTAATTGTGGTGATAGAAATGTATAGTCTCAGTCAGACCAGTTTGGCTCAGTGGATAGAGCGTCGGCCTGCGGACTGAAAGGTCCCAGGTTCGATTCCAGTCAAGGGCATGTACGTTGGTTGCGGGCACATCCCCAGTGGGGGGGGTGCAGGAGGCGGCTGGTTGATGTTTCTCTCTCATCGACGTTTCTGACTCTCTATCTCTCTCCCTTTCTCTCTGTAAAAAAATCAACAAAATACATTAAAAAAAAAAAAAGAAATGTATAGTCTCAAAAAAGACTGAGGGTGATCCATTCTATCCTAGTACAGTGTAAAGATAAGTAACTACAAAGAGGTATGGAATATCTTTTGGGGGTGATAAAAATGTTCTTAAATTATTATACAGTGGTGATGGTAGCAAAACTCTGAACATACTAAAAAAACACTAAATTGTATACTTTATTTTTTATTTTTTTAAATATATTTTATTGATTTTTTACAGAGATGAAAGGAGAGGGATAGAGAGCTAGAAACATCGATGAGAGAGGAACATCGACCAGCTGCCTCCTGCACACCCCCCACAGGGGATGTGCATGCAATCAAGGTACATGCCCTTGGTGGGAATCGAACCCGGGACCCTTCAATCCACAGGCCGATGCTCTATCCACTGAGCTAAACCGGTTTCAGCTAAGTTATACACTTTAAAAGGGTAAATTATATCTTAATGAAGCTACTATATTTTAAAATTTTCTCTTTGACACCACTTTAGATGAATACCATATATTTTGATATGTTGTATTTTAATTCTCATTCAATTCTATATTTTTTTAATTTTCTTTGATATTTTCTCTTTGATCCATGGATTATTTAGTAGTGCTAAAGTTTTATTTCAAAGTGTCCTTGATTTTTCCTGTTGCATTTTTGTTATTGATTGCTAATTTGGTTCCATTACAGTTAGAGAACACATTTTGTGTGGTAAGTAAAATAATGGCCCTCACAAAAATGTCCATGTCTTGATCCGCAGAACCTGTGAATATGTTATATTACATGGAGGATTTAAGTTTTCAGATGAAATTAAAGTTGCTAATCATTTAAAATAAAATTGGGAGATTATTCTGAATTATCAATGTGAAACCAGGCTAATCACACTAATCCTTAAAAGTAAAAGAGGAAATCAGAAGGTCCAGAGAGATGCAACATGACAAGGACTTAACCTGCCATTGCTGACTTTGAAGATGGAGGAAGGGGGATACACACAAGGAACCTGTTAGCCACTAAAAGCTGGAAGCATTCCCCAGTTTATAGACTGAAAGAAAACATGGACCTCGGTCTTATAAGCACAGGAAATGAAATCTGCCAACACAAATGAATAAGAAAATGGACTCTCTCCTAGAACCTCCAGAGATGAATGCAACAATTCATTTAACATAACACTTTTATTTTAAACCTGTTGAGACTAGGACCCTACCTCCTGTGTTGCAGGTGTCCCCAGGCAGAGAATTGGAGTGAATATAAGGCTCCTCTCATGTGTTTCCCTTTTCTCAGAGATTATACTCTTACTAGTGACCCAGTGCATAGATTTGTGCACATTGAAAGGAAATTAATGAGAAGGTGGCCAGCAGGGCGGGATTAGGCAAGAAGCGCCAGACATGCCCTGGAGCCAACCTCCCACAGTGGTCCCTCCCTGGCATCTGTGGAGTGACTGGGGTCCCTCCAGCAGGTGGGATCCCTCAGCCTGGCCTGTGGGGATTGGGCTGAAACTGGCTCTCTGACATCCCCTGAGGGGTCCCAGAGTGTGAGAGGACATCTTGCAAAGTTGCTGTCGTACAGGATATGAAAGCAAATGCAAGTGTGCAGTAAGTTAGATTTGGGGTCAACAATGCCCCAGCAACAACATAACCCACGGCTGAAGGTGGAATCATGTGGCCCCACAAGGAATTGGGCTCCCTCCTCTCTGGTTTCAGGGGGCATCACTGGAGAACTGTCACTGCAGATCAGCAGCTCTTGTGTTGAGCATCTGCTCCCTGGTGGTCAGTGCATGTCATAGCGACCAGTCAGATGGTCAGACATATTAACATTTTACTACCCTGTTTCCCTGGAAATAAGACACTGTCTTATATTAATTTTTGCTCCCAAAGATGCACTAGGTCTTATTTTCAGGGGATGTCTTATTTTTCCATGAAGAAGAATACGATACACATTTATTGTTAAATGAAAAGAAAGGAAATTTATTACCTGTATACGGCACGGTAGTACAGTAGTTGTCAACACAAATCAGACAAAATGTGAATCCTACAGTATCAAGAATTTACTCATTTATTAAATGACGATCATGTCATCATCTTCTGGAACATCATCATAACAATCCAATTCCTGAATTTCCTGGTGAATTTCTTGTGACTCCATTTCTTTCAGAATCAGTGGACCAAATCTCTCATGTTTAGCAACAGCACTGTCTTTAAATGAGTACTTCTGCTCGCAGTGCATTTGCAATGCAACTGTCAGTGATTTTCTCCCATAAATTCGTCACCCAAGTCACAACTTCTTGCAGTTTAGGTTTCACAAAGTTCCACATTGATTTCTCTCCATTCTATTTTCAATGTAGTCATTAATTTCCATGAGCAAATTGTCTTTGAATGGCTTGTTTATTGCAATATAAAGAGTCTGGAGATAGGCCATCATTCCTGCAGGAATCATTATCTGATCTATTTTTCTTTCGTGAAGAAATGTCTTCATGTCTTTAGCATGGTGAGTGCTGGCTGCATCCCAGACTAGCAGACCTCTTTGGCTCCCTTGCATAACATGCGGCAGCATTAAATCAACCCACTTCCTTATAACTGCTTGTGTGGCCCAGGCTTTTTCAGTTTCAAGAATAAAAACGCCCAAAACACGTTCAATCTTTTCCTTCTTGCCCTTAGAAATGATTAAAGGTGGGATTTTAGTGCCATCCAGACAAATTGCCAAAATACAGGAAACACGTGCACTTTCGTAAGAAGTGGAGGGAATGTACACTAAGGAGGCATCCCACTGTTCAATTGTTGTTTGAGATGATTGGCCCATAAATAACTTGAGTATCTTCCAACCTAAACAATGTTGTAGATCTTCTTAAAGACAGTTCACTTTGCTGAAGGAAATTATCCAGCCAGTGTTGTGGTGCTTTGAAGTCTTTGGGGGCTATGTCAAACTGTGGTGCCATTGCAAGGGCAAATTCTTGAATCTGAGCCCTATTCACAACAAAAGCCTCTGCTCTCCTGTCAACAACCCATTCACAGATCAGGTCTTCCAGCTCGGAAAATAATGGTTGCCAACCTGATCCACACTTGCGCTTTTTAGCATTTCCCTTGTCCACTTGTTCAATGAGGTTACCATACTCTGCTCGCCATTTTCGGACCAATCGGATACTCAACATCTCTTTGCAGAAAGCAGTAAGATTTGGCCCCAAGAGTCTTCCACGATTCCTTTCTTGTACTCCACGGAGTAGCTTTTTCTTTTTGTGCTCATTTCTAGGAGTAAAAAAAAGGAATTGGGGTATCAAGGTGAGGGGAGGGTATAACTTAAAATGACACAGGGGGGATCAGAGGGGGGATCAAAATGGCACAGGAGAATCAGAGGGGGTTTTACCATTTTAGTAACCCCTTTTGATCCTCCTGTGTCATTTTGATTGCCCCTTCTGATCCTCCTGTGCCATTTTAAGTGATCCCCCTCCCCCCACCCCTGTGCCACTGAACACCTTCACCAGACATCCCTCCTACCCCTTTATCAGACATTTACCCCCTGGGGCCTGCCTGGGGATTGTCACTGGGCTTGCTGAGGCCTGGATCTGGGCTGGAGTAGGGTCTGCCACTGACTGAGAACCTTCAGTCATCATGAGGGCGGCCGTGAGCATCAGGTAGTGTCACCAGAGTCAGACCAGCACTCACCACCTTTGCCACGTCCTGTCCGCTCTAATCCTCCTGTTCTTCTACACACGCATCTGCAAAAGTCTCCTCCTCTCTCCTGCCCCACTCTCACCGCTCACATCGACCTCCGCTCCGCCTCCACACAGCAGTGATGTCAGGACTCCGCGTAACGTCACTGGTTGCTAGACGCCAGTTGGGGCGGCCCTGGTGACGTTTATGGAAAATTAATTTTCATTTCTTGCTAGACGCCAGTTGGGGCGGCTCTGGGGGGGGGGGGGGGCTTTTTTTCGGGGGGATGCCTTATATTTCACTCAGAGGGAAACCTGTAAGTAGGTCTTATTTTCAGAGGATGTTTTCTTTTCGGGGAAACACGGTAGTATATACACTGAGTGGCCAAATTAGTATGATCTCTGAATGTATAACAATCTGGCCATTCAGTTTATATACCGTATTTTTCGGACCATAAGACGCTCCGGACCATAAGACTCACCCGTTTTTAGAGAAGGGAAATGAAGAAAAAAAGATTCTGAAACAAATAGTGTCCTAAAATATTTTATGTGCATTAAAACCCAACATCACAGTCATAAACACATGTAATCAACCCTGTAAAGCACATGTGTCAAACACAAGGCCCGCGGGCCAAATCCGTCCCGCCAGGCCTTGCAATGTGGCCCGCACCACGCTGTCATCACTGCACTCCGCTGCGTTTCCATCACAATGACAGTTTATGACTGTTCAGTAAACCATTTGGCCCGCGATTTAGGCTGGATTTTAGATTTTGGCCCCTTCTCTGATTGAGTTCGACACCCCTACTGTAAAGTAAACAGCAGCATTTAGAACCATTTTAGAGCCGGGCAAGCACACAGAGACCACACAGAGCATGGCAAGTAAAAAAACTTTTTTTTTAAAGTATATGTGTAGGCTATATTTGGACCATAACACGCAGGGACTTTTTTCCCCCACTTCTGGGGGGAAAAAAGTGCGTCTTATGGTCCGAAAAATACGGTATATACTAGAGGCCTGTTGCAGGAAGATTCCTACAATAGGGCTTCCTGCTGTGGTTGCTGCCTTGCCTGATTCCCTCCTTTCTCCCCCACCCTGCTTGCTTGCTTCTCCGCAGCTTCACACCCTTCTGCAGCGCTTGGCTTCTTTCTACATTGTCTTCAGTCTTCGCTCTGGCCTGGATATGCAAATTTAACCGCCATCTTAGTTGAGTTAATTTGCATACTCGTCGTGATTGGCTGGTGGGCGGGGCTTGTTGGTGTGGCAAAGGTACAGTCAATTTGCATGTTTCTCATTTATTAGATAGGATTAGAGGCCTGGTGCATGAATTCATGCATGGGTGGGGTCCAGCAAGCCTGGCCAGGGGGAGGGGACATGGGCAGTTGGCTGGCCTGCCTGCTGGTTGAACTGTTGAGGGGACAATTATATAGGATATACACTGAGTGGCCAGATTATGATGCATTCAGAGATCATAATAATCTGGCCACTCAGTGTATATAGGTAATGCTTACTGTGTAATGCCTGAAAATAATTGTCTCATTATATTTTGTCCACTTTTATTGTTGTCTGTGGTGGATAAGCAGGGTCAGCACCAGTTATCCCATCATAAGAAGAGGAAATTCTCTGGGGAGGGAGGGTATATATGGGAGGAGGGGCAATGGTAAGATATGTACACAGATAATAATTTAATTTTTTTTAAAAAAAACAGAAAACAAAATCTCTAAGTAAAATAAGAATAGAAGGAAAACTTTCTACAGTGATTTTGTTTAAAGCCAGAAAAAATACCTAGAAGCCTTTTCATTAAAGTTGGTAATAAAACATGAGCCCAATATAGTCACTATATTCTAACTATGTTCTATATGTACTGATTAATATCACTAGACATGCAAATGAAATTGGTAATATAAATATTTTTAAAAGAATCAAAATGTTTTGTAGTAGATATTATTTTACATATGAGAAACCTAAACATTAACTTTAAATCAATTGAGAATAATATGAGAATTCAGAACAGTGGCTGCTTAAAATTTTAATCTACAAAATAAATGTTAACATACAGGGTGGGGCAAAAGTAAATTTACAGTTGTTTATGTGGAAAATAATACAATAATAAATTGTGTTTCATTAAAGAAGAAGAAGAAGAAGAAGAAGAAAAAGAAGAAGAAGAAGAAGAAGAAGAAGAAGAAGAAGAAGAAGAAGAAGAAGAAGAAGAAGAAGAAGTGGAGGAGGAAATTATTTTGCCTGCAGGTTCCCTTTCCCATTGGATCTGAACACCAATTTTGGTGGTTGGTTGGTTATTAAAGGAGGAAAAGTAAAACTGAAGCTGCCCTCATAGTGCATGTAGTCTTATCTATAGCATGTGGACTAGTTTCAAATAAAACAAAAGGGATGGGAGAAGAAAAGAGGAAAGTGGAAGTGGTTTAGTTTACATTTCTGTGTTACACTTTATTTTTTTTTTAAATGTTTTAAAAAATTTTTAAAGCAAGCAAAATGGTAATAGACTGATAGAGAGTAGATTGACACTTAACCATTGTACCAGTAATGACCAAAAAGACTGGTGTTGGGCCCTAGCTGGTTTGATTCAGTGGCTAGAGTGCTGGCCTGCAGATCAAAGAGTCCCAGGATCAATTCTGGTTAAGGGCATGTACCTCAGTTGCAGGCTCCTCCTCAGCCCAGGGCCCTGGTTGGGGCACGTGCAGGATGTAACCAATTGATGTGTTTCTCTCACATTGATATCTCTCTCTGTCTTTCCCTCTCTCTTCTACTTTCTCTAAAGATCAATAGAAAAATATCCTCAGGTGAGGATTTTAAAAAATAATTAAAATGAAATAAAGGAAACCAAGATGGTGGCATAGGTAAACACCTATACTGCAGCCTTGCACAACAACAATTTCAAAACTACAACTAGGAGAATTCAACATGGCTGCACCCAGGTAAACACCTAGCCGCAGCGCACACAACAATTTCAATAAAATACAACTAAAATATGAAATGGACATTACCCAGAACTACAGGAAAGTCAACTGACTGGAAATTCTACAATGAGAAGCAAGGAGAAGCAAGGAGAAAACCAGAAAAAAGTGTGGAGGAGCTGGAAAAGCCTGAGGTACGGAGACACGCGGCGCAAGCGGAGAGGACAGAGCCGGAGAGGAGAGCGGCTGAGTGCTTGGCTGGCGTTCCCTAGTGGGAAGGAGATAAGCTCCGACTGCATTGGGCCCCAGTTGTGACTGCTCTGAACCCCAGTTCTGGGTGAGACTTTTGGGTACCCAGACTCATTCGGGGAGAAACTGGACTGTCTGGCAGCGGGCTAAACTCGAGAGCAGCCTTCTCTCAGAGGTGTGTGCAGCCATTGCCATGGGACACTGACACACAGGGGCCTCTTAGGGCAGAGCTGACAGGAAACCAAGACTGTCTGCTCCACCCTGAGACTCCGCCCCATCCAAGCTGAGCACAGAAGCTCTCCTAGCAGAGACACAGCTGATCCTCACAGCCAATTGGCCTGAAGGTCAACTCCCCCCAGTGATACTAACAACAATCTAGGCTTAACTACAAAAACATTGCACACACATCCCACAAAGGGGCACACCAAGAGTGTCCACCTCAGGTAATTGGGGAGGCTGAACCACTTGGTTCTGCTAGGACACCTAGCACACAAAGCCACTCCATCAACTCAAGGAAGCAACTAATATGTGGGGACAAAGAGGCAGAACACAAATGAAGGAAATGGAGGAAAGCAAGCGACTGGATATAGAGTTCAAAACCACGGTTATAAGGTTTTTCAAGAATTTCCGAGAAGAAGCAGATAAATTTAATGAGACCCTCGAGGATATGAAAAAGGATCAACTAGAAATTAAGCATACACTGACTGAAATAAAAAATATTATACAGAGACCTAAAAGCAGACTAGAGGATCACAAGAATCAAGTCAAAAATTTGGAATACAAAGAAGCAAAAAACACTCCTCCGAAAAAGAAAAAAGAATCCAAAAAGTTGAAGATAGTGTAAGGGGCCTCTGGGACAACTTCAAGCATACCAACATCAAAATTATGGGGGTCTCAGAAGAAGAGAGAGAGCAAGATACTGAAAACATATTTGAAGTAATAGTGAAGAAAATTTCCCCCACCTGATGAAAGAAATAGACTTACAAGCTCAGGAAACGCACAAAACCCCAAACAAAAGAAATTCAAAGAGGACCACACCAAGACACATCATAATTAAAATTCCAAGAGCAAAAGACAAAGAGAGAATATTAAAAAGCAGCAAGAGAAAAACAGTTACCTACAATGAGGCACCCATACAATTTTCAGCTGATTTCTCAACAGAAACTATGCAGGCCAGATGGGAATGGCAAGAAATATTCAAAGTGATGAATAGCAAGAAACTACAACCAAGATTACTCTACCCAGAAAATCTATCATTCAGATTGGAAGGTCAGATAAAGAGCTTCACAGATAAGAAAAAGCTAAAGGAGTTCATCACCACCAAACCAGTATTATATGAAATGCTGAAAGGTATTCTTTAAGAAGAGGAAGAAGAAGAAAAATATAAAGATAAAAATTATGAACAACAAATACATATCTATCAACAGTGAATCTAAAAACCAAGGGAATAAAAAATCTGATGAACAGTATTAACTGGTGAATATAATAGAATCAGGGGCATAGAAAGGGAGTGGACTGACAATTCTCAGGGAAAAAGGGGAGTGGGGGGGGGTGGGAAGAGACTGGACAAAAATCCTACACCTATGGATGAAGACAGTAGGGGGAGTAAGGTCAGCGGGTGGGGTGGGAACCTGGTGGAGGGTAGCTATGGGGGAGGAGGGGAAGAGGAACAATTGTAATAATCTGAACAATAAAGATGTATTAAATTTAAAAAGTGAAATAAAATTCCTCTCCTAAAAAAAACAGAAGACTGGTTTGGGGAGGATTATTTTGAGTTCACTTGAGTGCTTTACAAAAAAAAAAAAAAAAAAAAAAAAAAAAAAAAAAATTACAAGCTCAAGTCTATTAACTCTCAGCCCATCAATCTATAGCTGCAGGCCTCATATTCCTGAAAATCAACTGAACTGGATGATGAATTATGAGTTGAACTTGGTCTCATCAAATTTCTCATGTGAAAGGGCATTTATTAGGAATGGGACCCTAAAATAGGGGTGTCGAACTCAATCAGAGAAGGGGCCAAAATCTAAAATCCAGCCTAAATCGCGGGCCGAATGGTTTACTGAACAGTCATAAACTGTCATTGTGATGGAAACGCAGCAGAGTGCAATGATGACAGCGCAGTGCGGGCCACATTGCAAGGCCTGGCGGGACGGATTTGGCCCGCGGGCCTTGTGTTTGACACATGTGCCCTAAAACTTGGAATGGAGACATCTTTCTGTTTGGACCCAGATAAGACTGACAATCTTGAATCAAGTCATTCTGAACCTCCCTTATCAGTTGAAGCATGCTTGCTGCCTTTCAGTGTCTAGAATAACTGTTTCACTGCTTAAAATCTTGTGATAACCTCACCTGGAGCAGACCCCTTGAAAGTGGATGCTGTTTTTAAGGTCCACCACAACCACCTCAAAATGCCACTAGACCCACAACTAGGGTCAAATCTCAGCATACTTCAGGCAGCCAGGTAATATATAACCCAGGAAGAAACAGATTACATATCAAACTGGCAGAGTAGATGGCAAATGATGGGAGGTGCACACCATCAAATATGATATAGCTAGAATGAACTAGATATATATTTTTCAACATGGGTAAATCTTCAAAACATGGTGATGAGAAGTTAGAAGAACATATATATATATATATATATAAAGCCTAAGTGACCGTTTGACCAGTAGCTATGATGCACACTGACCACCAGGGGGCAGACACTCAATACCGGAGTGAGCGGAAACCACAGGCACAGAAACATGGAACAGATTAATGAATCTCAGAGGGAAGGGGGGAGGGGAGAGGGCAGGGCAAGATTAACCAAAGATCTTATATGCACACTAGAGGCCCGGTGCACAGATTCATGCACTAGTGGGGTCCCTCAGCCTTGCCTGCGGGGACCAGGCCAAAAACAAAACTGGCAGTTCAACATCCCCTGAGGGGTCTCAGATTGTGAGAGGGCACAGGCCAGGCTGAGGGACCACACTTGTGCACACATCCATGCACCCGGCTTCCAGTCCTATATAATAAAAGCCTAATATGCAAATTGTTCCTTTGACATGGAGTTTGACCAGGGGGTGGGGCCGCATGGCCAACTGCCTGCTGTCGCTCCCTTAGCCAGCCCTGCCTCGGCTGGTGGCAGTGGTGACATGCAGCAGGGGGAAGGAAGGCCCATGCTGGCAGCTGGCATCTGCTAGAGACCCTATCCATGCATGAATTTTGTGTACTGGGCCTCTAGTCCTGTATAATAAAAGGCTAATATTCAAATATATTGTATGGCAGGACAACTTAGCAATCAAACTGGTTACTATGACGTGCATTAACCACCAGGGGCACAGGTGGAACATGGTGGGCGTCAGCTGTGGTGGGATGGTGGAGCTGGTGAGCAGCAGTGCCAGACAAAGGTGGGGCACTGAGCACTGTCATCAGACTGAGCCTCTGGTGGTTACTGAAAATTCTTTGCTCGTCTGTGCTTTGGTCCCGCCCAACGCTCGCACCTGCTGCTGCCACTGGAGCTGCTGCTCACACCTGCTGCTGGTGCTTGGCGCCGGCCATGATTGTTTGACGTCATCAGCAGGTGTGAGCAGTGGCTGCTGGCCCCAATTGTCCTTCAGGGCTTCTCCACCTCCTCCTGCTCCTGAGGGACGATCAGGCCAGCAGCTGCCACTTGCACCCACAGCCCTGCTTGCACCACAGCCAGTGCCCAGCACCAGTTCCTATTGCTGGGCACTGTCAATGGGTGCAAGTGGCAGCTGCTGGCCCCAATTGCCCCTGAGGGCTTCTCCACCTCCCCCTGCTCCTGAGGGGCAATCATGGCAGCAGCTGCCACTTGCACCCGCTGACAGCGCTGGCCCCGCTTGACACCCGCTGCTGGCACCCGCTGCTGGCGCTGGCCCCAATAGCTATGCGCCATCAGTGAGTGCGAGCAGGGCCAGTGCTGTCTGCATCAGCATGTGAGAGCAGCGGTGGGTGGGAGCAGGGATGCTGGCAGGCAGAGGACTGAGAGCCATGGCGGGAGGGGCCAGGTGGGGGTTCGGAGGATGGGCTGAGACCTGCCCCTGTGCCCACCGCAGCCTCATGGCCCACAGTTCTTTTCAAGGTGCAAGAATCAAGGTGTACTTGGCCTCTAATATATAAAAGAGCTAGGTGCCATCATGACTAAAAGGACAACCGGTGCCCCCCACTGCCCCCGAGTCACTCACCATGAGTGGGGAGTGGTGGTGGGTGGGACTGGGGACTCTGAGTGGTGGCGATGGTGGGCTGCTTTGCAGGGCAGCCGTGAGCTTAGTGGAGCAGTTACCAGTGGCAGCAAGTTTCACCCAGCAGTCGAGGGGCAGGGGGAGCCTTGTGGAGCATTCATGGGGTGGGAGGGGGTGGGTGGAGCCTCACGGGGCGGGGGGGGGGGGGGTGGGGGGGAGGGGGGGAGGGGGGAGTTTTACAGAGCAGTTTAGGGGCTGGGGGACGGGGAGCCTTGCAGAGCAGTCACAGGGCAGGGGGAGTTTCACAGAGCAGCTGAGATGTGGGAAGAATTTCGTGGAGCATGGCAGGGCAGGAGAAGTCTCTCAGAGCAGTGACAGGGTCGGGGGAGCATTACGGAGCATCTGGGGGTGGGGCAGGGAGCATCACTTAGTATCACAGGGTGGCAGAGGCCAGCAATGGAGGCCAGGCTAGGCCTAGGGACCCTAATAGCACACAATTTTATGCACACTGGGCCTCTAGTATATAATAATAGCATACCATTTAAGTAAATTAAGAAGGACCCTGTGTGACTAATCACAATAATGTACCCAAAAAAATGAGGACTATGACTCGAGAAAAAGGAAAAACCTTGGCTTGCAGTAGGGACTTTTAGTCCTTTACAAGATGCTGATCTAACATAAGGTGCTGGCTCCCTCCCCAATTCTCCAGCCCTCAAGATGACACATGAGAAAAACTGACAGATGAAATCTGCTGCTTATGCAGCATTTACCACATGGCAGGCACTATTAACTCAGTTAATCTTCTCAGCCAATGCTATTAGATATCATGAACTCCATTTTACAGATGAGAAAACAAATATAGAGAGGTTAAGTAATTTCCCTAAGATTTCACAGCTGGGAATGCTGGAGCTGAAAATCGAACTCAGTCTCTAACCCCTATAGAGATGAGTCTGGGGCAGTGATGAAGTTCAGAGGAGAGTGGCATAAAATGGTATAGGGGCAGGCACCATTACAGAGAAGCCAGGAGAAATTTCTAATTGTGCCCTTCCCCATACCCCACTCCAACATTGCTGAGATCATTTTCTACTTCATCACCATGGTAAGACAGAGAACAGAAGTTCCCAGTCAGCCGAAACCGGTTTGGCTCAGTGGATAGAGCGTCGGCCTACGGACTGAGGGGTCTCAGGTTTGATTCCAGTCAAGGGCATGTACATTGGTTTGCGGGCACATCCCCAGTAGGGGGTGTGCAGGAGGCAGCTGGTCGATGTTTCTTTCTCATTGACATTTCTAGCTTTCTATCCCTCTCCCTTCCTCTCTGTGGAAAATCAATAAAATATATTTTTTTAAAAGAAAAGAAGTTCCCAGTCAGCAGGAGCTGTTGGAGTGGAGAGCATATTACATGTGCAGGCACACAGGCCATGTGATTGCTCACCCAACATACACTGAACCCCAACTCTCCATCTTGAGTTAGGAAAAACAACCTAGGCCTTCAAGGCAGGTATTTGGCCAAGATTTCCTTGAGGAATATCTTTAGCCCAAGAGGAAAAACCTAAAGACATTGGAATCGGGGGTTCTTCAACAAACAACCTCCACAGTTAAGGTCAAAGAAAAAAAGCCTTCAGAGCTTACAAACATTTTAATCTCCTACTCTTATAATCATAAGCATGAAACCCAAAATTTCCATTCATTTTAGGAAAGCCTCTAACATGGAAGATGGAGTTTGAGGTAGAAAAAACAAACAGCATAACTTAAGGGGGAAAAACACTCTGAAGAAAACAATTTTTTAAAGTAATTTCTTTACAGGATTTACTATAAAGCTACAGTAATCAAGATAAAGGTAGACATACTAATAAGAAAAAGTGCTGAAATCGGTTTGGCTCAGTGGATAGATCGTCGGTCTGCACACTCAAGGGTCCCAGATTCGATTCTGATCAAGGGCATGTACCTTGGTTGCAGGCACATCCCCGGTGGGGGGTATGCAGGAGGCAGCTGGTCGATGTATCTCTCTCATTGATGATCCTAGCTCTCTATCCCTTTCCCTTCTTCTCTGTGAAAAATCAATAAAATATATTTTTTTTAAAAAAGAAAAAAGTACAGTAATATACCTATGGCTCCTACAAATATACTGAGATTTTCCATAAAAGATGCTAAAATAAATGGATATTCATGTTTGTCTTTTTTAAAGTTTATTTTTATTTATTTCAGAGAGGGAGAGATAGAAACATCAATGATAGCGCATGACTAGTGTGCTGGACAGGAACAGGTTGCACAGGGACCACCTGGGGCATGAGGATACAGGACCGGCGCTGGAGTGGGGGAGTTTTGAAACTCTCTCTCTCTCTCATTTTCACCTAGCAGTCAAGAAGGATGGACTCCCTCACAATACAGATGAAGGGCTGTCTGTTAGACTTTTAAATTTCATCCTCAAGCATTTCCTATGCCTAAAGAGATTCATTGATTGGCTGCCTTCTGCATGCTCCAGATTGGGGATCAAGCCTGCAACCAGGGCATGTGCCCTTGACTGGAATCCAACCGGGTCTCTTTAGTCTGAAGCAGGACACTAGCTACTGAGTCAAACCGGCTAGGGCTTATATCCATGTTTTTAAAAACAAGTTTCAAATCCTACTTCATCATAAAAAAAAAAAAAAGAGTTATAGACCTAACAAATAAGTAAAAACATCACTTTCCTTAATCTCTTAATTTTTCACCCCAGCCTCCCAAATCTCCCTGACAATTGTCTGTTCTGTTTCTACTTTGTTGATTAGATTCTACATATGTGAGATCATATATTATAGTATTTATATTTTGCTTTGACTGGCTTATTTTATTCAGCATACTTTCCAGATCCATCCATATTGTTTCAAAGGTAAGATTTTTTTTTTTATACTAGTATTCTATTGTGTAAATACACCACAGCTTTTTTATCCACTCTATTGATGGGCACTTGGGTTGTTTCCAGATCATGGCTATTGTAAATAATGCTGCAATGAACATGGGGATGCATATTTTTCAAATTAGTGTCTGGGGTTTCTTCAGATGTATTCCCAAAAGGCGGATCACTGGTTCAAAGGGTAGTCTTTGAATTTTTTGAGGAAACTTTTCCAGTGACTGTGCCTGTCTTTATTCCCATAAACAGTGCATGAGGGTTTCCCTTTCCTGACATCCTTGACAGGCATGAGTTATCTCATTGTGATTTTAGTTTGCATTTACTGATTTATGACATTGAGCATCTTTTCATACCTATTGGCCACCTGAATGTCCTCTGTTTATCAGGAACTTTGGCCAGATTTCTAATTGAGTTGTATGCTTTGGTGTTGTCTAAGTTTTGTATTTTTAAAACCACTTATCAGATATAGCATTGGTAAATGGGCTACATACAATGGACTGGCCTTTTCATTTTGTTGGTTTCTTTTGTTGTGCAGCTTGTTTGGTATATCTGCAGATTTATTTTTTTTTTTTTTCCTGTTTTACAGTTGTCTGAAATTTTACTGCCCGTTTTCTCCTAGGATTTTTATGGTTTTGTGACTTACTTTTAAGTCTTTTATTCATTTTGAGTTTATTCTTGTGTATGATGTAAGTTGGTGGTCTAGTCTTTTCTTTTGCATGTACCTGTCCAATTTTGCCAACATCACTTATTGAAGAAACTGTCTTTATTCTATTGTTTGCTCCTGTCCCCTGTCAAATATTAATCAACCATAATGATGTGGGTTTATTTCTGGGCTCTCTGTTCTGATGCCAGTACCAGGCTGTTTTGATTACAATGGCCTTGTAGTTTAGTTTAATACACAGACAACAGAATGGTGATAGCCAGAGGGAAAGGGGAAGGGATAAATGGGGATGCAGAGACTTAACTTTGGGTGGGGAACACACCAGACATTCTTGTATTCTGGATACAAGTTGTCAGATAACATGGGTTGTGAATATTTTCTAGCCTTTGTCCTGTTAGACAAACTAGAAAATATTCTAAAAAAACAGACATGCTCAGGTGAGGATTACAAAAAAATTAGGCAGGACAAAGACTAGAAAACATTCACAACACATGTTATCTGACTATTTGTATCCAGAATACATATTTGCAACATTTAAAAGATGATCCAACCCTGGACAGTATGGCTGTTGGTTAAGTGTTGTTCTATCCATCAAAAAGTTGCTAATTTGATTCCCAGTAAGGACTCATGCCCAGGATGTGGTGTGTGCTGGAGACAACAATCATTGTCTCTCCCCTCCACCCACCCCCAATTCTAAAATAAAATTAAAAAAGACCATCCAGTTTTTTGAAACTGATGAAACTGACAAAACAGTTTGTGAAAGATGGCTATAAGAACATGAGGAACTGCCCCATTATAAAATACAATGTGACATACTGGATTGGATCCTGGAAAGGAGAGTAGTGGGAAAATTGTGAAATTTGCAGTCTGAAGTTTAGTTAAGTCATATTCCAATATTAATCTCTTAGTTTTGACAAATGTACCATAATATAAGATTAAAATCAGGGCAAACTGGTGAATGACATATAGAAACTATGCTCTTTGCAACTTCTGTAAATTTAAAATCCCAAAAAGTATTTTTAAAGTGCTCAGTATCATTAGTCATTAAGGGAAATGCGATATCAAATCATAATGGAACCCTAACTGGTTTGGCTCAAAGGATAGAGCATCGGCCTGAGGACTCAGGGGTCCCAGGTTCGATTCTGGTCAAGGGCACATACCTTGGTTGCAGGAACATACCCAGAGGAGAATGTGCAGGAGGCAGCTGATCAGTTTCTCTCTCGTTGATGTTTTTAACTCTATCCCTCTCCCTTCGTCTCTTCAATAAAATGTATTTTTAAAAATCATAATGGAAAGACAAATAACTTAGGGTTTCACTTTGTGTGCAAAGTAAAAAACTAAACCAAGAACAAACAAAACAAAAACAGAAACAAAATACAGAGGCATAGAATTGGACAGACCAGACCATCAAATCTCAGAGGGAAGGCAGGACAGGGGGGAGGGGGCAAGAGATCAACCAAAGGATTTGTATGCATGCAGAAGCATAACCAATAGAAAGACAGTGGGGGGGGAGGGTGAAGGTTATGGGCCAGGGGACGGGAGAGGTCAATTGGGGGGGGAGGGGAAAAGACATATATTCAATAATAAAGAATTAAAATAAAATAAAAACCTCACAAACTTATGGTTAGAGGTATAGAATTGGTGAAAAGGGTGAAAGGGTAATATATATAATAAATCCTGTGATAAGTATGCAATGACAGATGGTTACTAGACTTAGTAGTGATCACATTGTAGGTATATAAATATTGAATCACTATTTCGTACACCTAAAACTAATATTGCATGCCAACTAAATTGAAAAAATGGTTAAAAAGAAATTGATCTATAAGTGTTGGAAAGCAACCAGAACTCTTCATAAATTTGTCAATAGCCCAAAACTGGTAATATGCCAGATGACAATCAATAGAATGTACATACTATGCACATAAGGTATACAATGAAATTCTACTCTACAACAAAATGTACTACCCACAATTTTAACAATCTCAAAAACAAAACATGTTGAAAGCAGATAGACACAAAAACTATATTCATGTAGGACTTAAATGAATTCCTTTTCCATGTGGTTAGTTCCATGCAACTGGCTATAACCCAAAGGCAATACCCTATTTTAGTTGCTAGGGAAATTCGTACATTAGGAACCACAAAATGGAAGCTGCCCCAGTGGCCTGGCCCATGTCACAAATCTACAACCAAGTCAGCCTATATTTATATGAAACCTTAACATACACCAATCACAATCTTCCAATTCACTAAGTTGTTTTGGCATTAATATCAGAGGTCAGATGTGTATGTAAATGGCAGAGAAAATTGTGAATACAGAAACCTATTGTGTTGGTTTAACAGCAATGCTGAAAGGACTTTAGTCTAAAGTAGATTCACTGTCTACTGAGTTTCCATACCAATTTTCCCAAGAGTTGAGAAAAATTGACAGTATCTTTGCTATTTTAGCTAATTTGTTACTGCCCCCCATTTCATTTCAGGGTAAGGATTAAATGAAACCATCCAAATTACCTTGATGCCTACACGGAGCTCACTCCCCAAAGAAACCAAGTCCAGTGTCAGCAATAGGCCACCTCAGTGACTATGTTCCTTAATAGCTGCTCAAGTGCCAATAGTGGATGAGAACTTTTTGGGGAAGGGGCCAGGTTTAATGTCATATTTAAAATTTAAGGTCACAGTTCAATTCCTGGTCAAACAACTTGCAGGGGTTGCAGGCTTGATCTGCAGTGGAGGATGGGGGTTTGCAGGAGGCAGCCAATGATTCTCATCATTGAGGACTCGCTCCCTTCCTCTCAGAAAAAAGTCTAAATTCCTTATTGCAAATAAAAACCCAGGACCACAAAAATGCATATTAAGTTTTATTAAGTTTCAAATACAAAACATTCCAAAAAGAGAAGTGATCTATAATACCTATGTTCTATATTCAAACAAACAAGGAAAACACTCATTTTGTGTGTGTGTGTGTGTGTGTGTGTGTTTGCAGCCAGTATAAAGTCATAAATATCAAAACAAATTCTTTCCACAAGAGCAGAATTAAGTCTGCTGCATCAGTAAACTACTTGCCAAATGGCTATCTTGGTCATTTAAGCATACTTCCTAATTTGAATATAGTATTGATATTTACTATAATTAATCTCAATGTTCTACACTATCTTCAAGATATCTAAATAAAATCTCAGGACACAAAAGCATAAACTCAAGTAATTTAAGATTACAGGATTGAGGAAGACAGCTATATAAGTGCAACAGCCATTTAAAATTTGGCCAATACCCTCATGGTCTGTGATTAAGAGCCTGTCAAATGAGGGTTACACCTTTTTTAAAATTATTTCCCACAATCACAAATGTTGATCATGATAGTACTGCCATTTTACTATGCACAAATTCTTGAGTTGTTTTTTCTAACCCAACAACTTAACTCTGTATCCTTTGAGAACAGTAGATTTTATATTATTGACTCTGATCTCCAACATAATGAAGCTGTATTCGGATTTTTTTTTCCAAGGTAAGGAGGTGGGGGTAACATAGCCTAACAAAAATAGTTTAAAAAGCCAAGTGGCCCAATTTTGTTTCCAGTTTTTAAATGTGCTTTCAATCATTTCAGCCAAGTTTCCAGACATTACTCTTTCCTTTAGTTGTTTTTTTACTTAGTCCCAGTTCTGGATAATAAACAGCAGTGTTACACTTGCTGAAAATCAGAGAGCTACCGCTTATGCCTTTCATTTTTTTTAATTAACTTTCTGACATTGATAATTAGGAAGTTCTAATTAAAGTTGTTCCTAATGACTTTGGCTAAACAATGAAAGCCAAAGCTATAAAATCTACATAAAGAACCAAAGAGCTCCTCACTACCTCCACTTACCAATTTCCTTAATTGCTCCCCTTTCTCCATCTGTCAATTATTACTTAAGTATCTACCACTCCCTAGTTAAAAGAGTGCTAACCAACACTGATGCCTTTTGTCCAACAGGAACCCTTGAAGGCAAAAATCTATTGCTTGCACCAAACCAATTCTGATGAGCACTGCTTATGCAACTGTTGTGCCTTATACACATTCTGCATTCTTCTGCTTCAACAACTCTGCAAAACGAAAAACATGTGATCAGGTCAATTTCTCTCCCTTACCTACTCTTTAAATACATGCTATTTTGTTGCTTTAACTGGCAACAATGCATTTGCTTTCAATTCTAAACTCTAAAAGCAACCATAAATACCCAGTACAATTCCTCTAAGCATCAATTTAGTGTAATCAAGACTATATAACTATCATTAAACCAATAAAATTGTTTTTCAAACTGGGAACTTAGCAGCTGCATCTAGTCTCCTTTAGTGAATTTGTACTGTGTTGTAATCAAACAGGTACTGATTATAGGAAGCTTGCTCATTTGCCAAACCAGGGGTCCTCAAACTTTTTAAAGTGGGGGCCAGATCACGGTCCCTCAGAGAGCTGGAGGGCCGGACTATATGAACTACTAATTCCTACTGTAACACCTCGGCTGCGCTCACTGCCCAAAAAACCTGGCGGGCCGGATCAGACTCCTCTGCGGGCCGCATGTGGCCCGCGGGCCGTAGTTTGAAGACGCCTGAAAGCTATACATCTCCAGTCAACTGCTTATGCAGAAATAGCACTAACAAATTTTATACACTGAAAAACAGCAAGGTGTTGCATGACTGAGCCATAATGGAACTATACCTGTGTTTAAAATACGGTAGCTTCACCCTACATTCAAATCAGCAGTTAACATGTAAGGTGTTGCACATTACAGCACTTAACTTGATCCCTTTACAATGTACCAATACCCTAACCATGCAAAGTGGCAAAGCTTGTCTAGAAACCTGTTAGAAGCTATCATACTTTTGAAACTTACCTCAGCGTTTGATTTCTCTTGCTGCCAACTTGTCAGCTTTACCTAGTGTGAATAAATCAGCATTCCGTGACCATAATCCTCAACCTGTAAAAATTAAATAGGTAGTTATCTCTAGTCAGAAATGCTTCAAAACTTGCCTATAACTTACTGCCCCCTTTGCCAGAAAGAAAAGGCAAGTTCAGACTTGCAGCTTAAGGTATTTCATGGTCTACTATTTCTCTCAAGTGGTGGAAGATTCACTGGCTTGGGATGGACTGGAATGGCTTAAATGGTTAAGTTGCATGGCTTATGGATTCTCATCCTGTTCCAATGGTGCACTGCCATGTTAAATCCATAAGTTGAACGGACAAAACTTATTTGAAGGAATATGTGCAGTACAAGGATTTTTAGTTGGAGGTCTTCAAGTTTACTATATTCAAGAGCATCTTTTTCAACTTCGTGGCTGGACCTGGGTCATGCTGCCTCAGGTTTTGCTTTTTAAAGACCACTTCCAAATAGATTTTCTCCATACAGTGTAGTTTCACAGAAAAACAAGTCAGGCATCCAACTAAATGTCAAGTTTGCAATGGCTTACAGGGGTAGGGAGAGGGGCACCCCAAACTTAAGCCATTTCCTATATTGACTAAAAATCTAATTTTAAAAAAAGTCAAAATATGTGAAGCATGTTTAAAGGTCTTCATCAAAAACTTAAAAAGTTACCCCCTCCCAAGCCCCAGGTGGCTATTGGTAAACAGCTGTACTAAAGGCCTTTAAGTGTCATACATGCTTTAAAAAAAAATCCAAGAAGTTGAATTTGGAGAACTTCTAATGCTATAGAACACTTTGCTTTTCCAAAAGTTTTTTTTTAATCTAGAAAGCATTTCCACTGCCATGAGGTACAGTATGTTTCACTGTACTATGAGGAAGTGTTCAATTTCGACTTAGACGGAAAAACTAGTTTGCTTTGCTTACCATCTTTGCTGTTTCACAGGCATTTGATGCTTTAAATCTGATGTGGAATGCTGATAGATTCACTTTTTAGAAGTCATAAGCCTTTGAGAAGTTGGAGATAACTTCATTGCTTATCTATTTTCTCCTTTGCAATCAAGCTGTTCCTTAAAAGTGAGACACTACAGAGTTGCAAAAATTTGAAACAGTAAGAGCAAGCACCGTTTGCAGCTTCATGGTTGGTTTTGGCCAAACTTTTTATTTAGTATTCTGTAGTTGCTTAACACACACTTAAAATGATCTTATTGGGGGAGGGGAGAGGGGGAGGTTCTTGTAGATTCCCAAGGAAATGTCAGAAAGACAAAATATGGCCAGAACTGTTTTGGGTTTACTGGGTGAATAGCACTTTCTTTTACATAAGCATCTGATCTCAAGTTTTTCATATTGGTAACATTTGAGATTTCAGTTTGAAGACTGTAATGATATCCTAAGAGTAGCATACCCCAACCACCCTCTAATAGCTAGCTTATTTGTATAGGCAGAGGGATTCATCTGTCCATTTTACAATAGATGGCTAAATGTTTGTAGATCTTAGAATTGCTTCTCATTAACTGGGGGAAAAATTAGAAAGTGGCCTTTGGGACACTTTTACTTGGAAAATGACACCACTATACACAAGTCAAGCCTTAACACATTTAACATTTGCTTGTTGAAAGCAATGTCCTAAGATCAAACATGTTTTACTTTTCTCCTCACAAGAACATAAAAATTATGAAAGGGGAACTTAACAGGAAATTTGAAAAATGTAACATAATTTTTCCTTTTAGTAGTTCTTGGGTAGTTATGACAGAATAGGTTCCACTTTCTGTTTGTTTCTTTGAACAGGGATTTTGGTCCAAAGTTTTGTTTTTAATATCTGCTTCTGCCTCCCCCTCTATCAGATCGGCTTCCTCCACGGCCACCACCCCTGGGTGCTCCGCGGCTTGAACTGCTGTAGGAATCACGTGGAGGAGGGTACCCCCTTTCCATAGAAGGGGGAAGCCCTCTTTCTTGTCTGCCAACCCGATCACGACCACTTGAGTAGAGATCACTTCGGCTGCTTGAGTAACTGTCTCGACTTCCACCATATCCGTCACGTGAGCTGCTGTAATCATCATAGCGACTGCTTCCACCATAAGATGGCGGGGGCCCTCGTGTAGGTGGAGCACTACGTGAGTTACCTGCAGGGTCAATGGTCAGGTAATATGGCAACACTATAAATTGTATATATACAACATTTAAATCTGAATTTACAAAATTCCTGTATTAAACTTTTACTTTCTCAACTGGGAGGTTTTAAACTCTGCCATTGCTGGCCATTAACAGGGATTTGCTCATTTGCTGAGATATGGAAATGGATGGGTTTTAATGTTTGTTTGAAAAGATTGAAGACGGTGTGTATTTCAAGAGGATATTCCAGACAGCTTGTTATTTTATAGTAGACACTCAGCCACTTTCCAGTGATAAGTTGCAATTTTGAACTGTAGACTTTCCTTCATATTGGAATGGTAAACATTTGTTGTTGTTAATAAAATTTTTAAATTGTATTTGCACTGTTGGGGGAAAACACATAAGGCTGCCAATTTAAGCAAGCAAAATCCCCCTCCAAAGCAAGCAAACAGCCTCAAAGAAAAAAAACTTATAGAAAAAAACAACAACAACAACAACAAAAGCCCCTCACAAAACTAGGAAAAGCCCAGCTGATAGTTATTCCCTTAAAAGCAAGCAACATCCCTTTAAAAGCAAGCACCACACAGCCTAGTAAATTGGCTCATGAACCTAAAAACTCAAGCTGGTGATATACAAAGACACTAAACCAGTATCTTACCATAACTGTCATATGAATCCCTGTAGGAACCACTTGGATGATCTGAATAGTCACGATCACGACCATAGCCATCTCTATCACTAAAGAGAAAAACTTGTAAGCCACAAAGCATAAACCTTTACATTTTACATCAAAATTCATGGAAGCAGAATCACTTACCTATAGTCTCTTGATGGATAGTCATCACGTGAACTGGAATGACCATAATCACGATAAGTATAATCTCTTGGTGGTGGAGCATAGTCTCTTGTATCACGAGAGCTGGGGTAGTCTCTACTCGAGTAGCTACCAAAACAAAAATAACTTGTTTGATGCTTTGGATAAGCTTTCCCTTCAAAACGAAACATTTGTAAGAGGGGACCGTTACATTTTCCGGTTACCTGTCCTTTGTCGAATATCCATCATCTCTTGGGGACAAATAAACATCTCTACGGGAAGGCAAAGGTTCCCTTCGAGGTGGGCCTCCATAACTATCTCTTCCACGTGATACAGGAGCTTAAAGAAAAAATATTATTAAAATATACTCAAAGATAGAAAATGAAATGTGAATTTATAGTCAAGCAATGAAAAATTGTGCTTCAATGACATATGACCTAGAACTATATATTTCGTTCTCCAAAAATTTTCTATTCACACCTAAATTCTTTTTAATGCATATTTACTGCATGTACCTGGATCATCTGGGGTCCATAAGTCAGTTTTAAATATAATTTTTTATAATTTTTTCGGTGGGATAGGTGGTCATAAATGGAAACTTACCTCTTCCTCCCATTCCACTGCTGCTGCGAACTGGTCCTGAAGGAGCAGATCTTTTAGGAGGAGGACCCCCACTTCTCGGGGGTGGTCCTCTTTTTACTGGAAGTGGTCCCCTGGAAGAACTCATGTTAAAATTCATGGAATAGCCTCCATCATCTACATTAGAATAGAAAAGAAAAATGTTAATATTCACAAGAATCCAGAAAAGGCTAAACAAGTTCTTTGCTTCGTGGAGAATATTTTAGTTGGGGCATCTTGCTTTAGTTTTCACACATACAAGACTTGACCATGTGCCCAGCCTATGTGACTCAGTGGGGGACGTGCAAGGAGGCAGCTATCTCTCTCTCCATCCTGTCTGAAATAAAAATATATTTTTAAGAAAATACTGAGGCCCTAACAGGTTTGGCTCAGTGGATATAGCAGTCAGCCTGCAGACTCAAGGGTCCCAGGTTCAATTCCTATCAAGGGCATGTACTTTGGTTTCAGGCACATCCCCAGTAGGGGGTGTGCAGGTGGCAGCTGATTGATGTTTCTCTCTTCACCAATGTTTCCTAACTCTCCCTTCTATTTTGTAAAAAAAAAAAAAAAAAAAAAAAATCAATAATTTTTTTAAAATGAGGATTAACAACAAAAATACTGAGCATGAAATCTATATAGGCTTAGTGAAATAAAAAAGGATAATCTTCAAAAAGCTCCCTGATAAGTTAATTTTCAGATGCCAATTCAGGTAGGCCTATCAAAAATTCTTTTTGCAGCCAAAACCGGTTTGGCTCAGTGGTAGAGCATCAGTCTGTGGACTGAAAGGCCCCGGGTTCGATTCTGGTCAAAGACATGTACCTGAGTTGTGGGCACATCCCCAGTAGTGAGTGTGCAAGAGGCAGCTGGTCGATGTTTCTCTCTCATCGACGTTTCTAGCTCTCTATATCTCTCCCTTCCTCTCTGTAAAAAAATCAATAAAATATATTTTTAAAAAAATTCTGTTTGCAAGTGATTTTTCCTAGAGTGAACTACTTGGATAAATAGGGTATTTCCCATCATTTAAAAATGCTGTGTGTAATTTAGGATTTGATACCCCATTTTTAAGTCATTATCACTTTGGTAGATAAACATGTGGTCTCAATTTCAAAAGCTGGAGCCCTTAAAGCAGTGTTTCCCAACCTTCTCTCATGATGAGAATCACCTGGTGGAGTTGTTAAAACACAGATTCCTGAATCCCAACTATGAAGTGCTAAAGTAGAATTTTTGAGAACATATAGGTAAAATTGCATACCTAACTTAGTGCTCTGTATATAAAATCTGTCTTAGAGCACTAGTTAAGTACACAATTTTACCTATATGCTCCCAAAAATTCTAGTTTAGCACTTCTTAGTTGGGATTCAGGAATCTGTGTTTTAACAACTCCACCAGGTGATTCTCATCATGAGAGAAGGTTGGGAAACACTGCCTTAAAGACTTATACAAAGCACACGTGTTATAGATTTGCAGTTCCTAACTGAAACACCAAGCATGAGGTAGATCCAAATTACCCATGTGCCCTCCACGTGGGGGAGGTCCCCTGGTCCCTCCACTTCCTCCTCTTCCCCCTCGAAGACCTCTTGGAGGGCCTCTGCTTCTTGGAGGTGGAGGTGGTCCACGTCTACCAGTTTCAAATGATGGCTTAGTGGCTTGTTCTACCTTGATGGCTTTTCCATCTAAGGACTAAATAATTAAGTGGTTAGTTACATCATCATTTAAAAAGAACTTGCACATGCACCACACACTGACAACAATGGCCTTGAAAATGTAATTACCGGTAAACTTTGCTAATTAATCTAAGAAAAATAATACAGTCGTGGTGTTACTTTTCTGTTTACTTAAAAGTGCTTACTCATCTTTAAGATTGTTACTGATGATGAGGCAAACAAGGCGGACCCAATTAACTGGTGGATAAAATTTTAAAGCTCGGCCGGCTATCAACTTATCAAAACTAATAACCAAATGGAAAAGCCGTTATTAAAGCAGTTTATAAATCCCAGATAAAATAAGCAGCACACACTACTCTGAACTGAAAGACTTGCTAAAGTATTACCTATAACTTTGGCTATAAAATTACAAAGGGCCATGATCAGAGGGGCCGGGAAAGTTATACACCAAAAACAAAATTCAAGAGATGCCATGCCCTAAGGCCTGGTTGGCTATTTTATGCACCTGGGAACACTGTATTAGTATGCAGACAATCTCACCTTTCCATTCATATCCCTGGCTGCATCCTTAGCATCTGCTGGGCTTTCAAAGGTGACAAAAGCAAATCCTCTCGATTTGTTGGTTTCACGATCTTTCATCAAGAGTACTAAAAAGTCATTTTCGGGAGGGGGGAAGAGGAGGAAAATGTTATAAATGTTATTCTGGTTCAAATAAATTAACAAAAGTGAATCTTTAGAAAAGAAAGCTCAGAACTTCTTAGAGGACAAAATACATTATCATTTCCGACGATCATTGCAATTAAATTCATCATAGCTTCCCTTTGTAATTACAAAATAACCCTGCATATACTTTCAGAGAAACTCACCTTCCACTATCCGTCCATATTTGCCAAATACAGCTTCAAGGGCTTTCTCATTTGTTTCTGTATTGAGGCCACCAATAAAGAGCTTTCCTGGGCGATCAGCTTCAACCATGTTTTCCCCCTGGTTAAGAGTCTAGAGAAAAATATAGTGTGTCACTGGGAAAAGTTCCAAGTTTATCGGACACGTGAATTTATCGGAGTGAATTTCTTTATTTTTCTAAAACCATTAATCCTTAATAACTAGACACCAAAAGCGATCTCTTCTAAGCAGGAAACCCAAATTAAGTACTTAAGCCATAGCGCAGTTTCCATTAAACTGATTAAAAGGATCAAGTAAGTTTAGGCGTTTACCCTTAACCCACCCTGGCAGTTTTAATCTAGTAACGGCTACTCGACATTTACAACTTTGTTTTAACCTCAAAATTGTAGCCTTTTAAACAATTACATCCTAATTACCCTGAAGACTATCGACTCATTCAAGGTCACACACAGGCCAGACACAAGTCCTTAACGTCAAGCTCTCTTAGGGGGGACTCTGTTTCCTTATTAGGATTCCCTGCTAAACTTATTTAGAAATTTAAAGTTTGAGCCAAGTTACGCCCCCTGGTCTTCACCACTCCGTGGCCCGCCAAAAAGGTCAAGAACCTTAAAAAGTGTTAACATAGTTTCCTATTAAATAACGATTCGTGAAATCGCGCTCCGGAACTTATAACATCCCCTGGCTGCAGCAGAACCCAATTAAAACCGTCACTAAAAAACCGCGTGGAACACACAAAATGGCGACACTTGGAATCAACCCAGAACTACCGGCACCGGTGAGAGGAGTAACTTTTGGTATCAGCAATGGCTGGGAAAATTCAAAGGGCTTCCTCTCCGTGGCCCCACCAATGAACAGGGACCCCGCGAAAACCTGCACGTGCCTATCGGTAGCGCCGGCGCCATCCCAATGAGGGCACCGCGGCGGCGTGGTCTCCCGGTCCAGCTCAAACCCCGACCTTCGCCGCCACCCCGGCAGCGACAGTCAAACTTTCTCCAAGCATGCAACTCCACGGACCCGCTACATTTGTTTCCATGCGACACGCCACTGTTATCTAAAGTAGGTCGGCACCTTTGCGTTCTTAAAATGGCGCCCGCCAGCCCCATCTCCCGGGAGATCATCTCTGATTCGAACGTGACAACTAAGTGCCAAGAAAGGGACCGAAGAGAAGGACACGCTTACCGGAGGGGTGACGACGGTTTCAAGCTCCTGCGAGCTCGCTGGCAGAGGCTTCCTAGCCGCTCAACGTGAGGGACGGGCCGCCGGCTCCGAAGACGGAAGGGAGAACCCGCAGGAACTACTGCGCAACGAGGGCGAACAAAGGAGACAGCAAACTTTATACTGCCCGGGAACGAGGCTGAAGGACCCGGATGAAAACGGAGCTTAGAATTTGAAACGCCAGGGAGAGGTGTAAGCAGTTCCCAGTCTCCCCATTGGCTGGGTTTTCTGCCGTTCATTCGTAGCCCCGCCCCATTTCCGGGCCCACAGCTCTGGGCCAGGGGTGGTTTCTAAACCGTTTTCCCAGCCCCCACCCTTGCGCCCTAAACCCGCGTTTTTGCTTGCCGCTGAAATGGTTTACTGGCTGCCTTTACTAAAGAACTGAAGTTAATTGCGTGTTCTAGTGACCCGGGAGCGTTGCTAAACTTTAACATCAACTGGTTTAATTCTCAAAAGTAGCGGGATGAGGGTAGATACTTCTACGACAATTTTGCAGACATGGAAAACAAAGAAGTATAGATGATAAGATATTTTTCCCCAAAATGTATTTAACCAGGATTTTTAGTGTATGGATAAAATTCTGATAAATATAGGGGTAGGGGGGCATACAAAAAGGCAGCAGATAAACTGATCACCTAAGTGGTAGGCTCTGCGTGGCTATAATACAACCCAGAACAAGTGAGACAATCGCAGGGCACCTCCATGGGTAAGGCTGCCTGGTTTTCGAAGAAAAATACAGGACTCCCAGTTAAGTTTGAAGTTCAGATATTTTATTTTCAGTTTAAGTAAGTATCATATACAAAAAACAAACAAACACGCATTTATTGTTTATCTGAACTTCAAATTTAACTGGGCAGTGTGTATTTTGTCTGCCATCGGAAGGGATTACAAAAATTAAAAATTTTCTAATCTTTTTAAAAGTTAAAACAACAACAATTAAAGCAATTAATTGCATCTTGTGATTCTTGCCAGGGCTAAAGTAAACTAGGTGCGCTGATGGACAATATTTGGGAGACTAAATTTGTTCTAGACATCAGGAAAGGTCTGTCTAAAGACGTGACTTTGGAGATCAGATATGAAGGGGGGGAAAGAAACCAGCCAAGGGAAAGCTGGGGGAAGAGCTTTTCTGGAAAAGAAAAGAGTACTAAAAGATTGCGGGGCTTAAGTGTGGAAGCGGGGACACCAATGGGATAGTGCAAACAGATCAGGAAAGAAAACAGTGTCTCAAATTAGGGTTGTAGCAGTGGATATGGGGAGGAAACAATCGTTAGGTGTACCTGGCAGGTGGTATGGACAGGATTTGCTAATGAAACAGAAGGGAAAGGACGGGGTGGAATTGAGGGAAAAGGAAGCCATTAGCAGGTGATGGCCATTTACCAAACTTGTTGCAAGGGAGAGAGACTGGGAAATCTGATACTCAGAGATCAGGACTAAATTGTTATTTTAGAAATGCTAATAAAACCCATCTCAATGAATGAGGCCACCAAAAAGAGAACACAATGCAAAAAGAAGTCTCAAGAGCATGGAATAGAGTGCGAAATCTCTGGGAAGGCGGAAGTGGGGGTGGGGGGTAATCAACCAAGGAAGTTGTATGCATATATACATGGCCCTCAGACACAGACAATGGGGCGGGAAGAGCCTGGGGCAGGGTAGGGGGTTCAATGGGAAGAAGGGAGACATATATAATACTTTCAACAATAAATAATTATTAAAAATAAAACAATACAACAAAAATAAATCTCAAAAAAATTGAGAAGTCCCAAGATCACATAATATGAAATACACATCTGGGATAGGCAAGAATAAACTCTTGTATGTGTGTGTACTCACAACCATAAAGATTTGGCTCTGGCAATAGTTGGAAATTGGCCAGGTTGGCAAAAACTACTTACGTGCCAGGTTCAGCCAGTAGAATCTGCACCTCCAGATAGAATCAAGGGAAGTCCTGCCCCGAGGGCCACTGGCACTTCCTGTCTCAGATCCAGGACTGAATAACCACAGGACCTTCCCTAAACTCTAAGCCAGGCCTCCACTGGTCTAGGGCAGAACAGGGCCAACAGATGTCCCTGTTCCCCTAGGTCTGAGGAAGGAAATGTGTACCTCTGTGGATTAGATCAGTCTTGTCTTTGCAGTTAATGTCCAGGAATGTGCCAGAAGGAGGAGAGTGTTGTATATTGTGGGGCAGCACTTCCAAGGATCAGGAGAGGGAGGGAAAGGGGGGATAGCTAATTGAGGGAATTGTAGGAGAGGATCATTATGGCTGTATCACAGAATGGGGACCCACAGGACAAAGAAGCTGGAGAGGGAGGCAGAGGACCTCCTGACTGGATCAGAAGGCAATGGGGAAGGGAGACTTTTTTATTATTAATTTTTTGAAAATTAAGTGTATTGGGGTGAAATTGGTTAATAAGTATATAGGTTTCAATTATATATTTCTATGAAACATGATTGGCATATTGCATGGTGTGTGTACCATCCAAAGTCAAATAATCTAACAGATAGTGATTGCTAGAGTATAGGGGAGATGGTTTTATTCCTAAAGGGCAGCACAAGGGAATGTTTAGAGATGATAGAACTTTTCTGTATTTTAATTGTGCTGTGCAAGTTAATCAGATTTCATCTTAAAGAGATCATGGTGGCTGTAGTATGGAGACTGTATTAGGGGAAGGAGGGTCAGGAAGCAAGGTATAGGTGATGTAATCCAAGAGAGAAGACATGTGGGCTTGCTGAGTGAGAGACTGGCCAACCTGCAGTGCAATAAGCAGATCTCACACTGCCCAATACAAATCTCTGAATCCCATTCCTCCTCCTAATACTGTACATGGTCTAGATTTTTCCCTTTACTTCTTTCTTTCTTTGGATTATCATTAAATCAAATTAAATTTTCTCTTTAGTATAACTTTTCCCTTGATACATTGTTTTCCTCCAGATACCATTTCAATGATTTACTGAAAGATTGAGTCAAGCAATATTACTTTGCCACTAGGTATCCTTAGAGTGTAATCAGTGCTAAATAAATGTTGCTGAATGATTTGCAAGTTCTTTTTTTTTAAATATATTTTATTGATATTTTACAGAGAGGAGGAAGGGAGAGAGAGAGCTAGAAACGTCGATGAGAGAGATACATTGACCAGCTGCCTCTTGCACACCCCCCACCCGGGATGTGCCCGCAACCAATGTACATGCCCCTGACCGGAATCGAACCTGGGACCTTTCAGTCCGCAGTCCGACACTCTACCACTGAGCCAAACCGGTCTCGGCTGCAAGTTCTTTTTATCCTCCATGATACTTAGTATGAGATGTGTACCTGGTAAATTAAATATTAAATACTGGTGATTTTAGCTTTAATCCCAGTTTATCTGCAAAGGGCTCACTTCAAAATTTTTTTATTGTTGAAATTATCAGGTCTTCTTCCCCCACCCCCATTAAATTCTTCCAGCTACCTCCTCATCCTCTTCCCCTTCCCAGGCCTTCACCACCCCATTGGCCTTGTCCCAGGTTATGCATCCTACATAATAAAAGAGCAATATGCAAATTAACCACTCTGCTCCACAAATCACGCCCACCAGCCAATCAGAGTGAGTATGCAAATAAACCCAACCAAGATGGCTACAGCCACAGAGAGCAGGAGGGAGGCATTTCCTGGCAACGGAGGAAGCCAAGCTTTCCACCTGTCCTTGCTGGCCTAAGCTTCCACTCAAAGCTACAAAGTTTCAATTATAGAAGGTAAACAAATCCAAACAGAAACGGCTGCTGCCACTTAGCAAACAGGAGGCTTGGCTCTGCTCTAGGCTACAAAGTTTCAACTGTAGAAAGTACAATAAATATATCTCAGATACCAGGGCCTCCACTTGGGTTGCTGGGGGGCATGGCAGGCCTGAAAACCACCACAGGCCCCTCACTCAGGCTGCCCCATGCCCCAAGGGAACCCCCACCCTGATCTGGGACACCCCTCAGGGCAAACTAGCTGGCCCCCAAGCATGCACCAGGCCTCTATCCTATTTAATAATCTAATAAAAGAGTAATATGCAGATTGACTATCACTCCAACACACAATATGGCTGCCCCCATGTGGTTAAAGATCCTGCCCCTATGTGGACACAAGATGGCCAGCAGGGAAGGGCAGTTGGGAGGGACCAGGCCTGCAAAGGAGGGCAGTTGAAGGTGATCAACCCTGCAAGGGAGGGCAGTTAAGGGCAACCAGGCCAGCAGAGGAGGGAAGTTGGGGGCAAACAGGCTGGCAGGGGAGCAGTTAGACATCAATCAGGCTAGCATGGGAGTGGTTAGGGGGTGATCAGGCTGGCAGGCAGAAGCAGTTAGGGACAATCAGGAAAGCAGGCAGGTGAGCAGCTGGGAGCCAGCAGTCCTGGATTGTGAGAGTGATGTCTGACTGTCCGTTTAGGCTCGATCACGGTATGATCAGGCCTAAACGGGCAGTCAGACATCCCTTCAGGGGTCCCAGATTGGAGAGGGTGCAGGCTGGGCTGAGGGACAACACCCCTTGCCCCCATGCACAAATTTTGTGCACTGGGCCTCTAGTATATGCATAAGAATTAATCAGTTGATCTCTTCCCTCCCTTGCCTTCATGGCTCACTTTTTTATACTAAAACAAACAAACAACAAAAGACAAAACAAAAATATGCCATAGTTTTAAAAGCTTCAACTAGTTAAATGATTAAGGAATAACCTTGCCCTAGCAGGTTTGGCTCAGTGGATAGAGCGTCAGCCTATGGACTGAAGTGTCCTGGGTTCAATTCTAGCCAAGGGAACATGCTTGGGTTTGGGGCATGCAGGAGGCAGCCAATCAGTGATTTCTCTCTCTCTCTCTCCCTCTCCCTTTCTCTCTGAAATCAATTTTTATTTATTTTTTAAACTTTATTTTATTATTTATTTAGTTAGCTTTTTTAAAAAATTATTGATTAAGGTATCACATATTTGTCCTCAACCCCCCATTCCAATACTCCTCCCAACCCTCCCCACTCATGCTCCACCCCCTTATTGTCCTTGACCACTGGTTAGGCTCATATGTATGCACATAAGTCTTTGGTTGATCTCTCCATTTATCTCCTCCCTCCCTTTGAGGTCCAACAGTCTAACCCACAGCTCCTTATCTCTGGGTCTGTTCTTGTTCATCAGTCTATGTTGTTCACCATGAAATCAATTTTTTTAAAAAGAAAGAAAGAATCTTCAGTTATCCACTAGGGATCACTCTGGATAAGTAAATTGAGGCTCTCCTGCCAGCCTTGCATTTTTACATAAAGGGCAGATAGAAGGTCACTCTGTATCCACTTATGCCTGTTCTCTAAACTGCAGAAAGAGATCCTGCCAACATGTTGCAAAAGTGCCTGTTATCTGGTAGAAAGCAAAAGGAGGAAAGAATTTTATTCAATGAAAGGAGACTTTTCAAACCACTCTAAGTAGCCACTATACAGAAGATAACCTACTGAACTACAACAAACGAGGAACAGTCAGACTGGTGTGGCTCAGTTGGTTGAATGTTGTCCCATGCACCAAGAGGTCACCGGTTTGGTTACCCATCAAGGCAAGTGCCTGGGTTTCAAGCTCCCCAGTGGGGGGTGATGTTTCTATCTCTCTCTCCCTCTCCCTTTCTCTCTCTCTAAAATATTAATTAAAAAAGTTTTCTCCCTGTACTTAAAAAAAAAAACTTTTTAACCTGTTAACTGGGGAGTTCCCTTTTTAATTACGCAACGTACAACGGGCACATACTTTTTCACTAGGACGTGTCAGTATGTCACACCCAGTGGACGTAATTTTATATTATTATTTTTTTATTTATACTTAATTAAAATAAATGAAATATATGTTTTTTGTTTATTTATATATAAAGCACAAAGGAAAATACAAAATTACAAACAAATAGAAAAGAATACCAACAAAAAAAATGGAAACATCAAATTAAAAAATTATAAATTTTACAAACAATTATAAAGATTACAAAAAATATATATTTTTATTTCTATACACAATAAAAAATATAAAAAAGTTAACAATTACAGAACAATAAACAAAAGCACACAAATAAAATAGAAATATTGAGTTTAAAAAATTGAAATATAGATATAAAAATTCAAAACTCAACTTCCGTGTGATATATTTTTAAATAATTGTTGATACATAGTGCTACCTTATAATACCGGACACCAGTATGTAGATTCTTTCCTAACACCTTTTTTGTAGCAAACTCGGCATTTCCTGGATTTAGTTTTTCCTATATCGCTTTTCATTTGTTCTGGAAAATGCCTTTCAACTAAGCGTGATGGTTTAGATGTAGAGCTGCTTGTTGATGTCTTTGGGTGGGTTTTCACTATGTTGTTATCTACCAATTTCTCTACACACTCTATCAAAAAGTGTAATCGATACAAATAACCTTTATCTTTTTTGTATATAATATATGAATTGAAGCAGCACATATCAATTAATTGTAGAAAAAAATTTTTATACAATTTTTTTACCCTATTACGGGCACCGTGTAGGCCACCATAACTCCATCTCCCAAATCTACACCACCCATATTCTTGTTATAATCCAGGACAACATTCGGTTTTTCTTGCCTTCTTCCTCTCTTTTCATTGTCTTTTCGTCATTATGAATAGAACTGAGCATCAATATGTCTTTTTTATCCTTCCATTTTAAAACCGTAAGTTTGTCTTTGATTCTTACATATGTTCATTTTTCTGTAATTTTTTTGTTTTTATTTCACTGGGAATTCCGACTCTGTTTATCCTCATTGTTCCAACAATGTCTGTATTGTTTTGACACAAGAGTTCAGCCAAATGAATTGACGTATAGAAATTATCTAAGTAAATCCTATACCCTTTATTCAGTAAGTCATGTGTTAACTCCAAAACAATTCTTGTTGATTGTTTTTCTTGTGGGAAGTTCGAACCATAATTTGTGTCCTTGCCTGTGTATAAAATTATATTTTGTACGTATCCAGATTGGCTTTCACTCAAAATAAACAACTTCATTCCAAATCTAGCTCTTTTTGTAGATATATATTATTTCCAAGATAATTCCCTTTCCATAATAAAAGAGATTCATCTACGCATATTTCTTGTTCACATCCATAAAAGCTTTAAACTTTTCTGACAAATTGTTGATGATTGGATCAATTTTATATGTTTTTTATTATATAAAGGTTGGGGATATAAAAAATATAAGTAAATAATATATAATACGGAAATAGGTACGTAGGTAAGTGTAAGTGCGTACCCGTCACTGCTCACCCAGAACACGTCCACCACTCTCAATAGCGAAATTATACTGATTCCCTCCGTGTCCTAAATTCATGTCGAGACATGTATGGATGACTAATACCTTTGTTGTTCGGAAATATACATCCCGCCCGTTTCAGGGCACAACATATATTTCAAGGACGTATTCATACGTCCTACCCGTACCCGATATTGTTTACATTTGACGTATTTATACGTCCCTCTCGGTTAACAGGTTTAATGAACATATAGTTGTATTATCTATATAGGAATTGGTTGAACAAATGAAAATATAATTTTACTGAATCTTTTTCCATAATGGAGATGATGTGTTTTAACTCAACTTAATATTCAATTGAAAGGAAACAAAGTATGCTTTAAGAAATATTTCAAAGCAGATGTGGGAAATAATGGATTTTTCAATAAATTGTGTCAAGACAATTAGCCATTTAAAGAGAAAAAACTGGATTCATACTACACATTTTAATCCAAGACAAATTCTAGCTTAAAGATTTAAATGTAAAAGTAGATATTCGAAGAAAAATTGGGTAGATGCATTTGTATTCTTATTTTGAGGGCCATCCATCCATTTACTCATTTGTTAAATATTTATTCAATGCCTATTATGTGCCACCAGTTTTAGGTGCTGGGAATAAATACATCAGTGAACAAAACCACAAAAATTCCTGCCTACCTAGAGTTAACATTTTGGTGAGGGCCGATAGACAATGAACCAAATAAATTATAAAGTATGTTTGAAGATGAAAATGATCTGAAAAAAAATAGAGCATAATAAGTAGGAGGGTCATGAGTGTAGAAGGGGAAGCATGCAAAATTAAAAGGGTTGATCAAAGTTGGCCTAACTACCCAGCTGGTGTGGCTCAGTGGTTGAGCGTTGACCCATGAACCAGGAAGTCACAGTTTGAGTTTGGTCAGGGCGCATGCCTAGGTTTCAGGCTTGATCCCCAGCAGGAAGCAACTGATCAATGACTCTGTCATCATTGATATTTTCAATCTCTCCCTCTCTCTGAAATCAATAAAAACATATTTTTAAAAATTTGGCCTCATGATAAAGGTGAAATTGAAGCAATGATAGAGGAGGGAGTTGTGTGGATACCTGGGGGAAGAGCATGCCAGGAAGACTGAAGCATATCTGTTACCTACTATATTTTAAGAACATCAAGTAGGTCAGTATGGTTGAAACTGAGTGAGAGAACCAAGAGTAGTAAGAGATAAGGCTCTTAAGTAGCAGAGTGTCAGATCACATAGGTCTTTGTAGACCAAAGATTGCCTTTGTCCAGGAGAAAAAATAATTTTCCCTTTATGTTTCTAGTTTTTTTTTGTCTGAGAATCTCCTGTAATAAAAGACAGATTAACATGAGTAAAACACATTTAATGACATGTATTTCTTCTGTATACATGGGAGAGATGCAGGAAAACTGAGTAATTCCCCAACATGACTCAAGTTGTTACCTTAAATACCATCTGAAGCTAAAGATAAAAGAAGATTGGGAGAGGGGAGACAGTTATGGGAGGTTATCAGGAAAATCACAGTTAACAGGGCAGTTATGCAGGCCTAAACCCATTAGTAATGTCTTCTCTAGTAATGACAGTTTCCAGAGATTTAGTAATCCTCCTCTTCCAGCTACATAGAGGGAGACAACCTTACAAATGGAGATTTCGCTGCTAAATGTAAATGTCTCCAACAAAAGGGTAACTTATAGTGAAGTTGCAGTGTTTTTCCTATGTCTACTGTTTTTTAAAAACCATCAACTCAAAATAATCCTTATGCCCCAGCCAGTTTGGCTCAGTGGCTAGAGCATCAGCCTGCAGACCAAAGGATCCCAAATTTGATTCTGGCTTGGTCTTTCTTTCTCTCTTCCACTTTCTCCAAAAATCAATGGAGAAATATCCTTGGGTGAGGATTAAAAAAATAATAATCCTTATACCTAAAGAGACTTATTTTTGGGGTGGCAAATTCTGCTCCCTTTCATCTTTTACTGTGGTTGAAATCAGGAGCCACTAGAGGGCCTTGAGCCGAGGGGTGACATATCTGTTTTATCTCATAAGAGGAACACTTTGGCTGCTGAGTCCAGGATACACTGTAGGTAGCAAGGGTGAAAGCAGGGAGATCTACCAAAAGATGATTGTCATAGTACCTTGAATTAAGGGGCTAGCAGTGGATGTGGTGAGAAGTTGTTGGATTCTGTACATATTTTGAAGGCAAAGTCAAAAGAACTTCCCAACACAAAATCCAGATGACATGAATGAAAAAGTTGATTCATCTCTATAATAAAGAGCCAGGGTGTAACACCTTTACAAGGAAGCTCCACCGCAGCACTGACTGCTTCCGCTGCAAGCTCGGTGACTCAGCACTGACTGCTGAGGGGGCTGCGAATCAGGGCCAGAGAAAGGCCTGAAGAGAGAAGCAGGGACTGATCCATTGCCTCTGTGGCAGCTTTTGACCAGCACTTGCCTCTCTTTTTCTCTCGCAGTCTGGCCAGCAGCCTTGCGCTATTTCTCTCCAAGATTCCACCATGGCTGCTGATCAGCCCCGCCTTTCTGATCACACCCCATTGATAGGCCCAGAGACGCTGACTGGCATAGAAACTGACCAATCAGGTGTTTCTGTCCAGAGAGCGCACCAATCCCGCAGCTGTTCCAGCAATGGCCTTCGCAAATCTGCAGAAAGTGCTCATCACTGACAGCCTGGACCTTTGCTGCTGGAAGATCATGCAAGATGGAGGGCTGCAGGTGGTGGAGAAGCAGAACCTGAGCAAAGAGGAGCTGATAGCTGAGCTGCAGGACTGTGAAGGCCTTATCTCCCTTCGGCCATCAACGCAGCAGAGAAACTCCAGGAGATGGGGGGGGGGGGGGGCAGCACCTGCGTGGACAACGTAGATCTGGAGGCTGCCATGAGGAAGGGCATTCTGGTCATGAACACTCCCAATGGGAACAGGCTTAATGCTGCGGAGCTCACCCGTGGGATGATCATGTATCTGGCCAGGCAGATTCCCCAGGCGGTGACTTTGATGAAGGATGGCAAATGGGACCGAAAGAAGTTCATGGGAACCGAGTTGAATGGAAAGATCCTGGGAATTCTTGGCCTGGGGAGGATTGGGAGAGAGGTGGCTGTTCGATGCAGTCCTTTGGGATGAAGATTGTAGGGTACGACCCCATCATCTCACCAGAGGTCTTGGCCTCCTTCAGCATTCAGCAGTTGCCCTTGGAGGATATTGGGCCCCTTTGTGAGTTCATCACTGTGCACACCCCTCTACGGCCCTCCACGACATGCCTGCTGAACCACAGCACCTTTGCCCTGTGCAAGAAGAGCGTGTACTGGTGAACTGCGCCAGTGGAGGGATCGTGGACGAGGGTGCTCTGTGCTAGGCCCTGCAGTCAGGGCAGTGTGTCGGTGCACCTCTGGATGTGTTCATGGAGGAGTCGCCTCAGGACCGTGCCTTGGTGGACCCCAAGAATGTCATCACCTGCCCCCACATGGGCGCCAGCACCAAGGAGGCCCCGAACTGCTGTGAGGAGATCACTGCCCAGTTCATGGACATAGTGAAGGGGAGAGCCCTCGCGGGGGTTGTGAATGCCAAGGCCCTTGTCAGCGCCTTCTCTCTGCAACACACCTGTGCTGCAGGCACTCAATGGAGCTGCCTTCAGACCAGAAGTGCCTCTCCACAGGGGTCTGTCCCTGCTCCTGTTCTGGGCTCAGCTCTCCAATCCTGCCATGCTGCCTATCATGATTGAGCTCTTGGCAGAGGCAGGTGTGCAGCTGCTGTCCTACCAGACCTTGGTGGTGTTTGATGGGGAGACCAGGCATATCCTGGGCATCTTTTCCCTGCTGCCCAGCTTGGACTCCTGGAAGCAACATGTGACCGAAGCCTTTCAGTTTCATTTCTGACCTTGGGACTCACCAGGACCAGCCTTGGGGGCTTTTTGATCAACATTCCAGGGGCTGACACCACTTATGTGGTCTGATCCTGTAATAACTACTTAATAAACAGTCCCCCCACAACAAACAAACAAACAAACAAACAAACAAAACCTGGGTCAACTGTAAAAAGCCAATGGCTGCCTAGGAGGTGGAGCTTTTGATGCTGACTGGCATAGAAACTGACCAACCAAAACCAAATCTGGGTCAACTCTGAGGAGCCAATGGCTGTCTAGGAGGCAGAAATTTTTAATGCTGACTGGTATAGAAACTGACCAACCAGAAAAAATTGGCCAGCAGAGAAGGGCAGTTGGGGGTGAGATCAGGCCTTCAAGGGAGGGCATTTGGGGGCAAGATCAGGCTGGCAGGGGAGGGCAGTTGAGGGCAACCAGGCCAGCAGGGGAGGGCAGTTGGGGCATGAGATCAGGCCTGCAGGGGAGGGCAGTTAGGGGTGATCAGGCAGGCAGGCAGAGGGGTTAGGGGCAATCAGGCAGGCATGCAAAGGCAGGTAGGGACAATTAGGCAGGCAGGCAGGTGAGCAGTTAGGAGCTAGAGGTCTCAGATAGCGAGAGAGATGTCCGATTTGAGAGGGTGCAAGCTGGGCTGAGGGAACCCCCACTCCATGCATAAATTTTGTGCACTGGGCCACTAGTTTGACTATAAAAGCATTTATTCATTCTCACACTGCTTTGATAGCTCATTCTTTTCAAGTGGATCTTTAAATATTAGAGGGTTTTTGTTTTGTTTTGTTTTGTTTTGTTTTGTTTTGTTTTGTTTTTTCAGTCTTGTGCCTAGATCCTTTGTGTTCTCATTTTATCCTCACTCTTAGGTAAATCCCATCCATTCCCAGGGTGTCCTCTATGATAAATATCCCTATGACTCCTATGTCAAATCTCTCCCTTGTACTCTTCAATGTACATATCATACTTCCTGACATTACCATGTGGCTGCCTCAAATACATTAACTCATTGTCTTCTCGGATATTTATTGGGTACTTATTACATGTTAGCCTCTATTGTAGGGACTGGTATACAATAGTAGAATAAAATTGACTTGTTCCCTGCCCTCATGAAACTACCGTGTTTCCCTGAAAATAAGACATCCCAAAAATAAGACCTATTTACAGGTTTCCTTCTGAGTGAAATATAAGGCATCCCCCGAAAATAAGGCCCCCTAGGCTCTGTCTCAGAATGCTATTGCTAAACATGAGAGATTTGGTCCACTGATTCTGAAAGAAATGGAGTCACAAGAAATTCACCAGGAAATTCAGGAATTGGATTGTTATGATGATGTTCCAGAAGATGATGACATGATCGTCATTTAATAAATGAGTAAATTCTTGATACTGTAGGATTCACATTTTGTCTGGTTTGTATTGACAACTACCGTACTACCGTACCGTATACAGGTAATAAATTTCCTTTCTTTTCATTTAACAATAAATGTGTACCGTATTCTTCTTCATGGAAAAATAAGACATCCCTTGAAAATAAGACGTAGCGCAACTTTGGGAGCAAAAATTAATATAAGACACTGTCTTATTTTCGGGGAAACAGGGTACCATTCCTGTGGAAGGCTGTGTGATAAAATTAACAATAAGACAAATTAAAAAAAAACAAATTTTAAAAACTGCTATGAAGAAAGTTGCAATAATAGAAATTAACAAAAATTATTAGAGCCAAATCTAATTGAGACAACCGTAATTGAGGCAACTTCCCCATAAAATAATCACATAAATCCTTACTGATAATCTACTTATTACTTGCCAGAAGGGCTATGGGCGTATCCCAAACCTGCTTACGGGTAATGGGTGTATCCCATAGTCTCAGTAAAAGGGATAGCAAGGCTAGAGCTTAGTAGCAGTCCTCACTAGAGGTGGGTTCTCGCCTGGCCCCCCCATATCATCAAATTAAATTTTTTCTAGTCTTTTTCATTTGTGTGTGGCCTTTTTGCAGAACCCAAACCCTGAACCACGCAGGATGTGAAAGGGGTTCCCATATTTGTGCAATGGGAGGAAACCTACTTATGAGAGTCACGGGAGATCTCTTTGAAATAGTGACGTGGAAGCTGAGAGTTCAAGTATGAGAAGTAAAAGAAGGTGAAGAGCTTAGCCAAGGAACATAGATGCATAGCCCATGAACACACACAACAGGGTGGTGAAGGCTGGGGGTGGGGGGGTGGGTGCAGGAGCTGCGTGGAGGTGAGCAAAGGGGTAGGAAAGGGGACATTTGTGATAGTGTCAACAATAGAAAAAGAAAAGTAACCATTCATGGAAAGAACTATTGGATGGACATTCTAGATTAGGGGTGTCGAACTCAATCAGAGAAGGGGCCAAAATCTAAAATCCAGCCTAAATCGCTGGCCGAATGGTTTACTGAACAGTCATAAACTGTCATTGTGATGGAAACGCAGTGGAGTGCAGTGATGACAGCGCGGTGCGGGCCACATTGCAAGGCCTGGAGGGACGGATTTGGCCCGCGGGCCTTGTGTTTGACACATGTGTTCTAGATCATAGTAACAGCATGTGAAAAGGCTCTACTGAAGAAAATAATTTGATATATTTTAAGAACTTAAATGAAACTACTATGGCTGCAACATAGTGATTTAGGGAAAATAATGAAAAATGATCTAGTTGGGGGGTTAAGAAGCTGTCAGGATCATCCAAGACTTTGTAAGTCATAAATAGGATTTGGGGGGTTTATGCTAAGAATGATGGAAAACCACTGAAGGGCTTTAATATAGGATAAAAACTTGAGCTAATTTGTATTTTTGATAGTGCTTCAGTAGCAATGTGGAGAATGAGTTATAAAGGGGCAAGCATAAAAGCCAGAATACTGCTCAGGAGTTTAAGGCAGTATTCTAGATGAGATATGACATGGTTTGGACTAGGGTTGTGGAGATGGAGAAGAGTGGATATATCAGAAAGATATAGGAAGTTGAAACAACACAGAACAGCCTATGAACTGGACTCTTGTGGGGGAAGTCGCCCATTGTTTTCACTATGTTAGAAATAAGGCGAGTCCCCCAAGGCAGGGATTCTGGTAGAATAGAAAACATTCGGGAACCACGCAGCAAGGATAACATATTTACCTATATAGAAGGGTGCATACATATGGTCTGTAAGCTCGTGCACACCAAGCAGACTGATGCATGTGACCTCTCCTTTGCTCTTGATTGGAGCTCAGGTGCAGTCTTTCGCGATTGGCTAATTCAAAGGAAGGGGTTGGCCTTTACTGTTTCAAGATGGTGGCCCCAGGGAAGCTGCCAAGCTATGCGGCCAACATGGCAGCTGTCTAAACTGTTCTTTAACAGAAAATATGACTTGTTTATTCTCACAACTACCAGAGAGGTGTGGACAAGGAACCCAGAAGGCTGATGACCCTTGAGCTCTGGCAAAGGTCAGGGCTGTACACCACTGTTTAGTCCAGACAATGGTAGCTGAAGCAACTTCCCCACCACAGTCATGTAAATCCTTACTGATAAGATGGTCTGCCTGTTAGTGGAAATTGCCTGCCTAAGGGCAATAGGTGTATCCCAAATTGAATAAAAGGATGGCAAGGCCTGAGCCCACCCAGAGTCCTTCCTCTTGAACTGGACTTCCGTCTGGTCCCCCAATGTTTCCAAATTATTGTTTCTTGTCTCGTCTCTTTCATTTATGTGTGGCCACTCTTCCAGAGCCCAAACTCTGAACCACACAGGTCGTGGGTCATTCACCTCTTGTGCTGGAATGACTGGTTTGAAGCCCAGTTTTGATACTTCCTAGCTGCATGAATTTGGAAAAATCGATAATTTCTCTGTGCCTCAGTATCCTCATTTATAAAATGAAGGTAATAATAGTACTCATAGGAAGTGTCAGGATTAAATACATTAATACACACAACACAGCACATTCATAACATTTCTAAAGCATAGTAAGCATTATATTAAGTGTTAGCTATTATATTGCTAAGGGGTTGACTATGAGAGTGAGGGAGTAATCAATGGAGATGTCTGGTTTTGGGGCATGAGGTACTGAATGTCTTTTTGAGACACTGGGGAGGCAAAACCTCAGTCTTGGGTGACACTGATAATGTACTTTCTCCATGTCTACTGGAAAATGTCACACAATTGAGCAGAATGATTGTATTATAGATCTCAAATGAGACCACAGATCACAAATGAGACTTCAATATTATCCAGTAATTTGACTTCATACCCTTTGGTCAATTCTCTCTCCTACCTTCAGCAATAGTTTATTTTTTAAAACTTCTCCACTCTTCTCTAACCACTTACCTAGTACCACTTTTCTCCTGCCCCCTCACTTTCAATATTTGACCCCAATTCTTATTTCATAGAGAAAATAGAAGCCATTAGATAGGAAATTCCTGATCTTCTGGTTACCGAACATATATAGCTATCTATCCTTTTGCTACATAGGATAGTGCTTCCCAAAATGTAGTTAGTTTGCTGGAGCAACAGAATAGGCTCTGCCTAGGAACTTGATAGAAATGGAAATTTGCAGACCCCCACATCTATGCCTATAGAATCACAAACTCAGATAGAAAAAAGGGTAGCAATTTGAGGTTTTTTTTTAAAATATTTTATTGATTTTTTTTACAGAGAGGAAGAGAGAAGGATAGAGCTAGAAACGTCGATGAGAGAGAAACATCGACCAGCTGCTTCCTGTACATCTGCTACTGGGCATGTGCCTGCAACCAAGGTACATGCCTTTGACCGGAATCCAACCTGGGACCTCTCAGTCCACAGGCCAACGCTCTATCCACTGAGCCAAACCGGTTTCGGCAGCAATTTGAGTTTTAACAAGCTCTCCAGGGAATTCGGATTCACAATCAAGTTAAATGAGTATACCTTTCTTGTTGCCGTCTTTGCCCATGATAGTGTGTATAAGGCAGTTTTTCACAGAATTGTTAGTGACTGAGGAAAAAATGGAAACAACTTAAATGATTATTAATAGAGGAATGCAAAATAAATCATGATATATTCATAGTATGTAATATCTGTAAGGGATCTGCTAAAATAATGAAGTACTTAATTCTATACATTACACACTATAATATGATGTGTAGAATCATTCCATACATAACATAGTATATATGATATATGAAATGAAGACATACAGATTTCCAATACACACATGAAAAAGTGCTCAATAGCACTAGTCATCAGGGAAATGCAAATCAAAACAGCAACGAGATATCACCTCACACCTATTACAATGTCTATTATAAAAACAACAAGAGATAAGTGCTGATAAAGACGTGGAAAAAAGGGAACCATTGTGTACTCTCATTGGTGGCAATGTAAACTGGTCCAGCCATGAGGAAAAACAGTACAGAGGTTCTTTTTTAAAATTTTTTTACTTTAAATTCTTTATTGTTGAAAGTACTACATATGTCTCCCTTTTCCCCCATTGACCTCTCCCCAGCCACACTCCTCCTCTCCCCCAGCACATGTCCCTGCCCCCATACTGTCTGTGTCCTGGTTATGCTTATACGCATGCATAAAAGTCTTTTAGTTGTTCTCTTACACTCCTCCCACCCTCCCCTGCCTTCCCTCTGAGGTTTGACAGTCTGATGCTTGTCTGTCTCTGGATCTATTTTTGTTCATCAGTTTATATTGTTCATTATATTCCACAAACGAGGTATACTTATCTTTTTTGCACTGGCTTATTTCACTTAGCATAATGCTCTCCAGGTCCATCCATGCTGTTGCAAATGGTAAGAATTCTTTCTTTTTTACAGCAGCATAGTATTCCATAATGTAGATGTACCACCATGTTTTAATCCACTCATCTGCTGATGGGCTCTTAAGCTGTTTCCAAATTTTAGCTATTGTAAATTGTGCGGCCATGAACATAGGGGTGCTTGTATTCTTTCTGACTGGTGTTTCTGATTTCTTGGGATACATTTCTAGAAATAGAGTCTGCAAAGTTTAGCCCATCCATTATTTCACATGATCCTCCTAGTGACCATGTGTGGTTATTTTATGTGAGATTACAGAGGTCAGGAGAAGTTAATTTGCTTATCTAAGATCACACAGCTGATACCTATATGAGTAAGTTGAAGCTAGGAAGCAGGTCTCTGATATCTAATATAGTTTTCAAGAAGGGAAGAGAAGGGAAGGGAAGGGGCGGGGAGGGGAGGGGAGGGGAGGGGAGGGGAGGGAAGAGAAAGCATTGATTGGTTGCCACACAGGCCCCGGCCTGGAGGATCAAGCCCACAACCTAGGTATGTGCCCTCCCTGACTGGGAATCAAATCCACAACCATTTTTGGTGTACAGGATAACACCCCAATCAACTGAGCCACACTACCGAGGCACTATTAAGTATTTAATAGTTAATGTTTTTCCACATTTCTAACCATTTAGAGTTAAAGGTATGCAACTACAGTTCCCATCCCCTTTCCAGGTCACTTCAACGGGTACATAACAAAATTAAGTAGTGGAACAAAAGAATACTGTGATCTAGTAGAAACATGCTCTATTTAAGCCATGTTTCTAAATCAGCATATTGGAACATCAAAAAGGGATTTAATGTGTCCCTGTGAGCCAGTGTGTCAGCTCCAGAGACCATATCAAACCTTTCATAGTGTGCCAACAGGGTCAGATTAACTTATCCCTTAGGATTCCTGCCTTGACTCACTTTTCCCCCCAGTTCCCCCGCATCTAAATATGTTTCTCTCAAATAGGTAGTGCAAACCTAATTGCATCACACTCCTTAAAAATCTTCACTGGAGCCAAAACCGGTCTGGCTCAGTGGATGGAGCGTAGGCCTGCATCAAATCTGGGACTGAAAGGTCCCAGGTTTGATTCCCATCAAGGGCATGTACTTGGTTGCAGACACATCCCCGGTAGGGGGTGTGCAGGAGGCAGCTGGTTGATGTTTCTCTTTCTACTGATGTTTCTAGCTCTCTATCCCTCTCTCTTCCTCTCTGTAAAACATCAATAAATATATTTTTAAAAAATCTTCACTGGATAGTTCAACGCAATGTGAGGTCCTGGATTGGATCCTGGAGCAGAAAAAGAACATTAGTGGGGAAACTAGTGAAATCCAAACAAAGCCTATAGTTTAGTTAATAGTAGTGTACCATTGTTGATTTCTTAATTTGATCATTCGTTATACCATGGTTATGTAAAATGTTCATATTATGTGAAGCTCAGTGAAAGGTATACCAGACTCCACTGTACTGCTTTGGAATGCTTCTGTAAATCTAAAATTATCTAAAAATAAAAAATTGAAAATATTGTACATGTACCTCTCCAGCATCAAACTTCAGTAGGGGGAAGTGGGAAAGGACAAGAGCTCCACTCCCATAATCATTGGCCACCCTCTGATCCTGCTCCATTGAACTATTTTTTTTTTATAAGTTTTTATTGTTCATATTATTACAAATGTTCCTTTTTTTCCCCTCCACCATTGCTCTCCTCCACCAGGTTCCCACCCCACCCTCTGCCCTTTCCCCTCTCCCCATTGTCCTCATCCATAGGTGCACAGTTTATGTTCAGTCTCTTCCCACGCCCCTCTCTCCCCTTTTCCCCAAGAATCGTCAGTTCACTCCCCTTCCATACCTCTGATTCTATTATATTCAATAGTTAATATTGTTCATCAGATTTTTTTAATTTCCTTGGTTTTTAGATTCACTTGTTGATAGTTACGTATTTGTTGTTCATAATTTTTATCTTTGTTTACTTTCTCTTCTGAAAGAACCCCCTTCAGCAATTCATATAATTCTGGTTTGGTGGTGATGAACTCCTTTAGCTTTTTTTTATTAGTGAAGCTCTTTATCTGGCCTTCAATTCTGAGTGATAGCTTTGCTGGGTAGATTATTTTTGGCTGTAGGTTCTTGCTGTGCATCACCTTGAATATTTCTTGCCATTCCCTTCTGGCCTGCATGGTTTCTGTTGAGAAGTCAGCTGATAATCGTATAGGTGCTCCTTTATAGATTACTACCTTTTTTGCTCTTGCTTCTTTTAATATTCTCTCTTTGTCTTTTGCTCTTGGAATTTTAATAATGATGTGTCTCGGTGTGGTCCTCTTTGGATTCCTTTTGTTTGGAGTTCTGTGTGCTTCCTGGACTTGTAAGTCTAATTCTTTCACCAGGTGGGGGAAGTTTTCTGTCACTATTTCTTTCAGTATGTTTTCGATATCTTGCTCTCTTTCATCTTCTGGGACCCCAATAATTCTGATGTTGGTTCGCTTGAAGTTGTCCCAGAGGTTTCTTACATTATCTTCAATTTTCTGGATTCTCTTGCCTTCTAGCTTCTGTGGAGGAGTGTCTTCTGGCTCTTTATGTTCCAAATCTTTGACTTGATTCTTGTGATCTTCCCTTCTGTTTTTAGGACTCTGTAAAATATTTTTTATTTCAGACAATGTATTCTTTATTTCTTGTTGATCCCTTATCATTTCTCGATGACTCCTTATTAATTCTAGTTGATCTCTTTTCATATCCTCATAGGCCTTATCCATCTTTTCTAGGAAATTCTTGAAAAACCTTATAAGCGTAGATTTGAACTCTATATCCAGACGCTTTTTGTCCTCCATTTCTTTCGTTTGTGATCTATTTTGTTGTCTCATTTCGCAGTTACTGATGGGACGGGGTTTCAGGGTGGAGCCTGCAGCTTTGGCTTCCGTCAGCCCTGCCCTCTGTGGGTCCTTCAGTGCTCGCTGCCAGCACCTCTGAGAGAAAGGTGCCCTCGATTTTCGCCTGCTGCCAAACAGTCTATGCTCTCCCCCAATGAGTCCGGTATTGGGGTTCAGTTCATTTGGAAGTGGAGTTGGAGGTGGCGTTCAGAGCAGTCTGGAGCCCCAGTCTCCTTCCCGTCAGGGCAATCCCGAGGCACAGCCGACCGTCCCTTCTCTGCGCGCAGTGTGCGCACCTCCGGACCTCCTTTCGCCTCTCCCCGGGGTTCCGCCTTACAGCCCGGCTCCCTATGGCTGAGCCTGAGTCCCCGGGGTCTGGCTTAAAACTGGGGATTAGAGCAGTCGGGGGCCCAGCACAGTCGGAGTTTTATCTCCTTCCCGCTAGGGAACGCCCGCCAGGCACTCGGCCTCCCTCCTCTCCGGCTCAGTCGGCTCAGTACTCTCCTCGCGCCGCGTCTCTGTACCTTGGCTTTTCCAGCTCCTCCGCACCTCCTTCTGGTTTTCTCCTTGCTTCTCACTGTAGAATTTCCAGTCAGTCAACCTTCCTGTAGTTCTGGGCAATGTCCGTTTTATATTTTAGTTGTATTTTATTGAAATTGTTGTGTGCGGCTGCGGCTAGGTGTTCACCTGGGCGCAGCCATCTTGGATCTCCTGAACTATTTTTTTTAAAATATTATTTTAAATATTTGCACACCCCACACTGGGGATATGCCCGCAACCCAGGTACATGCCCTTGACCGGAATCGAACCTGGGACCTTTCAGTCTGCAGACCGATGCTCTACCACTGAGCCAAACCGGTTTCGGCCATTGAACTATTTTTAAAAAATATATATTTTATTGATTTTTTACAGAGAGGAAGGGAGAGGGATAGAGAGTTAGAAACATCAATGAGAGAGAATCATCAATCAGCTGCCTCTTGCACACCCACTACTGGGGATGTGCCCGTAACCAAGGTACATGCCCTTGACTGGAATCGAACCCAGGACCTTTCAGTCCACAGGCCGATGCTCTATCCACTGAGCCAAACCGGTTTTGGCTGAACTACTTTCTTTTACACTAAGAGGCCATTCTCTTTAACCTCTGAACGGATCAATCATTGTTGTTCCTTGGTCTAGTATGCTCCGCTGACTCTGCCATCCTTTTTTTTTTTTTTTTTTTACCTTTTGTTTGGCTAAAATCTTGCTTGTATATTTCAGCCCTTAATGAGCTCATATAGGTATCAGCTGTGTGATCTTAGAAAGCAAATTAACTTCTCCTGGCCTGTGTAATCTCACATAAAATAACCACACGTGGTCACTAGGAGGATCATGTGAGATAATGGATGGGCAAAACTTTGCAGACTCTACTGGCCCACAAATAAAGGGGGCATTATCCTTGTTATCTACACTTACTCCTATCTTTTTATTGCATCTTCTTTTGATTTCTCAATGAGGTAAAATATATAAAAATGCCTACAACAGTGCTCATGTTATGCCGTATTCATTTACCCTTTTTTATTTATTCTGAGTCATACTGTGCTCTTATTAAGTGCCCGGGTTTGTGCTAGGAATATAAAGATAAGGAAGAAATGGATCCTGTGCTCAAGAAGTTTACTTTCAGTAGAAGAAGAGAGACAAGTAAGCAAATCAAATGAATAAAGTGTTCTTCACTTTTCCACCAAAATACCCTAATGGCACAGGAGGTATAATAGAACCTATATCTCCTTGGAGTTTGGGGCATAGCTTACATTAAGAAATTAATTTCTTTGAATCTTATCTTTTTTTTTTTTTTAACAAGTTTTGAAGCAATCATCTGTTTTATTATACAACTCTATGAACAGAAATACACAATATACTTACCTGTACATGTGAGCCTACTCTTTTTAGGTACAGATATTTATTATAGTTCATACTGACTTGAATTTTACAAGCCTTGCAAATTTTTGCATTTCACACCACAATATATTGATAGCTCCATTTGTTTTGTTGTTGCTTTTGTTACACAGCAACCAGTCAAAATAGCGGTGTTTATTCTGGAAACACAAGGCTGATTTAATATTTGAAAATCAATGTACTATATATACATATATATATATATATATATATATATATATATATATATATATATGTTTTTATTGATTTCAGAGAGAAAGGGAAAGGGAGGGAGAGAGATAGAAACATCATCCCTGAGAGAGAATCATGGATTGGCCGCCTCCTACATGCCCCCTAGTGGGAATCGAGCCCATGACTCAGGCATATGCCCTTGTCTGGAATTGAACCCAGGCCGACGCTCTATCCACTGAGCCAAACCGGCCAAGGCATGAATAGTCTTAAGAAGAAACATGCAATCATATAAATTGATGCTAAAAATGGGATAAAATTCAATACCCAGTCATGATAAAAAAAAAAATACACACACACACACACACACACACACACACAAAAAAAAAAACAAAACAAAACAAAAAAAAAACAAAATAAAACAAAACAAAATAAAAAACCCAACCTCTCAGCAAACTAGGAAGGGAAGGGTACTTCCTTTATTTTGTTTTATTTTTTGCTCTCTCTTTTTATTTTTTAAAATATATTTTATTGACTTTTTACAGAGAGGAAGAGAGAGGGATAGAGAATTAGAAACATCGATGAGAGAGAATCATTGATCAGCTGCCTCTTGCACCACCCCTACTGGGGATGTGCCCGCAAACAAGGTACATGCCCTTGACCGGAATCGAACTCAGGACCTTTCAGTCCGCAAACCGACGCTCTATCCACTGAGCCAAACTGGTCTCGGCTTGTTTTATTTTTTAAAAATTATTGACAGTGTTACAGATGCCTTCCATTTCCTCCCTTTTTGCCCCCATCCACCCAACACCCACCCATCCTGGGTGGAAAGGGTACTTTCTTAACCTGATAAAAGGCAGCTGTTCAAAGCCTATAGCTAATATTGTATTTAATGGTGAAAGACTGAATGTTTTCCCTCTAAGGTGGAGAACAAGGCAAGAGTGTCCACTCTCACCAGTTCTATTCAACATCATATTGAAAATCCTAGCCAGTGCAACAAGGCAAGAACAAAAGAACAAAAGTCATACAAATTAGAAAAGACAAAATAAAACTGTCCCTATATACCAACATGAGAAGGTATATAGGCCTGGCCTGAGGTGGCAGGCAGGCCTCACCCAGAAACAGGTCTTCAAATTGGTGCATGGGGGAGGGGAGGCCTTAGTGCTGGGCAAAGGCAGGACTGCCTAGTGGATGATTTGCACAAGGCTTCTCTGGAACTTCTTGGAAGGGGGTGGTAGGAACTCAAAAGACAAACTCTTAGAGTCACCTTGATCTATGGGCCCTGCAGGTGGCTGGAGCTGGTAACAACCATACACTGGTTATACCAGCACCGTGTCTTGTTGCTGAAATTGGTGCTGCTTCACTTCTTGAGATTAACAGATAAGCCTAGCTTGGAGCCTTCATGGAAGACCTCAATGGCAAAGAATATCCTTGTTGATTTTCTGTCTAGTTCAATGGAAAGAATTCCAGAGGATGGATGGTGATGAAGGCCAAAAGGATCATGAACATGCTGATCTCTGATGTTTCCGGCTTCTCATTTCTCTCTAATATCTTCAGAGAGGCAGGGCTGGCATCCTGTAGGTGGCATGGGTGGCTCACCTGTCCCAGGAAGCGCCAACATCATACTGAAAAGCCTTGCCAGTGCAACAAGGCAAGAGAAAAGAAACAAAAGGCATACAATCATACACTGTCCCCTCACTTGGTGAGTCCTCTTGCACCTCAGGCCTCCCAGTTTCACAGTAGTCCTGACCTTCCTAGTCCTAGTGCAATGACTAGGCCCAAGCCTGGAGGCTGTCACAGTATCTTGTTTATTTTATTTATTTATTTATTTATTTATTATTATTATTTTAAAATATATTTTATTGATTTTTTTTTTTTACAGAGAGGAAGAGAGAGGGACAGAGAGTTAGAAACATCGATGAGAGCCTGCAACCATGGTACATGCCCTTGACCATAAATGAATCCAGGACCCTTCAGTCCGAAAGCTGACGCTCTAACCACTGAGCCGAACCAGTTTCGGCAGTATCTCATTTATTTTAACATATAACCTTTTTTCATCCAAAAGCAGTTGGGAGAACTGTGGTAATGCAGTGGTTAAACACAAGATTTTTTTCAGGCTGTGGTTACCTCCAACTGGGATCACTCTCCTGCTTTGCAGCTCCCTTTTCCTGTTTCTCTTCACAAACATGATGCCCCTTCTGATCATGTTATCCTGTTCTCCAAATCTTTATATGGATTTCTTCTATTCTCTTGGTAAAGTTTAGTATTTTCACTTTCATTACTCCCCTAATTCTGATTGTTTGTACATTTCTCCTTTTATTTTTCTTACAACGTTTCCTACCTCTTATAGTCCAAGCATTAACTCGCTAAATTTATACATGTTTCTGCTAATGACCATCTTACTGCCTTTGTCTATCTTGAATCACCACCTGCCAATCAGCAGAAGACACTTCTTGGAGGGAGGAACTTAGGCAGAAAGGCACTTGGAAGGCGTACAAGTCTCAGCATAAACGAAAGAGCTTTTGTTCTCCAAAGTTCTGAGACATGAGATAGAAAAATAAGCTCTTTTGCTATCTTTGTCCTATGATAGCGACAATACTCTCTAGGTTCTAACACAAGCACTTTGCCAGCACAAGGAGCAGAAAGTACTGGCCACAAGAAATCTAAGAGGTTGCAAAATAAGATCCTTGCCATTTAAGAGAAACTTTCTCTCAAAATCGAAATCAAACTCCCTTTGTCCTCCGTTCTTCCCCTTCCTTCCTCCTTTCCCAGACCTGCGCAGTTCAATAGAAATATAACGCAGCTACTAGAAAAGTAATTTTAAGTATTCTAGTAGTCACACTTGAAAAAGAAAAGCAACTCCTGAAATCAGTTTTCATGTTTTAACTTAATAAACCCCAAATATTATAATTTCAGCATGTAAACAATATACAAGTGGAGAGGTTTTGCATTCTTCCTGTGCAAATCCTTTGAAACACGGTGTGCATTTGACACTTACAGAACATTAATTTCTGGCTAGCTGCATTTCAACCGCCAGATAGCCACCCACTGGGCAACAAGGCTCTGGAATTTCCCCTTTTCTCCCTCCTCGCCCCGCCCTCCACCCCCAGCGGGCTAGAAATGAAGATGGCGGGGGGGCGGTAACACCGCTACTTTGAAACTGAGAAAGGCAAATTCGGGAGGACAGGAAATCCTGTGAGGGCGAGATGTTGAGACCTATCACATAACCTCCCCCCACTCCCTCCAACCCTGTCCCAGAGGCAGCTCTGAAGGCGGTGGGTGAGGCACCGCCCCGCCCCAAGGAACCACGGGAAAGTGCCTGGCTGTGGGTGGGGGTGAGAGAGGGGCTGTCCGAGGGGCGGGGTAGAAAAACAAAACAATACTTGCTGCCCGCACGCATGCGTACTGTGTGCACATACAAACCCAACCGGGCAACTAGCAACCCGGTTCCAAGCCAGTGTGTCGCTAGAATGAGTGGCCTCCCTGGGAGTTCTGTTCTCACCAGTTGTTTTTGGCTCTTCTCTGCCCACGTTTTTCCTTTGGCTTTGATTTTTTTTGGCATTGATATATTTTTAAATTAATTTCTTTATTGGTTAAGGTATCACATATTTGTCCTCAACCCCCATTCCAATCCCCCACCCCCACACTCATGCCCCTACCCCACTATTGTCCTTGACCACTGGTTAGGCTCATATGTGTGCACATAAGTCCTTTGGTTTCCTTATCATTTTTGCTTCTCCCCTGCTCTGGTTCCCATCTTGCTCATGGTGCGTTGTTGGACCCCCCCCCCCCCCCCAAGGAGACCCCTGCCCTGACCCAGGATCAGCAGCGACCCAGTCAAACGCAAGAGACGACACTTGATGCAAACCGCAAGAGGATTTATTCCAGCATGCTGGGGCCTGACCTATCACTCACGCAGGAGCAACCAAGTCAAGCCCCGAGCAGAACTTCTTACAGGTTTATAAAGGCAAAAACCGCAAAGTCAGAACAAAGAACAAGGGGAGGGGGTCTTCCAGAAAGAGGGACAGGAATTTCCTGAGGGGAGGATAGTCATTATCACAAGGAACACGGAGAAACCACCGCAGGATGTTGATAATACATCAAGTTTACTATCTCTAGGGGCTTAGTCAGGTGGCCAGGTGCTGTGTGGCTCACACCTTGTTTTTCCTGGGGCAGTTCTAAAGGTCACATTCTTACGGGAAGTCTGGGCTAGCAGGGGAATTTTTCTATATTATTTCTTTCGGCCTCTACAGTGTGTCCCCAGGCGCTGAGCCGGAGCCAACCTCTGTCCCCCCTTCCCTGGGCTGAGGCGGCTGTTGGGGCTGCTCCAGGGGCCTCAGGCCGCTGCCCCACATTATACCTCGCCAGGTTGGCTCAGGTCAACTATTTGGAGGCAGACCAAGAGGCTGCAACCTGCAACGTGAGGACAGGAATGGATGAAGGAGATGTGAGGGGCAGGTTTCAGATAGGGACTCGGGCCACATCAGGGCAGGGCAGGGCATGGTCCCTGGCTCTTTGACTTGGACAGGGATGCCAGAGCCCTCTCTGTGGATGCGTCTCAAAGTTGTTGTTGTTTTTAAAAAAATATATTTTATTGATTTTTTACAGAAAGGAAGAGAGAGGGATAGAGAGAAACTTTGATGAAAGAGAAACATCTATCAGCTGCCTCTTGCACACCTCCCACTGGGGATGTGCCCACAACCAAGGTACATGCCCTTGACTAGAATCTAACCTGGGACCTTTCAGGCCAGACGCTCTATCCACTGAGCCAAACCGGTTTTGGCACTTCTCAAAGTTTTAAACTCTGAGTCTCACACAGATCCAAATCTCTCTTTTTCTCGGATCCTCTTTCCTTTGCTATAGGCTTCTCCCCTTTCTCTTGGTTCCTCCAACTGCCTCACCCTCACAGTTCCTCCTCTTCTATAAGCCCTATCCCTTCTGTATCTGCTACTCCCCTTCCCCTCACTTTCAGCTCCCCACTCCCTTAACCCTTTCCCTTTAGGCGCCGCCCCTCCCCCAGGCCTTGCCCTCTTTATCTTTGGTTCCTTCCTTTCCCCCTCCTAGGTTGCTTCCCCCTCCCCCTAAATTTTTTTTTTTTAATAAGAATTATATAGCTTCTCTTACAGTGTATCATCCAGAGGCAGAGAGATGGGTGGGCAAAAAGGATAAACTGTATGGTAAACATTGAACTACATATAGTAAGTACAAAAGGCGAAGACTGAGATTGAATAACTGGAGAAATACTTATAGAGCCTCAATTAGATGCCAGCCACTGTTCCAAGTGTGTAGACTATATTAGTGAACAAAGCTGACGAAGAGTTCTGTTTTTACAGAGTTAAATTCTTGTGGGTACAATATATTTCAAAGTAAGTGAATTCTCTAATATGGTAGAAGGCAATAAATGCTATAGAAAAAGAGTAGAGCAAGATAATGGAGTACAAGAATGCTAATTCAGGGGGCGGGGCAGATCAGGGTGCCAGCATGGTTGGTTTGTGGTGAGAGCCCTCTTCCTGGCTTACAGGTCTTTACCTGGGGAATAGAGTCTTGATTGCTTTCCCTTTCTTTCTCTCATTCTTCCTTCCTTCCTTCCTTCCTTCCTTCCTTCCTTCCTTCCTTCCTTCCTTCCTTCCTTCTTTCTTTCTTTTCTCTCTCTCTCTCTCTCTCTCTCTCTCTCTCTCTCTCTCTCTCTTTCTTTCTTAGAATTATTAACTTTATTCTTTTTAAAAATATATATATTTTATTGACTTTTTACAGAGAGGAAGGGAGGGAGAGAGATAGAGAGTTGGAAACATCCATCAGCTGCCTCCTGCACACCCCCTACTGGGCATGTGCCCACAACAAAGGTACATGCCCTTGACCAGAATTGAACCTGGGACCTTTCAGTCCGCAAGCTGATGCTCTGTCCACTGAGCCAAACCGGTTTTGGATTGATTGCTTTTCCACTGCAAATCAGTGTTTCTCTCTTTTTTTCCTCTCTCCCTCATCCTCTCTCTAAAATCAATTAAAATACAATAAGTTTCAAACATGCACTTAAAAATATAGTTCAAATATTTTGTACTTTGTATTGGGACTTTAGACAAGAACTATTATCCTTAACTATCTGCCGTCTTTTAAAAACTTTTGCCTATTTACCTTTATAAAACTACAACAGATATGTTGCTATTGCAAAATTTCTGATTGGATACAAATGCAGGATTGTGAGTAGTCACCTATAACCAATTAATTTTGGGGCTGAAAGATCAGACAGAGGCCGAAAACCAGGACTACAGGCTTTATTAGAGGAGAAGGACCTGCCGGGCTGACTCGCAAGGGGAGAACAGCAATTTGTGCAGAGAGGTGAACACACCTTTTGAGGGGAGGAATGGGAAGGAATGAAGGCTTAGTGCACTCAGCACACACTGACTGGTGGCTTAATGTAAGGTCCATATAAGGAACATAGTTAGTCACTCAGGTATTTAGGGACAAGGGCATATATAGTCCATATAAGGTGCCTGGTTAGGGACTCAGGTATGTCCAGGCTGCAGGTTACGTCATACTCTGCTCACCAGTTGGGGGAAGGGAGGATCTATTAGGGGCAATGTATGGAATTTTGAAAAAGAATAAACTGATTATCAAGTTGTCCTGTTTTAGTGATTTTAAAAAATTCTATTTGGTAAATTATCAAGAACACAGCTGAGATCTAGAGAAGTAAGCAAAAATGTTCTGTGAAGAGCCAGACTAGATGGCATAACATTCATGCACTAACTCTCATGTCTCAGACTATCTTTTTGACATAGTTTTAACAAATCTTGTACTTATTCCATAAAGGCAGGGCTTGCTTGCTAACAAATTAGGGGAGAAAAAAGGGAAAGGAGGCATATTGACTGCTGATCACCAAAAGGAAAAAAAGGCAATATTTTTGCAAACAAGTTTAAGTTCTTTGGTAGGAGTGAGAGGGTGTGGATAACAGGATTGTGAGTAGTCACCTATCATCATTTAGTTTTGGGGCAAATTGCTCTTCTCACATCATTTGATACTAAAGATATCACAGAGTAAAAGAAGGTGCAATGATTGATATTCAAAATGACCTTGAACATTGTGATCACTGTTCTGTTTAGGGTAGAAAAGACAGAAGTGCATTTTATTTTTTAAAATCTATTTTTGTATATTGATTTTTAGAGAAAGAGAGGAAGGGAGGGAGAGAGGGAGGGAGGGAGGGAGGGAGGGAGAGAGAGAGAGAGAGAGAGAGAGAGAGAGAGAGAGAGAGAGAGAGAGAGAGAGAAAGGGAAAAATATTAATTTGTTGTTCCACTTAGTCGTATTTATACGTTCATTGGTTGATTTTTGTAGATCAAACCCATAACCTTGCTGTAATCGGGACAACGACCTAACCAACTGAGCTACGGTCCAAGGCCAAGATTAAAGTGTATTTTAAAACGATTCTTTTAAAAATGGTTGAAATAATATAAGAAAAGTTCTAATTGTTTCAAGTTCTTAACCTAATTTCCATGGACCCTAGGGGCCCTATGAAGTCTCTTAAAGTGAACAGAGAATTTGGTGCTTTTCTGGGGAGAGAGGCCTTCCCTTTCATCATTTTCTCAAAGGGTTCTATAATTTAAAAAGGTTAAAGCCTGGCTGGTGTGGTTCAGTGGTTGAGCATCAACCTATGAACCAGGAGGTCATGGTTTAATTCCTGGTTAGGGCACTTGCCTGGGTTTCAGATTTGATCCCCAATAGGAGGCAGCTGATCAATGAGTCTTTAAAAAATGTATATTTTTAAATATATTTAAGAGAGAGAGAGAGCAAGAGGGAGAGGGATATAGAAACATCAATGATGAGAGAGAATCATTGATTGGCTGCCTCCTGCACACCCCACATGGGAATTGAACCATGATCTTCTACTTCATAGGTCAACACTCAACCATTGAGCCATGCTGGCCGGGCCAATCAATTATTCTTTCTCATCAGTGATGCTTTTGTTTTTTTCTCCTTCTCCCTTCCTCTCTGAAATCAATAAAAACATTTTTTTTAAAAAAAGAAAAGGTTAAGAATGGCTGAGGTATCTGAAAAATTTATGTATTTTGGAACCCAATGATGCCAGATAAATGAAATGTTATGAATTTATAGCTATACTGTGTTAAAAATTTATAACTTAGTACAGCGTTATAAATTTATAGCACAGTACAGTTATAAATTTATAATATTATAATTATAAATTGATGGGAGCAATAGACTCAATAACCTTTTAGTTACTTCATTATGTATTTTGCAAGTGCTACCTTATTTTACTTTGTATTATTAATCAATGTTTTATTTTCCTTCTTGTAGTCATCAGTCGCACTATTTGTAAATAGGTTGGATTCAATGGAATCTGTTTTACCTTAGGAATATAATATGTAAGTCATAAGTATTATAATTATATCCTATATAATTTTGATTGTGTTAAAATGTGCCTTAATTTTTTTTTAAAGATAGTGAACGAAAGCCCTGGATATAGTAAGAAATGTGGTGGTAATTTTGTAATAAAAGTAACAGGAAAAAAACAATTAGGATAGAGAATTTTTGATGTGAGACAAATGCTTAAAAAATTAGGAAGTTGTCATACTTCTTTTTCTTTCTAAGCAAAGCAAGTTATAAATTTACTACACTGAAATTTGAAAAATATTTTGCAGAATTATAGCTTATTTCTAAAACATGGGATTGCTATGCTTATACTAAGGTTTTTAAGAGATAAAAGTGCTTAGTTTAATAGTGAGCAGTTATTACATAACCAAGATTAAATATGATTAGTCATTTGATAATAACAACAAATTACTTTTTAGAAAAATAAATTGTAGTCCCCTTTGATATTACCTTATTTCCACTAATTAAGCAGAAATAAAATCAGGTCAAATTTTTATTAAAATACTAGGTCTAAAGGGTGTTAGTATGAGTATTTAAAATATTATACAGGCTTATAATTTTATCTTCTACTTAAGCCATTTTATTTATTACATATTTTTATTGATTTCAGAGAGGGAGAGAGAGATAGAAACATCAATGATGAGAGAGAATCATTGATTGGCTGCGTCCTGCATGCAACACAGGCATGTACCCTTAACTGGAATCAAACCCAGGACCTTCAGTCCACAGGCCAGTGCTCTATCCACTGAGCCAAACCCACTAGGGCTACTTAAGCCATTTAACCAGTATATTCAAATTTACTTAAACATTTTGTAATTCTATTCACCTAGTACCTATTTGATTTGGGAGTGAGTATGTAGAAATGTGTTTGGGGGGATTTTGTTTTTAAAGTTCTCCTTTAATCAGAACTGATAATTACAGTTTCTAAATGTCTGCAGTGAGAATTAGTATAGGCTTATTTTATGTAATTTGAAGCTTAACCCTGCAAATACTATTAGTTTTTTTTAAAAGAGTGCGATTACCTACATTATGAGTCAACAGCAGTACCATGAACATTTTATTTATTTATTTATTTATTTATTTATTTATTTATTTATTTATTTATTTTCACTCCACAAGTCCCTTTATTTTTATTTATTTTTTTAATATATATTTTATTGATTTTTTACAGAGAGGAAGAGAGAGGAATAGAGTTAGAAACATCGATGAGAGTGAATCATCAATCAGCTGCCTCTTGCACACCCCCCACTGGGGATGTGCCTGCAGCCAAGGTACATGCCCTTGACCGGAATCGAACCTGGGACCCTTGAGTCCGCAGGCCGATGCTCTATCCACTGAGCCAAACGGGTTTTGGCTATTTTTATTTTTAAATTTCTTTATTGATTAAGGTATTACATATGTGTCCTCATCCCTCCATTAACTCCCCCCAAACCCCTCCTCTCATGCCCTCACCCCCCTAGTGTTTGTGTCCATTGGTTAGGCTTATATTCATGCACACAAGTCCTTTGGTTGATCCCTTTTCCTTACCCCCACCCTCCCCTACCTTCCCTCTGAGGTTTGACAGTATGATCGATGCTTCTCTGTCTCTGGATCTGTTTTTGTACATCAGTTTTTGCTGTTCATTATATTCCATCAATGAGTGAGACATGTGATATTTATCTTTCTCTGACTGGCTTATTTCACTTAGCATAATGCTCTCCAGTTCCATCCATGCTGTTGCAAATGGTAACAATTCCTTCTTTTTAACGGAAGCATAGTATTCCATTGTGTAGATGTACCACAGTTTTTTAATCCACTCATCTGCTGATGGGCGCTTAGGCTGTTTCCAAATCTTAGCTATGGTGAATTGTGCAGCTATGAACATAGGGTTGTATATATCCTTTCTGATTGGTGATTCTAGTTTCTTGGGATAGATTCCTAGAAGTGGAATCACTGGTCAAATGGGAGTTCCATTTTTAGTTTTTTGAGGAAACTCCATACTGTTTTTCACAATGGCTGCACCAGTCTGCATTTCTATCAGCAGTGTACTAGAGTTCCCTTTTCCCCACATCCTCGCCAACATTTGTTGTTTATTGATTTACTGATGGTAGCCAATCTGGCAGGTATGATGTGATAACTCATTGTAGCTTTATTTTGATTCTCTGATAATTAGTGACATTGAGCATTTATTCATATGTCTACTGGCCATCTGTATGACCTCTTTGGAGAAGTGTCTATTCAGGTCTTTTGTCCATTTTTAAAGTGGATTGTTTGTCTTTCTGGTGTTGAGCTGCGTAATTTCTTTAGATATTTTTTATATAATATTAACCCCTTTTCAGATATATGATTGGTGAATTTTCCCATACAGTGGGTTTCATTTTGTTGATTTTTTTTCTGTGCAGAGCTTTTTAGTTTAGTATAGTCCCATTTGTTATTTTTTCCTTGCCCCAGGAGATGTATAAGTGAAAATACTGCTACACAAAACATCTGACATTTTACTGCCTTTGTTTTCTTCTTTTAAAACCTTTTATTTAGAAACAATTATAGGAAACTACAAAAAAATGAACAGGGAAGTCTGATGTACTCTTTACACAAATTTGCCCTGTGGTAACATCTTGCATGATTATAATACAAGATCAAAGCCAGGCAGCTGACATTGGCACAATGCACAGAGCTTATTTAGATTGCACTAGTTTTACATTCAGTCATGTGTTTGTATGTGTATGTGTGTGTGTGTGCTCACGCGTGTGGGCATGTGAGTAGTGTGAATGAGAAAGAGGGAGAGAGAAGAGAGAAAGACACCCACACACACACACACACACACACACACACACACACACAGAGAGAGAGAGAGAGAGAGAGAGAGATTCTTTGCAATTTTATTACCTATGCAGATTCATGTTTCTACCACCACTATCAATGCACAGCATAGTTCCATCACCATAAAGCTCACTCATTCTTTCCATTTATAGTCACTCCAGCTTTCCTCCACTATCCTTACCCCAGATAAACGCTAACTTCTCTATTTCAATAATGTTATGCAAATGGAATCATACAATGTGTAACTTTTTTAGGATTAGCTTCCCCCCCCCCCCCCACACACACAGCATAATTCCTTTGAGATCTATCCAGATTGTGTTTATGTACTGTTTGTCCATTTTTATTGCTGGATAGTATTTCATGGTATGAATGTACCAGTTTGTTTACTTATTGAGGGACATTTGGATTTCTCACAGCTTTTAACTGTTATGAATGCAATTGTATGAACATTTATGCGTAGGTTTTTTGGTGCAGATAGTTTCTAATTATTCTTAGATAAACACTCAAGAGCATAATTGTGATATAAGTTGCCTGTTGTTGTTTAGTTTTCTTTTTCTTTTTTTAAAATATATTTTATTGATTTTTGTACAGAGAGGAAGGGAGAGAGACAGAGAGTTAGAAACATCAATGAGAGAGAGTCATCGATCAGCTGCCTCTTGCACACCCCCTACTGGGGATATGCCTGCAACCAAGGTACATGCCCTTGACCGGAATCGAACCCGGGACCTTTCAGTCCCCAAGCCGACGCTCTATCCATTGAGCCAAACCGGTCCCGGCGAAAAGTATGATTTTTTAAAAGAAATTCCACCCATTGGGCTGAAGAAATGAGCCAGTGTTATTCAATTCAACTACCAATAAGGAATTTTTAGGTTAGTATTTGTATGATTTCAGGATATGAAGTGCTAAATGACTCTTTTTGTAGTTTATTCTTGTTCATTATTTTTTTATTAATAACAATGGCACTTTACCCTGATAATTCCCCATAATTAGACCTTGTAAATAAGAGGCTTCATATTTAAAGTATCAAATATTTTATTATCACTTTCTATGGTAACAGCTTTATTGAGAGATACTCACATACCAAATAATTCACCCATGTAAAGTGGTTCATGAACAGGAGAAATTTTGATTGATACAGCCTGTGTTTAACACTATACATGAAAGTGGTTTCCTTGGGACCTTTTAAAGACCATGTCTATGGAGATCAAGTCTGAGAAGAATAAATAAACCAATAGGATAAAAGAGCCCCAATTGGCCAGAGTAGCAGTAACTTACCAACATTTGTGATTTGCCATCCTTAAATTACCAAGGTTAAATAAAACCAGCAGTTGCCTTTTGTTATCCCTTTTATACAGAGAAGAACTCTTTCTTGTGACTTTTCTCATTTATTTTTCTTTAAGGCTATTTATTTTGGATATATGTTGACATTCTCCTCCTGGGACACCCTTCAGGGCAAACCAGCTGGCCCCCACCCATGCACCAGGCCTCTATCTTATCTAATAAAAGAGTAATATGCAAATTGACCATCACTCCAACACACAAGATGGCTGCCTGCATGTGGTCAAAGATCCTGCCCCCATGTGGACACAGATGGCCACCACAAGATGGCCAGCAGGGGAGGCCAGTTGTGAGGGACCAGGCCTGAAAGGGAAGGCAGTTGGGGAGTGACCAGGCTAGTATAGGAGGGGAGTTGGGGGCAAACAGATTGGCAGGAGAGCAGTTAGACATCAATCAGGTTGGCAGAGGAGTGGTTAGGGGGTGATCAGGCTGGCAGGCAGAAGTGGTTAGGGGCAATCAAGAAGATAGGCAGATGATTGGTTGGGAGCCAGCAGTCCTGGATTATGAGAGGGATGTCCAACTGCTTGTTTAGGCCAGATCCCACCAGTATCCCTCGAGGGTCCCAGATTGGAGAGGGTGCAGGCTGGGCTGAGGGACACCCATCCCCCTAGTTTCATACAATACTGGTTTGGTGGTGATGAATTCCTTTAGCTTTTTCTTATCTGTGAAGCTCTTTATCTGACCTTCAATTCTTCATAATTAAAATACCAAGGGCAGCCGAAACCCGTTTGGCTCAGTGGATAGAGCGGTCTGCGGACTGAAAGGTCCCAGGTTTGATTCCAGTCAAGGGCATATACCTTGGTTGCAGGCACATCCCCAGTGGGGGGTGCGCAAGAGGCAGCTGATCGATGATTCTCTCTCATTGATGTTTCTAACTCTCCATCCCTCTCTCTTCCTGTCTGTAAAAAAAATCAATAAAATATATTAAAAAAAATAAAATGCCAAGGGCAAAAGACAATGAGAGAATCTTAAAAGCAACAAAGATAAACAGTTAGTTACCTACAAGGGAGTACCCATATAACTGTCAGCTGATTTCTCAACAGAAACTATGCAGGCCAGAAGGGAGTGGCAAGAACCTACAACCAAGATTACTCTACCCAGCCATCTTCACAGTTTCTTAATCTAAATGAGACTATACTATATATATTTCTGTTATCTGCTTGTCTGTCTTCAATTAGAAGTTTATAATGGCCTTCTTGTCATGTTCACATAGATACATAGGTAAAAGGAAACAAGAGCAAGAAAGTATACTTAAACATTATTTCACAATATTCCATTGTATGGATGATCATATTTTTTAGCCATTCCATCATGAGTAGGTGTTTTCAATTTGTGTTATTAGGATGCTGTAGTAAACATTATTTTATGTCTTGAGCCTCATTGGTAAAATGGGAATAAGAATAGTATGTTGTGAAGACAAATAGGATAATACTTGTAAAGTGCTTGAAGCAGAGTCTAATCTACACTAATAAAAGAGTAATATGCAAATTAACCATCACTCTGCTACACACACAAGCTATGCCCACCAGTCAATCAGGAGCAAGTATGCAAATTATGTTCCATTGGTCTATATGTCTATATCAGCACTATGCTATTTTGATCACTACTAGAGGCCCGATGGACAAAATTTGAGCAAGAGTAGGCCTTCCTTCCCTCGGCTGCTGGCACTGTCATCCCTCTGGCACCCAGGACCGGGGCTTCCCTCCAGCCACCAGCAGGCACCCAGGACCCGAGGTTCCCTCACAGCCCCAGATTCATCTAGAACACCTGATCTAATTAGCATATTATACTTTTATTATTATAGATAGCCTGGTAGTATAGTTTGATATCAGTTTGTTCTTTTTTCTCAAGATTGCTTTGGCACTTTGGGATCTTTTGTGGTACCATATGAATTTTAAGATTATTTATTTTAGTTCTGAGAAATATACCATTTGTATTTTGATAGGGATTGCATTTACTCTATAGATTGTTTTGAGTAGTATGAATATTTCAATGAGGTTAAATCTTTCTATCTATGAGCACATTAAATGCTTTCATATTTGTAGCTTCTTTCTTCTTATAGTTTTAGTTTTCCAGTACAGGTCTTTTATCTACTTGGTAAAATGTATTTCTAGGTATTTTATTCTTTTTTTTTATGCAATTGTAAATGGGGTTGTTTTTATAATTTTTCTGATAGTTTGTTATTGGTATATAAAATGGAACTAATTTCTGAATATTAATTTTGTATCCTGCTACTTTACTGAACTCATTAACTGCAAAAAATTTTGGTGGGATCTTTAGGGTTCTCTTTGTATAGTATGATGTCATCTGCAAATAATAAATTTTACTTCTTTCTTTCCAATTTGGATGCCTTTTATTTATTTTTGTTTGAATGCTGAGCCTAGGACTTCTAATACCAAATTAAATAAAAGTGGAAAGTGGAAAAAAAAAAAGTATGCAAATTAATTCAACCAAGATGGCGGCCAGCAATGGAGTTGGAGCAAGCAGGAGGCTTGAGTTGCCCTGGCAATGGAGAAAGTCAAGCTTCTCACCCTCCCTGGCCTGCCCTGGCCTCCACTCAAGGCTATTATAGAAGATAAATAAATTCCAACAAAGATGGTGGTGGCCATGGAGCTGGAGCTGAGCAGGAGGCTTGGGTTTCCCTGGTGATGGAGGAAGCCAAGCTTCCCACCCACCCTGGCTTCTGCTCAAGGATACAAAGCTTCAATTATAGAAGATAAATAAATCCTAGATATTTGATTCCAGCCAGCCCTGATCTCTGCTCAAGGAGGTGCTGGAAATAAAATTAAAAAAAAAGGAAAGAAAGAAAAGAAAAAAAGGAGAGGCTGGGACCTTGTGTAGCTGGGAGGTGATCAGGCCAGGATGGGATGGCAGGGGCTGTTGGAGGTAAGCAGACCAGCAGGAGGTACAGTTGGGGGTGATTAGGCTGTCAGTGGGGGTCAGTTGGAGGTGATCAGGACAATGAGGGAGGGCAGTTTGGAGTGAGCAGGCCAGCAGGGGGGCAATTGGAGGTGAGAAGGCTGGCACAGAGAGCATTTGGGGGTGATCTGGCTGGTGGGAGGCAAGCAGGCTGCCAGCAGGGGACAGTTGGGGGCGAGCAGGCCAGCAGGGAAAGTGGTTAGAGGCAATCAGGCATGTAGTCCCAGATTGTGAGAGGGATGTCCAATTGCCAATTTAGGTCCGATTCCTGTAAATCAGCAGTAGGACATCCTTCGAGGGATCTCAGATTGGAGATGGTGCAGGTCAGGCTGAGGAACACTTCCCACCCCCGTGCACGAATTTCGTGCGCTCGGCCACTAGTACATAATAAGCACTCAATAAATGTGTACTCTTCTCTAATTACTACCTTAGAGTACATTCATATAAGTATTAATTGCTGGGTTAAAATATATGGACTTTCAAAAATCACACAGAACAGATATAGAGTTTAGTGAGTATAAGGGAAACACTTTTGTAAACTCCAGCCAGTTAAGAAATAGAATTCAGCCAGCCATCTAGGAAAGCATGCATGTATCCCTACCCATTTACAATAACCCTCCCTCTCTTAAACCTACTCTAATTTTTATCCTAATCACTTCCTTGAGTTTATTTTATAGTTTTATAATCCAAGTCTACATCCCTAGACACTATATTTTAGACATGATCATTTTATATGTCTTTATTTAATATTTAAAAATGTTTTATTGATTTCAGATAGGAAGGGAGGAGAGAGAGATAGAAACATCAATGATGAAAGAGAATCATTGATTGGCTGCCTCCTGCACACTCCCTACTGGGGATCAAGCCTGTACTCCTTGGTGGGAATTGAACCTGGGACTCTTCAGTTTGCAGGCTGATGCTCTATCCACTGAGCCAAGCCGGCTAGGGCTTTATCTAATATTTTATTAAGAGTATTTTCAAACACACAGAAAAGTTGGGTGAATTATATAGTGGCTACTCATATACCCACCACCCAGATCATTTATCCAAATGATTTTGCATATTCCTTTGGTCTTGATTTCCTGCAAATTGGCATATGGAGCCAGTGGCTTGATCAGATTCAGGTTTGATCTCTTTGGCAAGGTAAGGTAGTGGTGTGTGGTTTCATCATGAAGCACGTGATCATCTCTTTTTAAAAAAATTAGATTTATTATTTAGAGTAGGTTCAAAGAAAAATTGGGAGGTACAGAGATTACCCATGTACTGCCTGGCTCCACACATGCATAGCCTCCCCCATTATCAACACCCCCACCCCAAAATGATACATTTGTTATAATTGATGAACCTACACTGATACAGCATATTCACCCAAGGTCCATAGTGTATATTAGAGTTCACTCTTGGTGTGCTCATTCAATGGATTTGGACAAATGTATAATGACATTTACCCATTGTTACAGTATCTTACAGAGAAGTTTCACTGTCCTAAAAATCCTTTGTGCTCCACTCATTCATTCCCCCTGTCCCACCTGATGTCTTTTTGTGGTTATATCTGGATCCATTAATTCATTAAAGGTTGTGCACACTGGAGACACAAGAACATGTGGAGTGAGCGCCCATCAACCAGCGCCCTCTAGTGACAAAGTTTCATTCAGTGCCAGCTTTTGAAGGAAAAATATTTAAAATATTTAAAGGGCCCAGAGAATTTTCACGTATGTAAAAAAGCAATAATTTTTTGTTGCTTTTTAAAAAATTTATTGTTGAAAGGATTACATATGTCCTCCTTTTCCCCCATTGACCTTTCCCACTCTATCCCCTCCCTGCCCCCACTCCAGTCCTTCACCATTCTATTGTCTGTGTCCATGGGTTATGCATACATGCATACAAGTTTTTGGTTGATCTCTTTCCACCCACACACCCATCTTGCTCTCTCTGAAGCAAAGAGGCAAAAGGTTTTTTTGTTTTGCTTTTAATCCTATTTGTAATTCCTTGAATTCCCTCGATTGGTGCCTTTTACTAGTACAGTATCAGTTCCGGAATTTTCAGCCATTGTCAGATATTTTCTTCACTTCTTTTCAGATATCAATTAAAGCTATATTAAATATTCTCATTTTCTCCTCCATATATCTTAACCTCCTTTCAGTATTTTTAATTTTTTTTTCTGTGTTCTGATCTTTTGGCCTATGTTGTAGTCTACAAATTCTCCACTTGTTCCTTCTCTTAAGCATAGGTATTGCATTTTTTTTCCTGTTTTTATTTTTTATTTTATTATTTTTTATGAAATTATTATCTGTGTACATATACCATTGCCCCCCTCCCTCCCCAGAGTTTTGTGTCCATTGGTTGTACTTATATGCATGTATACAAGTCCTTCGGTTGATCTCTTATCTACCCCAGATCTCCCTACCCTCCTCGCTGTAATTTGACAGTCTGCTTGTTGCTTTACTGTCTCTATATCTATCTTTTGGTTCTTCAGTTTATAATGTTCTTTATCATCCATAAATGAGTGAGGTCATGTGGTGTTTCTCTTTCATTTTTAATTTCAGAAATCATATTTTTAATTTCTACAAATTTATGTTGTTCTTTTCTTTTTTCATTTTAATTTCTTTATTTATTAAGGTATTACATATTTGTCCTCATCCCCCCATTACCTTCTCAACCCCCCTCCCACTCATGTTCTCATCCCTCTGTTGTCTGTGTCCACTGGTTAGGCTTATATGCATGCATACAAGTCCTTTGGTTGATCTCTCCCATTCGTCCCTTACCTTCCCTCTGAGGTTTAACAATCTGATCGATGCTTCCCTGTCTCTGGATCTTTTTGTATTTTGTTCTTTTCAAATCTGCTAGGTCATTATTTTATACTTATATTTTCATGCACATGCTTTCATACTTTTATTTATTTTAAATATATTAGATTTTGTTGATTTAAATCTGCCTCTGATCATTCCTATGTCTGAAATCTTTGCAGGTTTGTTTCTGATGGTTCTTGCTCAGGATGCCTTTTTTTCCTGTGTGCTTATGTTATTTTGGCTGCATACTCATTGTTCTCAACAATTGTTTGTGGAATTTCTATGAGTCCCAGGACCAAAGTGCTTTCCTCTAGAGAGATTTTTTAAAATTACTTCTGCAAGGTGGCTTTGGGAAATATCAGTTTGGGACCACCTCAAAGCAAATTCACAAAGCCTTGTCTTAGTTTTCTAGGGCTTCCCTGACAGAGTACCACAAAACAGGTAACTTACAACAACAGAAATTTATTGTGTCACAATTCTGAAGGCTAGAAGTTTAAGATCAGGTGTCAGCAGTGTTGATTCCTTCTGAAGGCTGTGAAGGAGACTGTTCCATGTTTCTCTCCCATCCTCTGGTGATGGCTGGCATTCTTGTTATTTGTGGCTTGCAGTGGTGTTGCTCTAGTCTTTGTCATCACATGGCATTCTCCCTGTGTGTATATGTCTTCATATGGCCTTTTCCTCTTCTTATAAAGACACCAGTCATATTGAATGGCTTTATCTTAATTTGGTTTTGTCTGCAAAGACCCTATTTCTAAATAAGGTCTTATTCACAGGTACTAGGGGTTAGGACTTCAACACATCTTTTTGGGGGATATAATCCAATTCATAACAAGTCTCATACAAAAAAATCACCCCCAAGCCCTCTTGGAAAAATACTTATTTACTTTCATTTAACAACTTGTACCAGAAAAAAAAGTGGTCAAATGTTTTCTTCTTCTGGATTAGAGAAGTGGTTTTCAAAGTGTGTTCAAGAATTAGGAGCATTGGTGCCCCTTGGGAGTTTGTTAGACATACAGAATCTCAGACCGTACCATAGACCTAATGTTTCAGAATCTGCATATTTTTAAAAGGAAGCACAACTATCTTCCTATATACTTAAAAAATTTATTTCAGAGAGAGGAAGGGAGAGAGAGATTAGAAACATCAGTGATGAGAGAGAATCATTGATCGTCTGCCTCCTGTACACACCATACTTGGGATCTAGCCCATAACCTGGGCATATGCCCTGAACAGGATTTGAAGGATGACTTCATGATTCATGGGCCAATGCTCAACCACTCAGCCACATTAGCTGGGCAGAATCTGCATTAAAATTTTTTAAATAAATCTTTATTGTTCAGATTATTACAATTGTTCCTCTTTTCCCCCCATAGCTCCCCTCCATCCGGTTCTCACCCTACCCTCTTCCCTTATCCCCCCACACTGTTCTCATCCATAGGTGTACAATTTTTGTCCAGTCTCTTTCCACATCCCTCATACCCCTTTCCCTTTGAGAATTGTCAGTTTACTCCCTTTATATGCCCCTGATTATATTATATTCACCAGTTTATTTTGTTCCTCAGATTTTTATTCACTTCATTTTTAGATTCACTTGTTGATAGATATGTATTTCTTGTTCATAATTTTTAATTTAACCTTTTTCTTCTTCTTCCTCTTCTTAAAGAATACATTTCAGTATTTCATATAATACTGGTTTGGCAGTGATGAACTCCTTTAGCTTTTTCTGATCTGTGAAGCTCTTTATCTGACCTTCCATTCTGAATGATAGCTTTGCTGGGTAGAGTAATCTTGGTTGTAGGTTCTTGCTATTCATCACTTTGAATATTTCTTGCCACTCACATCTGTCCTGCATAGTTTCTGTTGAGAAATCAGCTGACAGTTGTATGGGTGTTCCCTTGTAGGTAAATAACTGCTTTTCTTTTTCTTTTTAAAAAAAATTAAATAAATCTTTATTGCTCAGTTTATTACAATTGTTTCTCCTTCCCCCCCCTCTATAGCTTCCTTCCACCCAGTTCCCACCCCACCCTCTACCCTTCCCGCCTCCCTCATTGTCCTCATCCATAGGTGTACGATTTTAGTCCAGTCTCTTCCTGCACCTCCCACACCCCTTTCCCCCTGATAATTATCAATCCACTCCCTTTCTTTGCCCCTGATTCTATTATATTCACCAGTTTATTCTGTTCATCAGATTTTTAATTCACTTGATTTTTAGATTCACTTGTTGATATATATGTATTTGTTGATCATAATTTTTTATCTTTACCCTTTTCTTCTTCTTCATCTTCTTAAAGAATACCTTTCAGCATTTCATATAATACTGGTTTGGCAGTGATGAACTCCTTTAGCTTTTTCTGATCTGTGAAGCTCTTTATCTGCCCTTCAATTCTGAATGATAACTTTGCTGGGTAGAGTAATCTTGGTTGTAGTTTCTTGCTATTCATCACTTTGAATATTTCTTGCCATTCCCATCTGGCCTGCATAGTTTCTGTTGATAAATCAGCTGACAATTGTTTGGGTGCTCCCTTGTAGGTAACTAACTGCTTTTCTTTTGCTGCTTTTAATATTCTCTCTTTGTCTTTTGCTTTTGGTATTTTAATTATGATGTGTCTTGGTGTGGTCCTCTTTGCATTTCTTATGTTCAGGGTTCTCTGTACTTCCTTGACTTGTAAGTCTATTTCTTTCACCAGGTGGGGGAAGTTTTCTGTGACTATTTCTTCAAATAGGTTTTTAGTATCTTGCTCTCTGTCTTCTTCTGGCACCCCCGTAATTCTGATGTTGATATGCTTGAAGTTGTCTCAGAGGCTCCTTACACTATCTTCATATTTTTGGATTTATTTTTCTTTTTGCTTTTCTGGTTGTTTTTTGCTACTTTGTATTTCAATTCTTTGACTTGATTCTTGTATTTCTCTAGTCTGCTGTTGGTCTCTGTATAATATTTTTTTTTTATTTCAGTCAGTGTACGTTTTATTTCCAGTTGGTCCTTTTTTATATCCTCGAGGGTCTCGCTAAATTTATTGGCCTTTTCTAGGAAATCCTTGAAAAACCTTATAACTTGAACTCTATATCCAGTCATTTGTTTTCCTCCATTTCTTTTGTTTGGGATCTGGTGTTTTTTTTGTGTGTGTGTGTGTCTCTGAATTTTGGTTGCTTCCCTGTGTTGATAGAGTGGCTTTGTGTGCTAGGTGTCCTAGCATGGCTCAGTGGCTCAGCTTCCCCAGTTACCTGAGGTGGACATTCTTGGTGCACGCCTTTGTGTGCTGTATGCACAGTCTTGTTGTAGTTAAGCCTTGATTGTTGTTGGTATCACTGGGGCGAATTGACCTCCAAGCCAGTTGGCTGTGAGGATCAGTTGTGTCTAAGATGGGAGAACTTCTGTGCTGGAGACACCTTTATGAGACAAGACTTGCAAAAGCCTCTGGGCTCAGCTTGGATGGCAGGGGGTGGGGGGAGGCGGGAAGTCTCAGGGCAGAGAAGACAGCATTGGTTTCCTGTCAGCCTTTTCCTAATAGGTCCCTGTGTCTCAGTGTCCAGTGGTAATCGCTGCAAGTACCCCTGAGAGAAAGCTGCCCTCGAGTTATGCCCACTGCCAGACAGTCTTCTTTCTCCCTGAATGAGTCTGGGTCCCAAGAGTCTTGCCCATAACTGGAGTTCAGTGCAGTCAGGAGCTTTTGTCTCCCTCCTGCTTGAGAAAGCCAGCCACGCACTCAGTTGCTCGCCCTCTCTGTGCATGTGCCTCACTACCTCTGCCTTCTACAGTTCCTCTGAGTCTCAGTGTGCTTTTCTCTTTCCTGAGTCCAGTTTCACCACGTATGAGTCTGAGTCTGGGTCCCGAGAGTCTCACATGGAACTGGAGTTCAGGGTAGTCCTTCCCACTTGAGAAAGCCAGCCACACTCTCAGTTGCCAGTTATCTCTGTGCATGCATCTCAGTACCTCTGCCTCCTGCAGCTCCTCTGAGTCTCAGTGTGATTTTTCTTTCCTTCTAGTTGTAGAATTTCCACTCAGCCAGCCTTCCTGTGGTTCTGGATGATGTTCATTTTGTCTTTTAGTTGTAGTTTTGATATTTTTGTGTGAGGCAGCAGTTTAGGTTTTTACCTATGCCACCATCTTGGTTTCTCACCTGGACAAACAGTTTTCAGCTGAGCAGAATCTACATTTTAACCAGATCCCTGGGTGATTTATATAAATTTTCAAGTTCAAGAAACATTGATGTGGGAAGTTTGGATAATTTTCTTCAGATATAGATGTGCTATTAAGGAGTGAACTAATGAATGCTTGGTTGGTCAGGAGACTTGAAGTCACTTTTTTTTTTTTTTTTTTTTTTTTTAGATTTTAAGCTGGGAGCTGGGTGGGCCACCATCCTGTCTGCTGGAGAGGCAGGTTGAATTCACTTTTTATCTGTTTGATGCTCTTGATTATAAATGTAAACACTCTTTCATTATAGAAAATTTGGAAAGTACAGAAAAGTATAAAGAATCAGCAAAAGACAAACCTCAGAGGGAAGGTTGGCGGGGATGGAGAGATCAACCAATGAACTCATATGAGTAGATGCATAAGCTGCAGATACAGCCAATAGGGTGCTGAAGGCCGGGGGCAATGTGGGAAAGGTCAATGGGGGAAAAGGGTACATATATAATACTTTAAACAACAAAGATTTTTTTAAAAAAAGAAGCAGCAAAAAATTACTGCTTATAATCTCACTACCTAGAGGCACCACTGTTAACATTCTGAAACACATCCTGCTACTTTTTTCCTTTGCTTCATTACTTTTATTATAAATAAACTCCAAACTCTTGATAAACTTGAAGGGGGTCAAATATACCATAATGGAAGAATATTTGAGTTTGGGTGGTGGGCACACAATGCAATATAAAAATATCTTGTGCCCTGGCTAGCTATCTCAGTTGGTTAGAGCATTTTATAGTTTTGTAACAATTGTTTTAAGAATATGGAAGTAACAACTATTTAAGACTATAGAATTAAGTAAAATCTTAAAAAATTTAAATAGGCAATTTTATTTTCTTCTATGTATAAGCATCTGAATACCATGTAATGTGAAGAAAAATCGACAGATCTGGAAGAGAATAATATTGAAGGTGTCCTAACTCTCTTCTTTAATTGCTGCTACATTTTCTTTATCCATTCATCTATCAATGGACACTTAGGTTGTTTCCATATATTGGCTATTGTATATAATGCTGCAATGAACATGAGGTTTAATATATCTTTTAACTTAGTGTTCTTTTCCTTCAAATAAATATCCAGAAGCAGAATATTTTGAGAAATATACATACTGTTATCCATAGTGGTTGCACTAATTTACAGTCACACCAACAGTGCACAAGGGTTCTCTTTTCTCTACATCATCTCCAACACTTGTTGTCTTTTGATAATAGTCATTCTAGTGGTCAGACCCGGAGCGGCTGGGCCCAGAGCAGCCGGGCCAGAGCAGCCTGGTCGGGAACAGCCAGGCCCAGAGCAGCCAGGCCAGGAGCAGCCAGGCCCGGAGCTGCGGGGCTCGGAGCGGCCAGGCCCAGAGCAGCCAGGTTGGGAGCAGCCAGGCCCAGAGCAGCAGCAGCCAGACCAGGAGCAGCAGTGGCCAGACCCGGAGCAGCTGGTTGTGGTTCAGACCAGAGCAACAGAGGCCAGGCCCGGAACAGCTCGCTCCTCGCCTGCCCATGCCCCAGGGCTGCCTCTCAGACATGGCTGGAAACTTTTGGGGGAACTTGAGGGTCTGCTGAATCAAGTGATGAAGGCTTAGATCTGGATGTATTGAATTATTATAGCGCTGGGGTGTTGATCTGTGAGTGTCTTGTGTGGGGTCTGGATGAGGTTGGTTGATCTATTTGGAAATGTCTTTTGTGTGAAGTGTATCCTTGGGCATGTGGAGGTATTATTGATTTGAGAAAATGCTAAGTAACTGATTTACTACCTGAAAAATTTAAAGTTCTGAAAGTTTAAGGTCTCTTGCCAAAAAGAGGTTTTAAAGCTAACACCTTAATTTTAGTGGAAAAAGGGGAGGACAAGCCCTTCCCACCCAGAACAGGTAATCCAATTCCAGCCAGCAGCTATCTTTAAACAATGTGTCAATTTACACTTGAATGGCTACACCTTTTGATAGCCTAAGGGCAAGTTTACATGTAAACAAGTTTGCTTCTCAATTCCTAGGGCAGAAAAAACAAGGTTTAAAATTATTAGATTTTAAAATTTATTCTTAGTAGTGTAAAAGTTTATTAATTAAAAAAACAACAAAAAACAACAACAACAAAAAAAGGAGATTGAAAAATCTGAAGAACAATATTAGCTGTTGATTGTAGTAGAGTCGGAGATACGGGAGGGGAGTGGTCTGACAATTCTCAGGGAAATGGGGAGAGGTGGATGTCGGAAGAGACTGAACATAAACTGTGCACCTATGGATGAGAACAATGGGGGGTGGGGAGGGGGCGGAGGGTGGGGTGGGAACCTGGTGGAGGGGGGAAGAAATGAGGAACCTTTGTAATAATATGAACAATAAAGGTTGATTAAAAAAAATAGTCATTCTAACAGATGTGAGGTGATTTTGATTTTCATTTCACTGATAATAAGTGATGCTGGGCATCTTTCATGTATTTGTATGTCTTCTTTTTATTTTTTTATTTTTTATTTTTTATTTACTTTTTTAAATTAAATTATTATCTGTGTACATATTTTAACATTGCCGCCCCCCCCCCCCCCCCCATACATACCCTCCCTTCCCAGAGTTTTATGTCCATTGTTTGTACTTATATGCATGCATACAAGTCCTTCGGTTGATCTATTATCTCCCATATGTCTTCTTTTTATTTTTAAAATATTTTTATTGAATTTATTGGGGTGACATGTATGTCTCCTTTGAGAAATGTCTATTCAGGTCTTCTGTCCATTTTTATTTTTTTTATTTATTTAAAACATCGATTGATTTTAAAGAGAGAAAGGGAGAGAGAGAGAGAAATATCAATTTGTTGTCCCACTTATTTATGCATTCAATGATTGATTCTTGTATTTGCCCTGACTGGAAACCTTGGAATATTGGCTTGAAGCTCTAAACCAGTGGTCGGCAAACTGTGGCTCATTGAGGCTCATATGAGGCTCTTTGGCCCCTTGAGTGTGGCTCTTCTGCAAAATACAATGGCCTGGGCGAGTCTATTTTGAAGAAGTGACGTTAGAAGAAATTTAAGTTTAAAAAATGTGGCTCTCAAAAGGAATTTCAATCATTGTGCTGTTGATATTTGGCTCTGTTGACTAATGAGTTTACCGACCACTGCTCTAGACCCTCCTCTCAGTGGGGCCATTGTTATCAAATCTCTGAAACAGTAAGCACAATTATTGAAAAAACAAGATAGACTTCAACATGAGAATTGGCCAAAACACATTTCCTGAGGGAAGCATTTTTGATTGTTTTTGTTAGTCTCTTGATCTTTAAGCTTTTTTTTTTTTAAACCCTCCATTCTCAAGATCACTTTGAAAATTAATAAATATGATAGCCCTCACAGCAACCTTCAACATGTCAAGGCGATATTTTAACTTGTGTCCTCTGATATTTCATTCCATTTCCTACTGACAAGTCCCCCACTTCCCTTGGAGTATTTGAGGTTTTCCATAATACAAAGTAACCCTTACATTTTTTAGCTTTAGAAAAAACACATCTCTTGAAAAATATGCCTAATAAAGACCCATCAAGTTCTGTATCTAATTTCCTGATATGTAAGCAGGTGATAACCCCTGGGACTGTTGAAGGCTTACTTTAGCACCAACTATTTGAAAAGTTCTCTTGACTCCTAAGTTTGCCTTTAGAGGTTAGAATTCAACATAGAAATAAATTCAGTTGTCACGCATCTGTTCCTGATTTAGAGCAAAGGTATACAATATCACAAAGCTCCATTTATTAAACTTTATCTCAAGAAAACTTAAAAATTAAAAAATAGTAATTCCAGGCCCCAATGTAGACCATGAACATACTTAAACACACACGGAAAAACAAAATTTAAAACTTTTTGATTTTTCCTAAAAGAAGTGTGATGTTTTTGGCTGATAAACGTTTAGAGATAAAATCTGTTGCCAAGGAACACAATTTTTGACCTCATAAGGAAATCACTCTGGTAACCTGACACGTTGCCAATATTCTAAGACTAGAATTAAAGACATTCTTTGGATTCTTCCCTTTGAAAATTTTCAGAGGAAAACTGTGAAGCAGCATCTAGCTCAATAGAGACATTGATCAAAGCTTGTTAAAAATGGAAGGTTTGCAGTTCTTGGTTAATGTATGTCAAATTCAGCAGGCCAAGGGAGTAAGTTTTTCATGATGGGGTTCTTACTGGTCCGTGGTTTGGGGTCAATTTTCCATAGTCTTCTCTCCCAGCATCATAGTCCTGTCAAAACTCATCTGCTACCTGGACCCTAGGCCATCCATAACCCTGTTGCCAACATCCCAATCTGTGAGAATGATCCGATTATCCAGACAAGCTCTACATGGCATTTTCTGTATCTGCTCTTGAATAAGATTCTACAAATCAGAAACAACATGCTGTTTTCTTCATTTTATCTGGACCCATAATGATATTCTTTATGTTACCACTTTTGCTGGAGAGTTCATAGATTTGTTTTTCTGCCATGTAAAAGGAAAGATTTCCAACATAAATCGTATGTCTTTTTTTCAGTAACTTTTCCTGTTCTTCATTGACACCCCAGAAGTGCTGGTTCCAGTACAGGTTCAGCTCCACATAGGGATCGCTGCGCAGCGCCTTTAGGAGGCCACTGGACATAGTGCAGAGAAGTGGATGAGGACTCCACCACTCCAGGAACAATGAGTTGCCACTGGAGGTGGTAGAACCAGAGAATTGTTTGTTTTATGGATGTTATGATCACTTCTTTTCCTTAAAACATTTGTTTCATTTGATTTTTGGGTTACCATATTTTCCTGCTTTTCTACTGTCTTACTGGCTACTTATTACTCTTCTCATCTCTCCAACCTCTTAATGTTGGAGGGCCCCAGGACTCAGTCTTTGAACTTTTATAGAAGAACCATTTATACTTACACTTTAGTCATTTTATTATTTCATGGTGTTAGATACCATGATAACTTAAATCTTTAGACTTGTATACCTAGTTACTTTACATATCCACTTGCTGTCTAATAGGTATTTCAAACTTAACATGTCCAAAAATGAACTTCTAATCTTCCCTCCAGTAAATGGCAGTTACATCCTTTAGTTGCTCAGGCCCCAGAACCATACCATCACCCCTGACTGCTCTTTATCCTTCTGCATTCAGACCTTATATACAGTCCTATCATTTGGAAGATCATGTGGCTCTATTTTCACAAAATATTTAGAATTTGTCAATTCTCATCACCTCTACCACTATCACCTGGTCCTAGACATCATTATAACTCAACTGGATTATTACAAAAATGTAGCTGGTCTCCCTGCTGCCACCCTTGTCTTTTAGCAGCCTGTTCTCAATACAGCATTCCTTTAAAAACTGCTAGCTCACTTAGCTTAGCATAATACTCTCCAGGTCCCTCCATGCTGTCTCAAAGGGTAATAGATTCTTCTTCTTCTTCTTTTTTTTTTTTTTTTTATAGCTGCATAGTATTCTATTGTGTAAATATACCACATCTTTTTTATTCACTCATCTACTGATGGGCACTTGGGCTGTTTCCAGATCTTAGCTATTGTAAATAACTCTGCTATGAACATAGGGGTGCATACATTGTTTTTCATTGGTGTTTCTGGCGCAGACAATAGTGTGGTGAAAGCCTGGGAGGATGTGGAAGCCGGTGAGGAGGTTAATGGGGGATAAAAGGGGACATCTGTAATACTTTCAACAAAGTTAGTATAATATATATCTGAAAAAAAAATTAGTCATTCCTCTTTTAAGAAGTTCCAGTTACTTCTCATCTCATTTAAAGTGAAAGCAAAACTTCTGAAAATGGCCTATAAGGCCTTATATAACCTCTAGGGCTTCCACCTTGATCACAGATCTTAACACAGTTTTTGCTGCATAATTCTTTCTCATGAAATACAACTATTTCTTGTACTGGGTTTAAGTAAACAATAAACCTTGATATGCAGTAATTTAATTTTTCTCTTCAGTGTGAAGTTTTGACCTGTAAATTTAACATTTATTATTTCTTTTTTTTCATAAGTGTTTTAAAATGTACTTTGGCCCAGCTGGCATGACTCAGTGGTTGAGCATCGACCTATGAACCAGGAGGTCACTGATTCCTAGTCAGGGCATATGCCCTGGTTGTGGGCTCAATCCCCAGTGTGGGGTGCACAGGAGGCAGCTGATCAATAATTCTCATCATCGATGTTTCTACCTTTCTCCCTCTCCCTTCCTCTCTGAAATAAATACAAATATATTAAAAAAATATTTTGGCTTTAAATAGAATATGTTCATTTACAAACACTTAATAAGGGCATATTATCTTCCAGACACTAGGGTTATAAAAATGAAGAGTTACAATAGAAGTGTACACCAATAACCTTCACATTTGTAAGTGAATCGTTTTATTGTGCATATACATGTAAAATGACAATCCCATAAGGATTATATATTATCCTTTAAATAGAAACCAAGAGATAAATTGTATGTTGAGTAAATACAGCATAACTATTTTTTCTTTTGATTTTTCTATCTCCCTTTTATTCTTCTACTTTTCAAGTGGTATAAAAGTCTCTTTATTCCTGGCTAAGCATTTGCTAGCTTTATCAGACTTGTCTAGTTTCAAACTTTTCCAGTTTTTGTTTTCCATCTTCTGTCTTTAATAATCATTCTCTTTTTCAAAAATGAGGTGCACATAGACTATGTCCTCAGTACCCTTTATTGGTAAGCATAGCATTTTATGTACAGTAGACCCTCAAATATCTGGGTGTTTATAAATATGATTTATACTTCACTTATTTGTGTTTTTTTTTTAACTCTATAGCTAAGGTTACAAAGTAAATTATTTAATATATTGAAGAAAGATTAGATGAAATATGAAAAATAAAGCCATTTTCTAATAAAGAGATTTACAAAATCGATCCTCAAGTTCTTAAGTATTGCATTTTGAGCATCATTTTAGTGTTAGGGACATTTAGAAGCGAAAATATTTTAAATAGTAAATAATTTTATTTTTATTTATTTATCTATCTATTTTAAAAATATATTTTATTGATTTTGTACAGAGAGGAAGGGAGAGAGATAGAGAGTTAGAAACATCGATGATAGACATCGATCAGCTGCCTCTTGCACACCCCCTACTGGGGATATGCCCGCAACCAAGGTACATGCCCTTGACCGGAATCGAACCCCGGACCTTTCAGTCCCCAAGCCAACGCTCTATCCATTGAGCCAAACAGGTCTTGACAAAATAGTAAATAATTTTAAATGCAGAATATAATGATAGGCCCATTCCCCCCCCACCCCTTCCATTTCTTTTGCTTGAGATCTCCTTCCTTTTCTTGGCATTTTTGCTGCTTCCCTGAGTTGATAGGGTAGCTTTGTGGGCCTGGGTGTCCTATATGGTTCAATGGGTCAGTCTCCCAGTTACTTGAGGTGGACACTCTTGGTGCCACCTTTTGTGGACTGTGTGTACACCCTTATTGTAGTTAAGTCTTGATTGTTGTTGGTGTCACTGGGAGGAATTGATCTCCAGGCCGATTAGCTGTGAGGACCCGCTGTGTCTATAACGGAAGAATTGCTGTGCTGGAGAGACTTTCATGGGGGAGTACTTGTTCCCGTAGGGCTTTGGTGCTCACTGAGTCTTTGAATATGTCTTTTATGAGAGTAGTTGAAATCTGGTGTCGCCTCACACCTATCACTAGATACACTGGTTTCCGGATCTCCAACGGGGTGCAGTTCAGCTACTGTCTGAGGTCACCCAGCAGGAGCTACCACAAGAACTACAGTTTTCTCCTCTTTGCTTGGGATTTTGTGGTTTTGGAGCTGGAGCTGGTTTATTTCATTAAGTTGCCACAATATAGGCTATTTATATGCAAAAGCAGCTGTGTGGAGCCTGGGCGGGTTTGTAGAATGTGTGGGGCGGGCCCTCAGGGAGGGGCGGGGTCTCAGGAGGTCACTAGGCTGGGGTGTGGCAAACAGCAATGGCTGCTATCAACTGTCTCTGCCTTTCAGCATTTCCAAGTCCCCGCAGTCCAGTGCAGTAAACAATGATTGCTGCATGAACCTCTGAAAAAAAGTCACTCTCACTTTTGGACCCTATGGCCGACAGACCAGTTTCTCCCCATAGGCATCTGGGTCCCATGTGGCCACAGAAACTGGATTTCAAAGTGATTGGGAGCTAGTTTCCCTTTGGGTTGAAAAAAAGCCGTGTGCCCAGTCGCCTGCCACTAGCCTGATTTGCGTGCTTCTATACCTAGGCTTTTCAGTTTTTCAGCGTTTGTGCTCCTTTATCTTTCAGCCAGCTTTCCTGTGGTTCTGGGTGATAGATGTTTTGTCTTTTAGTTGTAGTTTTGAAATTGTTGTGCTGCGAGGCGGGAGATTAGTTGTTCACCTATGCCAGTGTTTTTCAACCTTTTTTGGGCAAAGGCACACTTGTTTCATGAAAAAAATCACGAGGCACACCACCATTAGAAAATGTTAAAAAATTTAACTCTGTGCCTATATTGACTATATATAAAGTAATTCTCTTGAATAGGAATCAAATAAACACAAAGAAAGTATTTTATAATTACTTTATTATGAAATATTAAGTAAACAAAATAGTGAAAAATTATAAAATTCTTGTCTTATCTGCACCTACGGCACACCAGGCAACATCTCACGGCACACTAGTGTGCCGCGGAACAGCGGTTGAAAAACGCTGACCTATGCCACCATCTTGATTTTCCCTCCAGCCCATACAATTCTTTTTTTTTTTTTAAATAATTAATTAATTTTAAAAAATAAATCTTTATTGTTCATATTCTTACAAATGTTCCTCATTCCCCCCACCCCCCAATTGCTCCCCTCTACCAGGTTCCCACCCCACCCTCTGCCCTTTCCCCACCCCCCACTGTCCTCATCCATAGGTGCACAGTTTATGTTCAGTCTCTTCCCACAGCCACCTCTCCCCTTTCCCCCGAGAATCGTCAGTTCACACCCCTTCCATACCTCTGATTCTATTATATTCAACAGTTAATATTGTTCATCAGATTTCTTTAATTCCCTTGGTTTTTAGATTCACTTGTTGATAGTTACGTATTTGTTGTTCATAGTTTTTATCTTTATTTACTTTCTCTTCCGAAAGAACCCCCTTCAGCAATTCATATAATTCTGGTTTGGAGGTGATAAACTCCTTTAGCTTTTTTTTATTTTTATTTTTTATTAGTGAAGCTCTTTATCTGGCCTTCAATTCTGAGTGATAGCTTTGCTGGGTAGATTATTTTTGGCTGTAGGTTCTTGCTATTCATCACTTTGAATATTTCTTGCCATTCCCGTCTGGCCTGCATGGTTTCTGTTGAGAAATCAGCTGACAATCGTATGGGTGCTCCTTTATAGGTAACTACCTGATCTTCTCTTGCTGCTTTAAATATTCTCTCTTTGTCTTTTGCTCTTGGAATTTTAATTATGGTTTGTCTTGGTGTGGTATTCTTTGGATTCCTTTTGTTTGGAGTTCTGTGAGCTTCTGGGACTTGTAAGTGTAATTCTTTCACCAGGTAGGGGAAGTTTTCTGTCACTATTTCTTTCAGTATGTTTTTGATATCTTGCTCTCTCTCATCTTCTGGGACCCCCATAATTCTGATGTTGGTTTGCTTGAAGTTGTCCCAGAGGTTTCTTACATTATCTTCAACTTTCTGGATTCTCTTGTCTTCTTGCTTCTGTGGAGGAGTGTCTTCTGGCTCTTTATGTTCCAAATCTTTGACTTGATTCTTGCGATCTTCCATTCTGTTTTTAGGACTCTGTATAATATTTTTTATTTCAGACAATATATTCTTTATTTCTTGTTGATCCCTTATTATTTCTTGTTGACCCCTTTTCATCTCCTCATAGGTCTTAATCGACCTTTTCTAGGAAATTCTTGAAAAACCTTATAAGCGTGGTTTTGAACTCTATATCCAGTCTCTTCTTTTCCTCCATTTCTTTCGTTTGTGATCTATTTCCTTGTCTTGGCATTTTCACAGGTTCCCTGAGTTGGTAGGATGGCTTTGTGTACTAAGGTGTCCTATATGGTTCAGTGAGTCAGCCTCCCAGTTACCTGAGGTGGACAGTCTTGGTGTAGCCCTTTGTGGGCTGTGTGTGCAGTCTTGTTGTTAAGCCTTACTTGTTGTTGGTATCACTGAGAAGCATTGATCTCCAAGCCAATTGCCCATCCAATTCTTAATCTTATTTTCAGTATATAAGCTCAGTCTCTACAGATTCTGCCCCAACCCTCTTTGCTGGGTGTTTAGTGTTTGTATTTTTTTGGTTTATTTATTGGTCTGTGGTGTCTTACCTCTCTCTATATGTATTCTCCTTTTCCTTCCTTTTTCTTTTTTCTCTTATCTTATTCTCTCTATTCGATATCATTTTTGATTTCTTTTCTCTACCCTAATTCTCTTTTCTCAGGTGCTCACTCATATCGGGTTTATTGGTGTCATGAGTACATTTGTGCTTAGTTCCCTTTGAGTTATGTCTTATAGAGGTGAATTTTATCCTGTCTGGCCAAGGTGCTAGAGAGAAAGCCACATAACCAGACGCCTGGAGAGAAAACTCCATCCACAAATGGGTCAATAGCACCCCAGATCCAACTACAGAGGCAGGAAGAATGTGGCAGTATGGGAGAGAACATGAGTGAGTGAATCAGTGAGTGAGCAAAAGAGGAGTGTATGGTCAGGTGGTGTGTGTGTGTGTGTGTGTGTGTGTATAAGATTAAGTCACAGATCCCACAGGACCTTCAGGGGCAGGCTAATTGGGTTCGCCTAGCTAGACAGCTTCTGCTACCATTGCAAACAGTACTGGAAGGCTGGCTCATCCTCAGAGGCCTAGGTTTTTTGAAAGAGAGAGCTGCTGAAGCTGACTTCCCAGCCTCAACTCCACCCAGAGTGCCCTCAGATAACACCTTGTACTGCACAGCCACCCCTGTCAGGGACCTGCTATCTAGGCTGTGATCCCATGGTCAATGAGGCTCCAGCCACCCCAGGTGCAGGGTCCTGTGAGTTCTGAAGCACACTCCCCTCTGACCAGCCCAACACTTTAGCCCAGGGAACTGCAACCATGTGAACTGCAGGCAAGGATGCAGAGAAAAACGAACACTGGTGCACTGCTGGTGGGAATACAGACTGGTGCAGCCACTGTGGAGTTTCCTCTCCACCTAGTGATCCCACTTCAAGGAATATATCCCAAGAAAGTAGAAACATTAATCAGAAAGGATATATGTACCCCTATGTTTATAGCAGCACAATTCACCATAGATTTGAAAACAGCCTAAGTGCCCATCAGCAGATGAATGGATTAAAAAACTGTGGTACATTTATACAATGGAATACTATGCTGTGGTAAAAAAGAAGTTCTTACCATTTGCAACAACATTAGAGCTGGAGAGCATTACGCTTAGTGAAATAAGCCAGGCAGAGAAAGATAAGTACCGTATTTTTCGGACCATAAGACCCACTTTTTCCCCCCAGAAGTGGGGGGAAAAAGTCCCTGCGTCTTATGGTCCAAATATAGCCTACACATATACTTTAAAAAAAAAGTTTTTTTACTTGCTCGGCTCTGTGTGGTCTCTGTGTGCTTGCCCGGCTCTAAAATGGTTCTAAATGCTGCTGTTTACTTTACAGGGTTGATTACATGTGTTTATGACTGTGATGTTGGGTTTTAATGCACATAAAATATTTTAGGACACTATTTGTTTCCGAATCTTTTTTTCTTCATTTCCCTTCTCTAAAAACTGGTGCGTCTTATGGTCCGGAGCGTCTTATGGTCCGAAAAATACATGATCGTACTCATTTATGGAAAATAATGAACAACATAAATTGATGAACAAAACAGATCCAGAGACACAGGGGACGGTGGGGGTAAAGGGGAGAGATCAACCAAAGGACTTGTGTGCATGCTTATAAGCCTAACCAATGGACACAGACAACATGGGGGTAAGGGCATGAAAGGGAGGGGGTAATGGGGGAATAAGGACACATGTAATAATAAAGAAATTAAAATAAAGTTTCATAAATGTTAAACAAAAAAAAATCAAAGAAGGGGGAAATGCTGAAAGCCAGGATCAACAGTAATTAATATTAATGCAAGAAGTCCAGTCAGAGGCTGAATAGGGCTTTTATATTCACAGGGCTGAATATCTGCATTTTATTACCAGCTGCTGACTTAGTGGCCAATGGCAACCTTCCTAACCTGATAATTCTTTTACTGTTTATTAAACATTACCATTGATATGTCTGTTTGCATCCTTAAAAGACAATTGTGTATTCTAGTAAATAAAAAGAAGATGAGCGTGGAGATTCAGTGGAGCTTAGTCCCTTGAATTAAGTTCACAGCTGGCTTCCCCATAATTTCCAAATTTATATTTCTTGTGTTGTGTATTAATTTGTGTGTCAGCTCTTTCTCCAGGTCTTTGAGCCCAGGTCATTCAAGCTGTGGCTTCACAATATTTGAGCCAGATTTTGAAAAGCCTTGAATGTTAGGCTAAGGTATTTTTATTCACAATACTTTGACTTTAGAAACTTATTGTTTTCATACTAACAACCAAAGGTTTTTTTTTTTTTTTTAAGTCTTCACCCGAGAATACGTTTTATTGATTATTTAGAGAGACAGGAGAGAGAGAGAGAGAGAGAGAGAGAGAGAGAGAGAGAGAGAGAGAGAGAGAGATGTAAGAGGAACATCTCTGTTGCTTCAGGTACCCACACCAACCAGGGATCAAACCTACAACCTAGGTATATGCCCTGACAGAAATCCACCTTGCAAGCTTTCAGAGTAGAGGGGATGACATCCCAACCAACTGAACCACATCAACCAGGGCCAAAGGATTTTTGGTTTCACTATAATCACATTAATTTTAGTTATGTATGTGAGTTATGTAAGCTTTATTTGTGGGTTAGCCTGGGCTGCTGGCCACATTTAGAGTTGCTTCTTCCCCACCCCCCACCGCCCCTCAAGATGCATTCCTGATATTTAGGCATCATGGATTGAGAATCAGAAAATTTTGGTGCTGTTTTGCCTTAAACTTATACTGTGACCTTGAGTAATTTCATTTTCCTCTCAATCTCAGCTTCCTCATAATAAAGTGAGGGAGTTGAACTGAATCAATAATTTTAAAAATACATATTTTATTGATTTTTTACAGAGAGAAAGGGAGAGAGATAGAAACATCGATGAAAGAGAAACATTGATCAGCTGCCTCCTGCACACCTCCTACTGGGGATGTGCCCACAGCCCAGGTACATACCCTTGAACGGAATCAAACCTGGGACCTTCCAGTCCACAGGCCGATGCTCTATCCACTGAGACAAACCAGCTAGGGCTGAGTCAATAATTTTTAACCTTATCAGATTGATGTCCTCTTTTAATAACAATTGTTTTATAATTTTTCTTTCCTATTGTAAAATTATAGTAATAGATACTAGGTAATTAAACCTATCTATACACATAGTTCCAATAAAGATCAATATAACACCCTAATTATGATAGAAAGGAGAAATAAGAAGAAACTATTTTTGCAAGAGATTTTCACTTTTTTATTAAAGTTTAGTAGACATACAACATTATAGTAGTTTCAGTTATACAATACAGCGAAAAAACGAAAGTACCTTTGATAAAATAATATATATATTTCATTCATCAGATGTCGCATCTATGTGTGTCATCATTGTCAACATGACAGCTATGAATGCAGATGGATAAAAGAATGTTTACATTAGTGACTCAAATGCCACATCCTTTTCAAATGATGACATGATTTTATGAAGTGCTGATCAATTTGGTAAAGTTTCAAGTCAAACAAAGTACAATTTCCCCTCAATTTACATGGTAGTTGCTTTCCTGGAAAAAAACGAAAACAAAACACCCAAATATTTTAAATCTATGTAAAATACTTCATATTTACCTGTAAAATGAAGTTAAAATCTAGGATCAGATAGTCATAAGCGGTTTTAAACTCACACGAATGTTAGATGGGGCATTTGGAAGTTCTTTATTTATTGTGAGGGTCTTCCAGTGCACAGTACCATCTTTGGCATTCTATTGTATTATGCTATTAAATGCCAGCAGCTTCCCAACACATTTTCATTATGCCCTCTAGGGGGTGCTGCTCTCTTGTTGAAACAACTGGACTAGAAGAAGTTGAAATTGCCTGCCAGCTTGGTTCTTTGAGTCAATGTATTTTTACTGAGACCCATCATGGTGTTTTATTGTGTCAGGAATGAAGAAGTCTTATCTTTGTTTCTACTTTTACTGACTTCATTAAAGACCGGTTTGACTCATGATTTTATGAGAATTATTTCTTATAAAAATCTTTGAAACTCTAGTCTAGGATATAAAGACGCACAATAATGTGGGAATTTAAAGTGGATTAAAAATAAGTTACACCACTTAGTTTTCTTTGCTGCATGTGTCATTTTGTTCTCAAATGTGCCTTAGGATTTTTAAATGATTTTTTATTTTCTTAGGGAAGAGCAATATGTATTATGGTCTATTGTTTCCAGCAGGTGGCGATGTTTGGTGCAAAAACTTTGATTTAACAACTGTAGATTTTTCAAGATTCTCTTCGTTTTTAAAATCCAAACTTCATAGTCCATATTTGATAGTACCCGTTTTAAAATACTCGATGAGTTAACTTGCTTAAGGCCGTGGTTGGCAAACTGCTGCTTGTGAGCCACATGTGGCTCTTTGGCCCTTTGAGTGTGGCTCTTCCACAATATACCATGGCCTGGGTGAGTCTATTTTGAAGAACTGGCATTAGAAGAAGTTTAAAAATTTTGGCTCTCAAAAGAAATTTCAATCGTACTGTTGATATTTTTTAAAATATATATATATATTATTGATTTTTTTTTTTTTTTTTTTTTTTTTTTTTTACAGAGAGGAAGGGTGAGGGATAGAGAGCTAGAAACATCAATGAGAGAAACATCAACCAACTGCCTCTTGCACACCCCAAACCTGGGACCTTTCAGTTTGCAGATCGACGCTCTATCCACTGAGCCAAACCGGTTTCGGCGTACTGTTGATATTTGGCTCTGTTGACTAATGAGTTTGCCGATCACTGGCTTATGGCAATGGATAGGCTGGTGAAAAAATGCATGTTATTAAAATTTTGACAAATTAAGTCACATTTTACTCTAGGAACAATATTTTAATAGAATAGCTAAGATAAATCCTTTCATGCAATGAATATTTATCCCTGGATTATCAGTTCTATACATTGATTTCCTCATTGATTAATTAAAAAAACAATTTATTTTGAACCAATTTCAGATGACAGAAAAAGTGCCAGAACAATACATAGAACTGCTGTAGTTCCTTTAACAAGATGCCCCAATTGTTAACACCTTACCTCATTTGCACTATTGTTCACTCTTCTCTCTGTGTCTATTAGCATTAGTCTTTCTCTTAATCTTTTGAGAGCTGGATGTCCCATCACCCCTAAACACTCCAGAGTGTCTTTCTCCAAAACAAGCTCACTTTCCTGCATAAATAATATACAACCCTCCAAATCAGGAACCAATATTGGTATCACATTACCATCTGATGAATATCCATCAATTCAAATTTCACCAGCTGGCTAACATTGTCACTTTGCTCCTTTTTGGTTGATTATCTTTTCCAAGATTATTTGTTGTGTTTAGGTCTCCTCTAATCTGGACCAGTTCTTTAGTCTTTCCCTGTCTTTAATATCCTTAAAGATTTTAGGGTATGGACCTTAAATTCTGTAGGATGACCACAGTCTGTCTGGTAATTCTTCATAATCAGGCTCTCAGTTCATTCGTTATTGGCAGGAATACTGTAGAAGTGAAACTTTACATCAGGAGGCACATGATGTCAATGAACTTGCCCTGTCACTGGTAATGTTATTATGATTACCTGGTAATCAGGTTTTAACTAAAATCCATTGTTGAATTAAAACCCATTTTAATTAAAACTTATTATTTTTTTAAAGTAGTTTACATTTACTTTCTTCACATACTGCCCCCAAACTTCAGAAAAAAAACTCTTAAAGATACCCAATCCTATCTAATAAAAGAGTAATATGCAAATTAACTATCACTCCATGACAAAAAATGGTGGCCCCTATAGCCACAAGATGGCAGCACCCAGTCCCCACAGCCCCACTGCTGGAGTGTCCAGGACTGTCCACTGGTGCTGCAGCATCTGGGCCCATCAGCCTCGCGGGGGTTCGTGGGGACCAAGTGGTGAGGCTGGATCGACCGCTGGAGGGGCCAGATGCAGCCTCCCCAATCCACTGGTGCTGCAGCATCTGGGCTCATCAGCCTCGCAGGGGTTTACTGGGACCAAGCTGTGAGGCTGGATTCATCCCCAGACACGGCAGACAGAACCTGGACAGCAGGGCTGGGAGGCTTCCTTAGTTTGGCAGCAGTGGGGGGAAGCCCCAGACATGGCAGACAGAGCCCAGACAGCAGGGTTTGGAGGCTTCCTTAGAAAGATGGCGGCGCAAACACCCCAGGCCCCGCAGACAGAGTCCAGACAATAGGGAATGGGGGCTTCCTTAGTGTGTCAGTGTTGGTGAAGCCCCCAGGCCTGGCAGACAGAGCACACTGCAGGCATTGGGGCTTCCTTTGCATTGTGTATGGTGGTGGAAGGCAGAGAGCAGAGAGCAGGGCATGGGGGCTTCATCTCCATGGCTGCAGCAAAACCCCCAGGCTCCGCAGAGAGCAGACAACCACGGGAGCGGGCCTAAGCCATCAGTAGGACATTCCCCAGAGAGCTCCTGGATTGTAGAGGGTGCAGGTTGGACTGAGGGACCCTCATGCATGAATTTTGGGCACCAGGCTTCTAGTTTTAAATAATAAGTCATTTCAAACAACTTGGTTAGTCTGTACCAGTGTTTTCTTTTTGCTAAGAACACATCATTGATTTGAGGAGTAATAATACTGCATTTATGGTTTAAGTGTTTATTGGAAACTAGAGGTCTATTGCACAATATTTGTGCAATAGGCTTTTCTTCCCCTGGCTTCACTCCCAGTTTCCCGGGAGCCAGCATGTCTCCATTCCCCAGCCTCCTGGAAGCCGGCAAGTCCTTGCTTCTGTCCCGAGCACTGCTCCAGTAGCTCTCTCCGCAGCCCCCCTGCCCCTCATAGCCGCTCCATGCCTGCATATGCAAATTAACCTCCATCTTTGTTTGGTTAATTTGCATACTAACTTTGATTGGCTGTGGGTGTAGTGGAGTGATAGTTAATTTGCATGCTTCTCTCTTTTATTAGGTAAGATTACCAGTTAAGATCATCATATATTGCAGATATTTTATAAGAAATCTATTGACAGTTTGAATGTGATTAAACATCAGCAGAAACAGCTTGATTAGTAATTTCTTGTGTTTTATTCAGTATCAAAACTATAATATTTAAAAAACAAAACACCTTTTATAAATGTGTCACTACAACATCTCAAAATACTTAACATACAAAAATGTAAGTATTAGTGTATTTGATAAGAAATAATGACAAGTTGAACAGTGTTTTTATATTTAACAAAATACCCTAATAATAAACATATTTGAAGGAGGAATTGATGGGTTAAAGTGGAGCAAGTTGTCTTTTAGTTCAATTTAAATTATAATATTGATAATACTTATATATAATGAAAACATCAAAACATATAAAAAATAAGTAAAAATTTCCCTTCCCTTATCATTCCCAGGCCCCAGTGTTTCCTTTCATAAGTATAACCATTATTTTTTTCTTATTTATACTTCCAGAAAAATGTTTGCATATACAACATATATATATATATATATATATATATATATATATATATATATATATATATATGTATGTATGTATATATATATATATTTGGGGAGTAGAATGGAATCTTGTTATGGAATCTTTGCACATTTCTTTTTTCACTTAATGCTATTACGTGCACATATCATCACTTATAAATGCATTTCTTTCTTTTAATAGTTACATAGTATATTTTAGTATGAGCTACCATAGTTTATTTATTCCCATTTTAGGTTGTTTCTAGGTTTTTAAATTTACAAACAAAACTGCAGTGATTCATTACATATATATTTGTGTACATTTGCAAATATGATATGATTAAGATGACAATGTGGTCAGGAAAAAATGAACTAAAGTATGGGATAGATTTAGGGTTACAGAAAAAGAGTCATAAGAAGGTGTTCTTTCTGGTGAATAGCAGTAAGTTGAAACTATTTTCTCTCTAGACTCTTTCTGAAATGATGTAAAACAAGCATGTTAAACTTGTGGCCTGTGAGCCACATGTGGCTCACAACGAATAATTTTTGTGGCCCAACCAATAAAACGGTATGTAAGAAATGTTTTAATAAAAATTTCATAACTTAAATTTTACAATATTATGTTAGACATAACTAGAGGTCCATTGCACGAAATTTGTGCACTCAGTGGGGAGGTCGCCCAGCTTGGCCTGTGCTCTGTCACAATGAGGGAGCCCCATGATCGATAGATTGATTGCCCCAAAGAGGTAGGCCCTGCCCACCCATCTGGGGCTCCTCGGTGGATTGCCCCAAAGAGGTAGGCCAGAGCCAGGGGCCCACCTCCGTACCTTGCAGTGCCAGGAGGAAGGAACCCCAGGACTCCCAGGCAGGCCTCACTGCATGGAGCTGGAAGATTCTCAGGCAGGTCTCACCATGTCGAGTGGGGGGACCTCCAGGCAGACCTCACTGTGTGGAAGCAGGACCCCCAGGCAGGCTTTGTGCAACGCACACAGCATCAAGCCCAGCCCTGCCCACCTGTGCCTGCCCGCTGTGTGCGAAGCCATCTTGTGATGGCGTAAGGGCATCACTGCATGAAGACCACTTAGGCTTTTATTAGTAAGGATTATTAATAACGAGCTACAACATCTGCTAATGACTGATTAGTATAACAGTGTTGTATCATTTCCCTTATGTGCCTTACATGCCTTATGCACCTTACGTGCCTTATGTGGAGGTGCACAATTTCTCTCCACTAATACTGGCAGCGAATATTTTAGCAGCCCATTACCAGGTCATTAGTCTTGTACTGACTTGTTTGGTGTGAGCAACAGAAAATATTTCACTTTCGGAGAACAAGAAAAATAGGTTTATTTGCATTGCGCTTATTAATTTGTGCAGTTATTCAGTGTCTGATAAGTTAATGTTCAATAAAAATATTAATTTTTATTAAAATGTTCTATTATTTTATGTTCATGATTACTCATTCATTTCAGTCCTTTGTATTTGGCATGTCACCACGGAAATAAACCTAAATATCTATGAAAATTGAAGTGTTTGCAAAAAATTTCAGCCCACGTAAACTTAAACCTTATTTATTTGGCCTGTGTTAGCCTTTGAATTTGACATGCTTGATGTAGACTATCAGTAAATAAAATAAGAATGTCAGGGTAGATCTCATGGTTTCATGAAGTTAGATTTAAAGAAATGGAGGATAACTTTTCTTTTTAAAAAATTTCTTTCTTTCTTTTTATATTTTTAAAAATTAAATGTTTATTGCTCAGATTATTGCAATTGTTTCTCCTTTTACCCTCTCCCCACCATTGCTCCCTTCCTCCTGGTTTCCACCCCACCATCTGCTCTTACCTCCTCCCCCCCGCCATTGTCCTCATCCATAGGTGTATGATTTTAGTCCAGTCTCTTCCTGCACCTCCCACACCCCTTTCCCACTGATAATTATCAATCCACTCCCTTTCTTTGCCCTTGATTCCGTTATATTCACCAGTTTATTCTGTTCCTCAGATTTTTAATTCACTTGATTTTTTTATTATTTATTTATTTTTTTCTCTTTTTTATTAAATTATTATCTGTGTACATATACCATTGCCCGCCCCCACCTCCCATACATGCCCTCCCTCCCCAGAGTTTTGTGTCCATTGGTTGTACTTATATGCATGCATACAAGTCCTTCGGTTGATCTCTTATCTTCCCCATATCTCCCTAACCTCCTGCTGTAATTTGACAGTCTGCTTGTTGCTTTACTGTCTCTATATCTATCTTATGGTTCATCACTTTATAATGTTCTTTATTATCCATAAATGAGTGAGGTCATGTGGTGTTTCTCTTTCATTGACTGGCTTATTTCACTCAGCATGATGTTCTCCAATTCCATCCAGGTTGCTGCAAATGATAAGAATTCCTTCTTTTTTATGGTAGCATAGTATTCCATTACGTAGATGTACCATAGTTTTCTGATCCAATCACCTGCTGACAGGCACCTAGGCTATTTCCAAATCCTAGCTATTGTAAATTGTGCTGCTATGAACATAGGGGTGTATATATCCTTTCTGATCGGTGTTTCTAGTTTCTTGGGATATATTCCTAGGAGTGGGATTACTGGGCCAAATGGAAGTTCCATTTTCAGTTTTTTGAGGAAGCTCCATATTGTTCTCCACAGTGGTTGCACCAGTCTGCATTCCCACCAGCAGTGCACGAGGGTTCCTTTTTCTCCACAACCTCGCCAACACTTGTCATTTGTTGATTTGTTGATGTTGGCCATTCTGATGTGTGTAATTCACTTGATTTTTAGATTCACTTGTTGATACATGTGTATTTGTTGATTAAATTTTTATCTTTTTCTTCTTCCTCTTCTTTTAAAAAAAAAAGTATTTTATTGATTTTTTTACAGAGAGGAAGGGAGAGGGATAGACAGTTAGAAACACTGATGAGAGAGAAACATCTATCAGCTGCCTCCTGCATACTCCCCATTGGAGATGTGCCCACAACCAAGGTATATGCCCTTGATCGGAATCGAACCTGGGACCCTTCAGTCCCCAAGCTGACGCTCTATCCATTGAGCCAAACTGGTTTTGGCTTCTTCCTCTTCTTAAAGAATACCTTTCAGCCGAAACCGGTTTGGCTCAGTGGATAGAGTGTCGGGCTGCAGACTGAAAGGTCCCAGGTTCGATTCCAGTCAAGGGCATGTACCTTGGTTGCGGGCACATCCCCAGTAGAGGGTGTGCAAGAGGCAGCTGATCGGTGTCTCTCTCTCATCAATGTTTCTAACTCTCTCTCCTTCCTCTCTGTAAAAACATCAATAAATATATATTAAAAAAAGAAAAAGAAAAAAAAAAAGAATACCTTTCAGCATTTCATATTGGTTTGGTGGTGATGAACTCCTTTAGCTTTTTCTTATCTGTGAAGCTCTTTATCTGACCTTCAATTCTGAATGATAACTTTGCTGGGTAGAGTAATCTTGGTTGTAGGTTCTTGCTATCCATCACTTTGAATATTTCTTGCCACTCCCTTCTGGCCTGCATAGTTTCTGTTCAGAAATCAGCTGATAGTCATATGGTGCTCCCTTATATTATAGGTTACTAACTGTTTTTCTCTTGCTGCTTGTAAGATTCTCTCTTTGTCTTTTGCCCTTGTTATTTTTAATTATGATGTGTTTTGGTGTGGTCCTCTTTGGATTTCTTTTGTTTGGGGTTCTGTGTACTTCCTGGACTTGTAAGTCTATTTCTTTCACCAAGTGGGCGAAGTTTTCTGACATTATTTCTTCAAATAGCTTTTCAGTATCTTGCTATCTCTCTCCTTCTGGCACCCCCACAATTCTGATGTTGGTATGCTTGAAGTTGTCCCAGAGGCTTCTTACACTATCTTCAACTTTCTGGATTCTCTTCTCTTCTTGCTTCTCCAGAGAAGTGTCCTTTGCTTCTTTGTATTTCAAATCTTTGACTTGATTCTTGCATTCCTCTAGTTTGCTGTTGGGTCTCCGTATATTTTTTTATTTCTGTCAGTGTATGTTTAATTTATAGTTGGCTCTTTTTCATATCCTCAAGGGTCTCATTAAATTTATTGGTCTTTTCTAGGAAATGCTTGAAAAACCTTATAACTGTGGTTTTGAACTCTATATTCAGTCATTTGCTTTCCTCCATTTCTTTTGTTTGAGATTTGTTTCCTTGTCTCCTCATTTTCACTGCTTCCCTGAGTTGGTAGGGTGGCTTTGTGTGTTTGGTGTCCTATATGGCCCAGTGGGTCAGCCTCCCCAGTTACCTGAGGTTGACACTCTTGGTGCTCCCCTTTATGGACTGCGTGTACAGCTTTGTTGTAATCAAGTCTTGATTGTTGTTGGTATCACTGGGAGGAATTGACCTCCAGGCCTATTGAATGTATAAGTTGTGTCTATACCAGGATACCTTCTGTATTGGAGACAGTCTTATAGGATCAGACTTGCAAAATTGCAAAAGTCTCTGAGCTCAGCTTGGATGGGGCAGAGCCTCAGGGCTGAGCCGCCAGTCTTGGTTTCCCATCAGTCCTGCCTTTGTGCGCACACCTCAGACCTTTGCCTTCCACGGATCCCCTGAGTTTCCACCTGATAGTCCAGATTCCCCTTGTAAGAGCGTGGGTGCCCCAGGGGCTCACCCTGAACTGGGTTTCAGTGCTCAGTGCAGTCGGAACTGGGGATTCAGTGCAGTTAGGAGCTTTGGATTCCTTCCGCTATGGAGAGGCTGCAGCAACCTCCGCGGTCAGACCTCTCTGCTCGCACTCACTCATCTCTGAGTCTCTGGGTGCTTTTCTCTACAGTTCAGACTCCACCTGTATAAGCCTGGGTCCACGGGGTTTTGGCCAGGGCTGGGGTTCAGTGCAGTTGGAACAGGTTCAATGCAGTCAGGGGCTTCCTTTCTCCTCCCATCAGCCAGGCACTTGGCCGCCTTCCTCTCTGAGCAAGCGTCCCCCTACCTCAGCGCTTTGCAGCTCCCAATGCGATCCGTGAGCCTCTCTGCTTCTTTCTAGTTGTAGACTTCCTGCTCAGCCAGCTTTCCTGTTGTTTTGGATGATGTCACTTTTGTCTTTTAGTTGTTAGTTTGAAATTGTTGTGCGAGGCTGCAGTTTAGGTACTTACCTAGGCTGCCATCTTGGTTTTCTCTAAAAATTTCTTTATTAAGTTATACATATATGTCCTTATCCCTCCGTTACGCCCTATTCCTTCCCCTCATGCCTTCACCCCCCTGTTGTCTGTGTCCATTGGTTAGGCCTATATACATGCATACAAGTCCTTTGGTCGTTGTCTCCCTCTTATCCCCTCTCCCATACATTCCCTCTGAGGTTTGATGGTCTGATCGATGCTTCTCTGTCTCTGGATCTGTTTTTGTTCATCGGTTTATGTTGTTCATTATATTCCATAAATGAGTGAGATCATGTGATATTTATCTTTCTCTGACTGGCTTATTTTACTTAGCATAATGCTCTCCAGTTCCATCCATGCTGTTGCAAATGGTAAGAACTCCTCCCTTTTTTTTTAAATTTTTATTTTTTTTTATTTTTTTTTTTACCACAGCGTAGTATTCTATTGTGTAGATGTACCACAGTTTTTTAATCCACTCATCTGCTGATGGGCACTTAGGCTGGTGAATTGTGCTGCTATGAACATAGGGGTACATATATCCTTTCTTAACTCCATACTGTTTTCCACAGTGGCTACACCAGTCTGCATTCCCACTAATAGTGCACAAGGGTTCCTTTTTCTCCTCATCCTCGTCAGCACTTTTCGTTTGTTCATTTGCTGATGTTAGCCATTCTGACAGGTGTGAGATGGCATTGCATTGTCGTTTTGATTTGCATCTCTCAGATGATTAGTAACTTTGAGCATATTTTCATATGTCTCTTGGCTTTTCTTCTATCTTCTTTAGAAAAGTATCTATTTAGGCCTTTTGCCCATTTTTTAATTGGGTTGTTTACCTTCCTTTTGTTAAGTTGTATGAGTTCCCTGTAAATGTTGGAGATTAAACCCTTATCACTGATATCATTGGCAAATATGTTCTCCCATGCAGTGGGCGTTCTTGTTGTTTTTTTGATTGATTCTTTTGCTATGAAAAAGCTTTTTATTTTGATGTAGTCCCATTAGTTTATTTTCTCTTTAGCTTCCATTGCCCTAGGAGCAGTATCAGTGAAGAAATTCCTTCAGCATATGTCTGAGATTTTGCTGCCTGAAGATTCCTATAGTATTTTTATGGCTTCCCATCTTACATTTATGCTCTTTATCCATATTGAATTTATTTATAGATTTCTGGGCATTAATTTTGTATACTGCTACATTGCAGAATTCATTTATTAAGTCTAATAATTTCTTTGATGGAGTCTTTAGGAATCTTCATGCAGTATCACGTGATCTGTGAATAATGACATTTTACTTCTTTTCCAATATGGATACCTTTTATTTCTTCCTCTTGTCTAATCACTATGACTAGCACTTCCAGTACTATGTTGAACAGGAGTGGTGAAAGTGGGCATCTCTGTCTTATTCCTGTTCTCAGATGAAATGGTTTTAGTTTTTGCCCATTAAGTATGATGTTGCCTATAGGTTTGTCATATAAGATTTTATTATGTTGAGGTATGATCTTTCTACTCCTACCTTGCTGAGAGTTCTTATGAAGAAAGGGTGTTGGATTTTTTCAAATTCTTTTTCTATATAAACATAGAATGATGAAACAATAATGTGAAAATAAATATAAAATAAAGAAACAAATGAAAAAACACACACAAAGAAAATAAAGAAAAAAGAAAAAAAGAGATAATAAAAGTGCAGTGTTGTTAATTTCTGCCAAGTTTTAATGCCCCATGCAGTCTGTATTGTCTGCCACTTCTCAGTTTCATATTAGCTGGTCAGGACCATGTTGAAGTTCCAAGTGATCCACCACTCTAGCTCCACCACCTTGATTGCCAGCAGGTGGGACCAATCTGCCCACTTAGCCTGTCTGCCGTCTTTCAATCTTATTCTCTCAAGTGGCTGTTTCTGACAGGACCATAGCAAGGGCTCTCATGGACTATTCAGATTTTTTTTTTTTTGTATCCTTTGTACCACTCAGGGTGTAGTCTGGCTGTGGCTGTATTGGTTGCCTGGAGATTGCAGGGTGGGGCTGGTTCTTCAGACTGCTTAGGTCTTAGTGCCAGATTCCTAGCCATCTTTCTCTAACCTTCTCTTCTCCCCAGACTCCATAAGTCCACACCTCCACCTGTACCTCAGCCGTGGGTGAGTGTCTGTATTTGAAAGTTACTATGAACTGAGTTTAGTGAGTAAAAGCAAAGACCAAAAAGAGGAGAAAGAGCTGTGCCACTGTGAGTTTCTCCTCCCCCTCCCCACCCCGGCACTGGGCAGTTGTTCAGGCTGCCCCCTCTGGGCTCAGCCTCTCATGACTGTGGGCTTATGTCTAGAATCCCCTGTCGCTAGCAGCACTGTGGACTTCCTTTCCATAGTCAAATGTTATGCCTGTCTGGGGATGTGGCCTCGGTGCAGTGCTGCTTCCTTTTGACCCTCTGAGCTTGGAGGTCTCAAAATTCTATCCAGTCCAGATCCCTGATTCTACCCTTTTCCAGGCATCCTCTGCCCTTTCTACTTCAAATTGTCTCACCAGCTGTGTCTACTTTTCCAATTCTGGGTGGATGTTATTTGTTTTAGTTGCTCCTTCTATCTGCTCTGGGATAAGGCTCAGAACACCTCTGCCTATTCGGCCACCATTTTGTCTCCCCCTAACCTCTCCAACTTTAAAAAAAAAAAAATCAACTATATATAGTTGATTTTTTACAGAGAGGAAGAGAGAGGGATAGAGAGCTAGAAACATTGATGAGAGAGAAACATTGACCAGCTGCCTCCTGCACACTCCCCCCCACCCCCCGCCCCGGGGATGTGCCCGCAACCAATATACATGCCCTTGACCGGAATCGAACCTGGGACCTTTCAGTCCGTAGACTGACGCTCTATCAATTGAGCCAAACCGGTTTCGGCCTTTTTTGTTTTTTGTAAGATTATTTTGGCTATTCTGGAACTTTGCATTTGCACATGAATTTTAGGAAGAACTTTTCAATTTCTTCAAAAAGCTGGGAGGGATTTTGATAGGGATTATACGGAACCTGCAGATAGTTTTGGGGGATATTATTATCTTAAGAATATGAAGATATGCCGAAACCGGTTTGGCTCAATGGATAGAGCGTCGGCCTGCAGACTCAAGGGTCCCAGGTTTGATTCTGGTCAAGGGCATGTACCTGGGTTGCAGGCACATCCAGTAGGGGGTGTGCAGGAGGCAGCTGATTGATGTTACTCTCTCATCGATGTTTCTAACTTTCTATCCCTCTCTCTTCCTCTCTGTAAAAAAATCAATAAAATGTATTAAAAAAAACAATATTAAGATATTCAATTCATAAACCAGGGAAGTATTTCCATTTATTTGGTCTTCTTTAACTTCTTTTAATGATATTTATTATATTTTGTATGATTTAAAATCTTTAAAATTTATTGAGACTTGTTTTATGCCCTAACACATGGTCTGTCCTGGAGAATATTTCATGTACCTTTATGAAGAATGTGTATTCTGATCTTGTTGAGTAGAGTGTTAGATGTCTGTTAGATCTGGTTGAATTATAGTGTTATTAAAGTGTTCCATATCCTTACTGATCTTCTGTGTAATTGTTATCTATTATCAAAAGTGGGGTAATCAAGTCTCCAACTATTATCGTTGAATTATCTATTTCTTCAGTTATGTCCATTTTTGCTTAATGTATTTTGGGGCTTTGTTGTTAGCTACATAAGTGTTTATAATTGTCATATATTCTTTTTTGGGGGGATGTTTGTTAATCTTTACTCAGGGATATTTTTTCCATTAATTTTTTAAGAGAGAGTAGGAAGGAGGGAGAAAGAAACATCAATGTTAGAGAGACACAATTATTGGTTGTCTCTCAAATGTACCCCAACCAGGGCCAGGGATCTAACCTGCACCCCAGGTACTTTACCTTGACCTGGAATTGAACTAGTGACCCTTGGTGCATGGGCCATCACTCTACCATTGAGCCACACTAGCCAGGGCTCTTATAATTTTTTTTGGTCTTAAAGTCTATTTTGTCTTTAGCTCTTTTTACTGTTATATGTATTCCTTTTACTTGCAACCTATTTGTGTCTGAATAAAAATTTTATTTCTCATAGATGTATATTTGAATCATTTTGGGGGTACATTTTGCCAACCTCTGACTTTATTTATTTGTTTTTTATTGTTAACAGTATTAGAGATTTCCCCCTTTTCCCACACTATTGTTTGTGTCCATGGGCTATGCATATATACATATATGTTCTTTGGTAAATCTCTTCTTATCCCCTCTGAAATCTGTCAGTCTGTTCCATGAAGCAATGCCCCTGGACCTATTTTGTTAATCAGTTTATTATGTTCACTAGATTCCACATATAAGTGAGATCATGTGATATTTGTCTCTTTCCAACCAGCTTATTTTGCTTAGCATAATAATCTCCTGGTCCTTCCATGCTGTCACAAAAGGTAAGAGATCTTTCATTTTTACAACTTCATAGTGTTCCATTGTGTAAATGTACCGCAGGTTTTTTTGTTGTTGTTGTTGTTTTTTTGTTTTTCTGTACTGCAGGTTTTTTTTTTATCCACTCACCTACTGGCGGGCACTTGGGCTATTTCCAGATCTTAGCTATTGTAAATAGTGCTGCTATAGAAATAGGGATGCATATAATTTTTTCTGATTAACATTTTGGGATTCTTATGATATATTCTTAGAAGTGGGATCACTGGATCAAATGGCAATTCCATTTTTAATTTTTTTGCAGAAACTCAATACTGTTTTCCATAATGACTACACCAGTCTGAATTCCCACTGGCAGTGTGATAGGGTTCTCTTTTCTCCACATCTTCACCAGCCCTTGTTGTTTGTTGATTTATTGATGTAGCCAATCTAGCAGGAGTAAGGTGATACCTCATTGCAGTTTTAATTTGCATTTCTCTGATGATTAGTGACATTAAACATTTTATTATGTCTCTTGACCATCTGTGTGACTTCTTTGGAGAAGTGTTTATTAAGGTCCTTTGCCCATTTTGTAATTGAATTTTTTATCTTCCTTTTGTTGATTTGTATGAGTTATTTATATATTTTGGAAAATAACCCCTGACTTTTAATTGGAATGTTTCATCTATTTACATTTAATGTAATAATAATTATTATTATTATTTTTATTTTTAAAGCTGAAGATGCTCATATCTTTTTAAAAATATATTTTATTGATTTTTTACAGAGAGGAAGGGATAGAGAGAGAGAGTTAGAAACATGTATGAGAGAGAGTCATTGATCAGCTGCCTCTTGCACGACCCCTACTGGGGATGTGCCCGCAACCAAGGTACAATGTAATTATTGATAAGGAAGGATTTATATCTGACATTTTATTATCTTTCTTTTATAAATCTTAGAGCTTTTTAGCTCCTCTATTTATCCATTACTGCCTTATGTTGTGTCAAATGTTTTCTAGAATAGCAGTTTTCTTCCCTTATCATTTCTCTTACTGTATTTTGAGTTGTTTTCTTAGTGGTTACCTTATGGACTACAATTAATGTCTGAATTTATAACAATGTACTTCAGATTAATACCAACTTAATTGCAATCTATGTATATTAAACCCTAATATGCAAATAGACTGAACTGCAAAACAACCAAACAACTGTTTGCTATGATGTGTGCTGACCACCAGGGCCATGCTTGGAACATGGCAGAAGATGGCAGCAGGAGGCAGAGTGTGGAACATGGCAGGCATTGGCCATAGTGGGATAGTGGAGCAGGTGAGCAAAGGGACCAGACCAAAGCAGGGCACAGGTTGCTGTCATCTGGGAGAGCCTCTGGTGGTTACTGAAAATTCTTTGCTCCCATGTGCAGCAGTCCTACCTGGCACTCACAGCCGCTGCTGACACCGGAGCTGCTGCTCTGATCCTGGTGCTGGTCCTGATCACTTGGTGCCATCGGTGGATGTGAGTGGCAGCTGCTGGCCCCAATCGCTCATCAGGGCTTCTCCTCTTCCCTCTACTCCTGAGGAGTGATCAGGGAAGCAGCCACTGCTCGCACCTACTGACGGTGCTAGCCCCACTGGCACCTGCTGCTGGCGTCATCCCCAATTGCTCTGTGTTGTCAGCAGGTGCAAGCAGGGCCAGTGCCATCAGTGCATGGGAGTGGTGGCAGTGGGATTGGGGCTGCTGGCAGACAGGGGACCAGGGACCATGGTGGGAGGGGCCAAGAGGGGGCAGAGAGGATGGGCCAAGAACTGCCCCTGTGCCCACTGCAGCCTCATAGCCCACAGTTCCTTTCAAGGTGCATGAGTTTGTGCACTGGGTCTCTAGTGTTATATAAAAAGAGATTTGCTCCTCTATAGCTCCTTTACCTCCTCCCTCCTTTGTGCTGTAATTGTCATACAATTTACATCTTAATACATTGTATGCTCATCAACACAAATTTATAATTAGTGCATTATTCAGTTGTCTTTTAAATTAGATAGACAAAAAAGAGTCTCAAATAATATTTGCGCATCATGAGACCCTGGGCAAGTTATTTCAAGTCTCTAATCTTAGATTTTCTTATCTATTTCATATGTTGCTATGAAGATAATGAATGTAAAACATCTCAAACAGTACCTAACACATTATAAATGTTCAATAAATGGTAGATTTGGTTATTAGTTATTTTTTGTTACTCCTCACCTGAGGATATTTTTCTATTGATTTTTAGAGAAAGTGGAAGGGAAGGGAAGAGAGAGAGAGAGAGATCAATGTGAGAGAGACACAGTCAAGTGCCTTATATGAAGCAAGTGCTCAGTAAATGTCTACTGTATTATTTAATCACTAGAGGCCCAGTGCACAAAATTCGTGCACTTGGGGGGGTGTCCCTCAGCCCAGCCTGCACCCTTTCCAATCTGGGACCCCTGGGGGAATGTCCCTCTCACAATCCCGGACTGCTGGCTCCTAACCGCTCAGCTGCCTGTCAGCCTGATCACCCCCTAACTGCTGCCCTACCAGACTGATTAACACCTAACTGCTCCCCTGATGGCCTGATCACTCCCAATTGCCCTCCCCTGCTGGCCTGATGGCCCCCAACTGCCCTCTCCTGCCAGCCTGATCTCACCCCTCCACCCCCAACTGCCCTTCTCTGCTGGCCAATTTTTTTCTGATTGGTTGGTTTTTATGCTAGTCAGTGTCAAAAGCTCTGCCTCCTAGGCAGCAATTGGCTCCTCACAGTTGACCCAGATTTGGTTCTGATTGGTCAGTTTCTATGCCAGTCAACATCTCTGGGCCTATCAATGGGGCATGATCAGAAAGACAGGGCTGATTAGCAGCCCTGGTGGAGGCCTGGAGAGATTGGAGGCATGGCTGCTGAGGAGGCCTGGAAAGAGAGAGTGGCAAGTGCTGATCAACAGCTGCCACAGAGGTTACGGATCAGATCCTGCTTCTCTCTTTAGGCCTCTCTCCAGCAATTGCAGCCTCCTCAGCAATCAGTGCTGGGTCACCTGGCCTGCAGCCATAACAGTCAGTGCTGGGTCACTTGGCAACTGATTTATGGTTGGTTGAGCCTCCCAGTCATTGCAGATGTGAATGAGCCCAGGGTTTTTATATATTAGGATTTGAATAATTTAAAAATGCAAAATGGATTCAATTTCCTAGTTGGGTTAGTAGAATTGAGTGCAATTTTAAAGCAATAAACTAGGCATGGTACAAAAGAAAATATTTTTCCTGAAGTGATTAAAGAGCTGTCTTAGGTAGATGGGAGAGAGATTCATAAAGTACTGGAATTCTTATTTCTTAGAATGTGGTAGTTTGAAAGACTTTCAGTGCCTCTCAATATATAAATAGGTAGTGTAAAAATGATTTAAATGGAAATGAAGAAATTGAAGAAAGTAAAATCACGAAATTATGTACTTTTCCTTTATGTAACCTCAAAAGTGATAGGTAGGAAAGAGAAAAACATCAGTGTAGTTTGATGGGCATGTACCCAATCTTTAATATTAGAAGAAAAAAGTTTTAATTCCAGCACTCAGTATTAGGTAAGTGACTTTGGGTAAGTCCTATAACCTTTCTAATTGTCCATTTCCTTGCCTGTAATGCCTGTGTCACAGAGTTGTTTAGAGAAGTCAATGAACTAATGGATTGTGAAATCATTTTGTGAGCTATAAAGAATTTTTGGCCATTCTTTTCTCTGTATTCCCACTGCTCTGTTTTTTATCATCTGCTATAGCATTTGCCATGCCATATTGTAATTTGTTTGCTTATCTCTGTCCCACACTAGACTGAGCTTTTTTAGAGTGAAAATTTTTGTTTTATCTTTGAAAACCAGGGCTTTATAGCTTCTCAATAAATGTTTGATGAAAGTGTGAATGAATGTTTCAGGTTGGAGATGAACCCAGATGACTTCTTAAGTTTCCTTTTCATTCTACTATTTAAGATTCTATGAGATCTAGAAATAATTAGATATTGACAAAAGAAGAAATATTTAGAATGTAAAAAGATGAAATTGAAGCACAGTTACAGAATGGATAAACACATATTAATATTCTAGAGTATATTTTCAAGGGGGAAATTGCTGAGATGAGTTAATTGAGTTTAGGTGTAAGAAGGGAGGTTATGATTTGTCAAGTGAAAAGTAATTTTTTCTGGCTGTGGAATGATAACAGCTGAAATGAATCATTTAAAAGCTAGAAAAATTATCAGAAGAATATTGTGGCTAACAAATTCATTAGAGCAGAAAGGTATTAAAAACATTTTAAGAAGTATGGTTAAATAATGATAACCAGATTCCCTTATTAAGATGCTGACAAGCTGAAACTGGTTTGGCTTAGTGGATAGAGCATTGGCCTGCGGACTGAAAGGTCCCAGGTTCGATTCCGGTCAAGGGCATGTACCTTGGTTGCAGGCACATCCCCAGTAGGGGGTTTGCAAGAGGCAGCTGATCAATGATTCTCTCTCATCGATGTTTCTAACTCTCTATCTTTCTCTCTGTAAAAAAATCAATAAAATATATATTTAAAATAAAGATGCTGACAAGACTGATAATACATAAGCGTTTGTTGCATTTGTTGTCTGAAAGGATTCAAAACTACATTTATAATAGGAGAAAAGTATGAGTCCTTAAAAAGCAGAATAGAAAAACCTTCTGATATAGGTTTTAGTACACAGAAGAGATCATAAACAAGGCGTAAAGGTGAAGTAGAATTAGTAGCATGAAAGAACAAAGGACTAAAGTTGGTTTACAAAGGACCAAAATCACTTCCAGTGAGAAATAGGGAAGAATAAAAAACAATGATCCTAAAGAAGAAATTGAAGCGAGATGGCAAATACAAAAACAGCATTAGAATTCTAGAATTGAAATGAGAGCTTACAAATAAAGAACTAAACCAGAGATTCCTTATACTGGAGATCAAAGCCTAACCTGCTGCATCATAAAATGTCTGTTACCACATTCCCTCTACTTGATCATTGACAAAATATCTGGGGTAGGAGAAAATAGATGTAATTTGTGGGTGGGTTCTCACCATAGAAGCTTTATTGTATCATAGAGGAATGGAAAAATTTGCTCTTAAAATATCAGACACTGAGTTAGAATACCAGCTCTATCTCTTATTTATTGTCCAACCTGAAGCAATTACTCAATATTTCTAAAACATTAAGAAAGAGCTCTGTTGTCCTAGCTGGTTTGGCTCAGTGGATACAGCATTGGCCTGCAGACCGAAAGGTCCTAGCTTCGATTCTGGTCAAGGACACTTGCCCGGGTTTGCGGGCTCGATTCCCAGTGTGGGGTGTGTAGGCGGCAGCCATTCAATGATTCTCTCTTATCACTGATGTTTCTCTCTCTTCCTCTCTGAAATCAATAAAAAAATATATATTTTTTTAAAAAAACCCTGTCTTACAGCTTGGCATTTCACATAGGTCAAATCAAAGTGAAGAGAACTTGCTGCTCAGTCCAGCATAATGATTCCAGGAGCCTTATTGTAGTCATCATTAGACAATACATATGTGTATCAAATCATCATTAAAAATGTACATAATTTTATATCCCAATTGTATCTCAAGAAAAAAAAGAAAGCTCTGTCTATTTAGGTAATTCCTATTTTTTTATATGCGTACGTTGGTCATTTAATTTTCCTTTTTTATTCTTTGCCTGTTCTCCATTTCTTTTTTAAAATCCTGCTTTCTAAGACATTTCACAGGCTTTATCTTTCAACCCTTTTATTAAGGATTTAATTTCCCTTGTCATATTTTTAATTAAAAGAACTTTTATTTTCTCAATAGTCCTTAAAATTTCTTCTACTTGTGTTCTAATCTAAGGATGTCAATCATAGATCTTCCTTTTGAAAGTTTTCCTTTGAGCTTCAGGGATCTTCTCTAAAAGACTAGACCTCCAGTCTTCTGTTGGGGTGGGGAAAGAAAGTTATTGATATTTTCCTCTACAAAGTAGGGGAGAAAATCTGCAGGTCTAACAGGTCTATCAGTATCTTAGGCTGACTTTCAACCAGTCTTCCTGGTTTAATTAATTAATAAAAATTTAAAATATATTTTATTGATTTCAGAGTGGAAGAGAGAGGGAGAAATAGAAACATCAATGATGAGAGAGAATCATTGATCAGTTGCCTGGTGCATGCCCCTCACTGGGGATCAATTCTGCAACCCAGGTATATGCCCTTGACTGGAATCAAACCTGGGACCTTTCAGTCTGCAGGCCAACACTTTATCCACTGAGTCAAACCAGCTAGGGCATTTAGGATCTTCTTTCCCCTAATTATAGAGTTATCTGGCACTACAAATTCCTGAGGGTTTTTTGTTGTTGTTCTTTGGTGTTAATTGAGTTGTTTACCAGCTTTTTCTACTGACGACTTGGGATACAGATTTTCCAGTTCTACTAAATCAGTTACTATTTGTCCATCTGCTATCTGGTTTCCAAAATTTGTTGCTAATGTATTCTCTCCTGTATCCCCCATTTTGTGTGCCTATGTAATTTTAAAATGCCTTTGTTATAATTTTATCAAAGTTTTGAGGAAAAAGGAGAACTGAAAGTGTGAGTTTGATTTGCCATCTTTAACCAAGTCTTGTATTTCTTTATGCCTTTTATGTTCATCCTTTATATTTTAACCACCACCACATTATACAGATTTTTACCACTTTATATCTAGTCTCCTTGCTTCTAGCACTTCCTTCTCTCTAGTGTGTCTCTAATATGTCTTCTGCAATGCTGTAGATTGATCTTCCTGAAAAAATTGCACTGTGTATCTTACAGCTTTGAGTGTAAAAACTCTTCAGTTGCTTCCTAATGCTGATAGGACCAAGTCTATGTTTCTTAACCTGACATTTAAAGCCTTCCACAATCTAACCTCGTAATCTAGCCTCTTCCCATCTTTTCAACCTCATCTTAGGCTTTTAGAAACACTCACATCCATTCCCATACCCATACCCATACTCAGCTGTAGCTTTGATCAAACATGTCTGGAACAAACGAGGGCACAATAACTGGGCTTACTTGGTGATTTATCAGTTTACTTAGCAGTTGACCTATTGATTTTAAGTGACTAATTAAAAACTCTCTGTTGTAAGTGAATAGTTGTCTGACTTGAGGCCCATTTCAGTTTAGGATTCTAAAATCTGTTTTTAATATATGTATTTTCTTATGTTCAGTGTATTGCATGTTGAGGTTTTTCATGCTATATTACTCCACACCTTATTTTCTATTAGACTCTGGAGGTGCAAAGATGAATAGGAGGTGAAAATTATGTCCTACTAGAAGCCTAGTGCACAAAATTTATGCATGGGTAGGGTCCCCAAGCCTGGCCAGTGATCAAGGCTGATCGGGGCCTTCTGGCTGCCAGCCAGGGCCTTCCTTCATCTTGCCCCCCCCCCCCCCCCCCCGGTGTTCAGTGCATGTTTAAGCAGGCGGTCAAACTTTCAGTAGGTCGAACTCCTGAGAGGACAATTTGCACATTAGCCTTTTATTATATAGGATAATAAACTACTATCTTATATTGTATGGGGTTTAAGCTCCAGCTCAATGACTGGCTTGACAAGGTGTGATTTAATATTCTCTTAGGGTTTAACTTTGTAATTTATTATATCCTTCCCACCAAAACAGTGTTTTGACATTTACATCAATTATGTTTGTAACATTTTCCTGAAAGCATATTATTTTTTATGACTTTCTCCCCTTTAGTATCATCTTTGCTGACCTCTTTATTATGAATCTTAATTGGGTAGAGGGTTCATTGACTACCACCTCCTCTGGTACTCTGTTGGGCATACTTGTAACAAGATTTGTAATTTCAGTACCACTGATATTTTTGGTTCATATTTTGGAAGCAAAAAGAAGGTAAACTTTTAAAATACTTACTTTAACCATTGAGTGATATCTGAAATAATACATTAGTGTGCATATATTATACATGTAATACCAAATGCACCATTGGAGAAAACTACAAAGACTAATCATTTGGAATAAAAGATTTTTAAAAAATTTAAACATAAGACAGTAACACTTTAAAATACATTACCAAATATATTTCCAACTTTATAGGCTATTTGTATTTCTCTCTATCACTGATGGACAAAATTAAAAGGCTATATTACAGGAAGGCTGACTTTAACAAAGTTGGAAAAGCAGTAGGGTTATAAAGTGGGGAAAGAAAGCAGAGGTATAGTACAAGAAATGGAGCTGTTTTATTTACAGATTTGAAGTTAGCCTATTGCATGTATAAAGAATAAGAGCAGGATACTGAAAGACCAAATAATTCTATACTGCAAAAGGATGGTATAAAAATATAACATGACTTTTCAGGGGAGAAATCAGACAAGACAAAACTGGAGGGGGAGTTACATAGGGAGCAGAAAAAAAGAAAAATTTTGGAAAACTATTGATAAATTTTAAGGCAAAGTATTTTTAAATATTTTTATTATTTATTTTGTTTTCAATTACAGTTGATATTCAATAGTATTTATTTGTTTTAGGTATACAGCCTACTGGCTAGATATTTATATAATTTATGAAGTGATGCATCCCAGTAACTCTACTACCCACCTGGCACCATACTAGGTATTATACTGTTATTGATTATATTCCCTATGTTGTACTCTACAGCTCTGTAGCTTTTATGTGACTATCAACTTGAACTTCGTAATCTCACCTTTTTCACTCAGCCCCCCAACCCTCTTGCAAATGGAAAAACATCAGTTTGCTCTTTGTATAACAAATTCTAAGAGAGAAGGTGTTTTTTATTTAAAAAAAAATATTTTTACTAGTTTCCTGGTGCATGAATCATGCACATTGAAAGGAAATTAATTAGGAGAAATATTTTAATATCCCTATTTGCATCTTGCTAATGAAAAAAAAAATAGGATTCTACTGAGTCTTCTATCTACCTACTCCAGGACTTCTGTGATAATCAAGTGAGAAGAGGCACAGGAAAACGCTTCACAAACTTTTGGTTAAACTGTAAAATGTTTGCACTTGGCTATAAAGCAAGTCAGGTTTCTGGGCTGAAAAAATTGCAAGAAGGCTAGTTGGTAGGGAGAGGAAGCTGGGCACTGCTATGTGATGTAATTACCTGGTGCCCACAGCCACTATTTCCGGGCTGTGCTGTGCTGTGGGCTGTATTTTGCATCATGGGGTCTTGGCAGCATTGGCTGCAATTTGGTGGGGTATTGCTCTGGGGTAGTAGTGGGACCTGTGTTCCACTTGGGGGAAGCCAAGTGTTAGCTTGTCAGTGCCAGGTCCGTGGTGCTGTTTATTTTTAAATGGCAAGTGCGCATCATGACAGCTCCTGCATTGAGCGTCTGCCTCCTGGTGGTCAGTGTGCATCATAGCTACCACTTGGATGGGCAGACACTTAGCATTTTTATATATACTAGAGGCTCAGTGCATGAAATTCATGCATGGGGTGGGGTGGGGAAATGTGTGTCTCTCAGCCCAGCCTGCACCCTTCCAATCTGGGACATCCTTCTCACAATCCAGGACTGCTGGCTTCCAACCACTCACCTGCCTTCCTGCCTGATTGCCACTAACCACTTTTGCCTGCCAGCCTGGTCACCCCTAACCACACCCCTGCCAGACTGATTGATGCCTAACTGCTCCCCTGCTGGCCCAATTGCTCCTAACTGCCCTCCCTTGCCATCCGGGTCGCCCCTAAGTATCCTCCCCTGCTGGCCCGATTGCCCCTAACTGTCCTCTCCTGCTGGCCTGGTCACCCCTAACTGCTCTCCCCTGCTAGCCTGGTTGCCCTCAACTGTCCTCCCCTGCAAGTCTGGTTCCCCCAACTGCCCTCACCTGCAGCCTGGTCCCCTCCAACTGTCCTCCACTGCAGGCCATCTTGTGTGTTGGAGTGATGGTCAATTGGCATATTACCTCTTTATAATATAGGCTAGATTGATTTAGGAGAATAAGGGAGAAGGAGAGAGAGATAGAAACATCAATGATGAGAATCATTGGTTGGCTACCTCCTGCATGTCCCACACTGGGGATTGAGCCCAAAATACAGGCATACTATAATACTATACTCTGACCAGGAATCCTGGTTCATAGGTCAGTTCTCAACCACTCATGCACACTGGCCAGGTGAGAACATGTTTGTGTGTTTTTTAAATGTTTTTATTGATATTTTTTAAGAGAGAGGAATGGAGAGGGAGAGTGAAACATCAATGTGAGAAACATCAATTGGTTGCCTTCTGCATGTCCCCTACTGGGGATCGAGCCTGCATTCTGTGCCCTGATGACTTCTTGGTTAATGGATAATGCTCAACCAACCAAGGCACACTGGCCAGGTCTAAGAGGGAATATTTTGAAATCATATATTATTTCACTAGTAAATTTTATAAATCTATCCTTTAAAAATTGTAAAAAAGGATAAACCTCCTTATTGTTTAGCTGTGTGCTATGTAGTATTGGGGTCACTAGTCACATACGGTTTTTGAGTGTTTGAAACGTAGCTAGTCTAAATTGATATGTGTTGTAAGTGTAGAATACACACTGGTTTTCAAACACAAAGATATTAATAATTTTTATATTGATCACAAATTTAAATGATACTATTTGGTCAGATTAAGTTAAGCAAAGTGGAATATATGAATTTCATCTTTTTTTACATTTTAAAATGTGGCTACTAAAAATTTTTAAATTGTATATGTGGCTTGCATTGTATTTCTGTTACACAGCATTGGTCTAGTCTCTGTCCACATACTGCTCTTGGAAATGTTTCATGTCCTGTTCAGATTAAGGATTCTGTGGTGTGATTGTATCTGTATAAATTTACTTAGATTTCATGTCATTCTGATCTCCACTGGATTTATTTTGAGCAGTTTAGGTGTCCAGTTACCACAAAACAGAGTCCGTGTCAGGTTCCTCAGCAGAATTTCTTTACAAAACTTTCTTGGCATTAATAGTAGGTATCATTTTACTTCTTAGCTGTATTTCTAGTCAACTGTTTTTTATTCAAAACACTATTTGGTGAGTATTACATCTTTATAGTTTCAAAAATAGTAATTGTTAATAAATTAACATTCCTATATTTCAAGGTGGGTAAATTCTGGTATGGCAACACTTGATTTGTTTCTGCTTTATCCACAAAGTAGCAATCTGGGAGAATTTCCCAGGGAACTAAGAGTTAACTCATAAAACATTAAAACCAGTTTTTGATAGAAATGTCTATAAATTTTTCTCTTTTATAAAGTAACCAGAGGCCCGGTGCACAAAATTTATGCACGGGAGGGGGTGTCCCTCAACCCAGCCTGGATCCTCTCCAATCTGGGACATCCCTCTCACAATCCAGGACTGCTGGCTCCCAACTGCTTGCCTACCTGCCTTCCTCATTGCCCCTAATCACTTCTGCATGCAGCCTGATCACCCCTAACCACTTCCCTGCCAGCCTGATTGATGCCTAACTGCTCCCCTGCCAGCGTGATTGCCCCTAACTGCCCTCCTCTGCAGACCTGGTCCCCCGGAACTGCTCTCTCCTTCAGGCTTGGTCCCCCCCAACTGCTCTCCCCTACAGGTCTGGGTCCCCCACAACTGCCCTTTCCTGCAGGCCTGGTCACCCCAACTTCCCTCCTCTGCTGGCCTGGTCAACCCTAACTGTCCTCCCCTGCTGGCCTGATTGCCCACAACTGCCCTCCCTTGCAGGCCATCTTTTGGTGGCCATCTTGTGTCCACATGAGGGCAGCCATCTTTGACCACATGGGGGCAGCCATCTTGTGTGTTGGAGAGAAGGTCAATTTGCATATTACTCTTTTATTAGATAGGATAGAGGCCTGGTGCATGGGAGTGGGCCAGCTGGTTTGCCATGAGGGGTGTTCCAGATCATGGTGGAGGTTCTCTTGAGTCATGGGTGGCCTGGGCGAGGGGCCTGTGGTGGTTTGCAGGCTGGCCACGCCCCCCGGCAACCCAAGCAGAGGCCCTGGTATCTAGGATGTATTTATCTTCTATAATTTAAATTTTGTAGCCTTGAAGAGAGGCTAGGGCAGGCCAGGGCAGGCAGGAAGCTTGGCTTCCTCCATCTCAGAGAGCAACCCAAACCTCCTGCTTGCTTCAGCTCTGTGGCCACTGCTATATTTGATTGGTTAATTTGCATACTCACCACTGATTGGCTGGTTGGTGTGGCTTGTGGATGTAACAGAGGTATGGTCAATTTGCATGTTTCTCTTTTATTAGACACGATTACCTTTTTTTTTTTTTTTTAAAAAAATATATTTTATTGATTTTCTTACAGAGAGGAAGGGAGAGAGATAGAGAGCTAGAAACATGGATGAGAGAGAAACATTGACCAGCTGCCTCTTGCACACCCCCCACCGGGGATGTGCCCGCAACCAATGTACATGCCCTTGGCTGGAATCGAACCTGGGACCCTTCAGTCTGCAGACCGACGCTCTACCGCTGAGCCAAACCAGCTTTGGCCACGATTACCTTTTTAAAAGTCTTTCTAGGTGGCCTCGGCGCATGCATTGGCTGCGCGCTCTACAGGAGCGGTTCCCTGCATGGTAGCATGGTGCCCCCGCTGCTGTCCACACTGCCGCCGCCGTCCTGCCGCCCCCTGCCCTGCCACCGTCTCCACCACCGATGTCTGGGTCACCGCTGTCTCGGGACCGACTGTATGATTAGGCCACAATCTTCAATGAGTAAACATATTCCTCAGTTCTGTGGTGTTCTTGGTCACACATTTATGGAGTTGCTGAAGGGCAGTGGAGATTATTGCCAGGCACAGCACGACCTCTATGCAGAAAAGTGAACTGTAGAAATTCATTACTGCTCCACTAAGAAGCCCCCATATGAGTGGTTAACCTGGACACAGAAATGTTGAACTGAAAACTGCAGAGCATTTTACGAGTTCTGACCTGGATGGGGTAAACCTCAGTGCACTTCCTTTCTATTGCCTCAGTATTACTGGATTGAAGAGTTGCTGTCTCTTATTAGGAGGTTCATTTCATTTCCCATTACTCCCAACGTCACTCAAAGCACTGAGAATTTCAAGTGGAGTATATTGAAGTAGACTCAGTTTCTTTGCATCGTTTCTGTATTCGATTTTTAAATTCTTTCATAACCTTATTGAGTGTTTTTTAACTAAATTATCATGGCTCGAATGAACCGCCCAGCTCCTGTCGAAGTCACATACAAGAACATGAGATTTCTTATTACACACAATCTAACCAATGTGACCTTAAATAAATTCATAGAGGAACTTAAGAAGTATGGTGTTACCACAATAGTAAGAGTATGTGAAACAACTTATGACACTACTCTTGTGGAGAAAGAAGGCATCCAAGTTCTTGATTGGCCTTTCGATGATGGTCAATCGAACCAGATTGTTGATGATTGGTTAAATCTTGTAAAAATAAAGTTTTGTGAAGAACCTGGTTGTTGTATTGCTGTACATTGTGCAGCAGGCCTTGGAAGAGCTCCAGTGCTTGTTGCCCTAGCATTAATCAAAGGTGGAATGAAATATGAAGATGCAGTACAGTTGATAAGACAAAAGTGGCGTGGAGCTTTTAACAGCAAGCAGCTTCTATATCTGGAGAAGTATCGTCCTAAAATGCGGCTGCGCTTCAAAGAGTCAACTGGTCATAGAAACAACTGTTGCATTCAATAAAATGGGTGCCTGATGCCATTGCCTTGAAAGTGGAACTTGAGATAGGACCTAATTTGTCATATATATTAGCCAACACGTTGGCTTGGTGAACAAGTCTAATGAAGCTTCCAAAAGAGGGTTGAAAAGCAGTTTTATCTAGCCACAAGCTTGACAGAATTGCAACCTCTATGTTTAGGTTATGATCAACCTATTTTGACACTTGGCAAGATTCTTACTGTTCAGCATTTAAAATCTGCTTATCATTTGTACCAATTTACTTTTCCTGAAATCATGCAGTATTGAGTTATGTCTTTAAATCTATTCCCATGTCAGAATCTTAATGATATATAAAAGATTTAGAAAGATTAGGTACCAAAATACCCAGCACAATACTTGTATATTTTAGTTTCATACGGAACTAAAATCCCAGGAACTATGAACACTCTGGACCTTATGTGGTTTATCCCTTCAGTAATTTCAAACATAGAAAGTAGGGCCTATATGTGATTGTTTACCTGCTCACTTTATGTTTACATCTCCCACATTCATACAAGTATACATCAGGTTTGCTCAACTTTTTGATTTTTATACAAAGTCTTGGTTATTATTTAATGTCTTTCTATAAGTCTCATTTTGTGCTGTTATGGAAAGCCTCCATTTTGAAAATCTACATTATATAGAAGCATGTGTCTTTAATGTCTCCAGACAGAAAGCCTTACAGTTAATTTTAATGTTTGCACTTAACGTGCAACTTATAGGGAGGGCCTGAGGAAAGAATGAGAGGGAGCTATTAAGTATTTTTAGTAAGATGTTGCCTTTGTCTTGTGTGAAACATGTAGAATATGCTCTTTGGTAAATATTTTTTTAAAGGTAGACATGCTTTGTTGTAGCTGAAGCGATTCTTAATCATAAAAAAAGTGGGTTTCTGCTAATGAATTGAGCAGACATCTAATATTTTATATGCCTTTTGAGCTGTGTAACTTAATATTTGGATACTTGATAATTTGTTTTATTATGTAATTGATAAAATGGTGATGTGTATGATGTTAGTTCAACCATATATTTATACTGTTTGGGAATGTGTGGTTATAGTTCTGTGGGAGAAATAATTTGTCAGTGTTCACCAGCTTGTAAAAATTTAGTGTGAGAGCTTAAATATCTAAATAAATGAAATGCATTTATCATAAAAAAAAAAGTTTTTCTAGGTGAGTTAGTAAAGTTGGTCTCAAAGTGTACTTGTCTGAGCCTTTGCAGGGGTAGAGGTGAGGGTATCCTTTGGAGGGAGGTAACTAAAGATGGAAAAGGGCAACATTGATTTGTACCTGTTTTCCATACTGGCATTCCATGGTAGATTTCAGTTAAATTTCCTGTGTTAAAAATCATTTGAAGATCACTGACTTTGTGTCTTCATCTTTATTAAGCTGTAAGTAATGCTTTTCTGTCTTTCTTTTTGTCAACTGTTAGTTTTGTGTGTCAGCTTTTTATAGCTTTCTTTCTTTCTTTCTTTCTTTCTTTCTTTCTTTCTTTCTTTCTTTCTTTCTTTCTTTCTTTCTTTCTTTCTTTCTTTGTTGTGGTTTAAGAATTTCAATAACCAAGATAGTTAAAGCATGTAAAGTAAGAATCAGTGCTCTCTGATTAAAGTTCAACAAATTGAGTGCCTGAGTTTTGGGACAACTATTTCAGTTGCTCTGAGTCACTGATTTTTGACTATATTTTGGATTTAGGAGCTGCCATGTGGGGTGTTATTACTATTGAGGGATTTTTGGAAATGGGGTATCTGTGTATTTGAAAGATAAGTAGCAAAATCTCTTCCTTGTCAGCAATTAAATATTTAACATACTGCAATATAGGTTATAGTAACCATATTTTCCAGATTTTTTGTGGAAAAGTGATTTTGAAATGAAAATTAAAGATTCATTAGACAGTTAATTTTTGTTTAAATGAGAAACAGTGTAAATTGTGTGAAGTTCATATATATTTATTATATATAGAAATGATTCTACTCAAATCCAATCCTTCATCCTCACATCCAGGCATATATTTAAGATGAGATTTTAAAATGTGGTATTGATTGCCTCATAAGTTTCTTCTTATCTTCAGGCTATAAAAATATATATTGTGCATCCCAATTTAGTCAGCTATGCTCTATAATAAAAAAATAAATTACTTAATTCCTTCAAAGTTGGACTTAAATGTAATCCACACATATATTTTAAAATATATATATTGATTTCAGAGAGGAAGGGAGAGGAAGACAGAGATAAAGAAACATCAATGATCAGAAAAAATCATCGATTGTTTGCTCCTGCACACTCCCTGCTGGGGATCGAGCCCACAACCTGGGCATGTGCCCTTGACTGGAATCAAACCTGGGACCCTTCAGTCTGCAGGAGGATGATCTACCCACTGAACCTAACCAGCTAGGGCTACACACATAGATTTTAAAAAAAGTATATTTCATAGAATTATGCATGCTGTGCTATAAAGACTTGTTTGGGGGGAGCTGTCTGTCAATAGATGTTTAAAAGCAAAGTGGCATTTGAGTCTCTGGTTTTCTGTTGTATAACATAGCTACAGGTATTTTTGGCATTTACAACCTTCCATTAATTAAGAGAAAGCATGTTTTAATATGTGTATCAAGAAAATTATAGAGATACTAGTGGCCCTGTGCACAAATTTCATGCACAGAGGGGGAGAGGTTCCCCTCAGTCCAGCCTGCACCCTCTCCAATTGGACATCTCTCTTGCAATCTGGGACCGCTGGCTCCTAACCACTTACCTGCCTGTCTGCCTGATCACCCCTACTGCCTCTGCCTGCCTGCCTGATTGCCCCTAACTTCCCTCCCCTGCCAGCTTGATTTCATCTTCAACTACCTCTGCCTTCCTGATCACCCCTAATTGCCCTCCCCTGCTAGCCTGATCTTGCCCCAAACTGCCCTTCCCTGCCGGCCAATTAGGATCTGATTGGTCAGTTTCTATGCCAGTCAGTATCAAAAGCTCTGCCTCTTAGGCAGCCATTGGGTCCTCACAGTTCACCCAGATTTGGTTCTGATTGGTCGGTTTTTATGCCAGTCAGTGTCAAAAGCTCCACTTCCTAGGCAGCGATTTACTCCTCACAGTTGAACCAGATTTGGTTCTGATTGGTCAGTTTCTATGCCAGTCAGCATCTCCAGATCTATCTCTGGGCCTGATCAGAGAGGCAGGGCTGATCAGCAGCCCCCTCAGAGACCTAGAGAGAAACAGAGAAGTGGCTGCTGGAAAATGCTGGAAAGAAAGAGAGAGGCAATGGCTGATTAACAGCTGCCATGGAAATCAGACCCTGCCTCTCTCTTCGGGCCTTTCTCTAAGCCTGATCCATAGCCTCTTCAGTAATCAGGGCTGGGTTGCTGTGGTGACCCAGCACTGACTGCAGGACTGACTCCGGTCAGTCAAGTCTTTGGTCATTTTGGATTTTATGGACCCTGGGTTTTTTATACATTAGGATTGGTGGGTCTTACGTGAAGAGTAAATTACATGAGAAAAAAAATGGGTGAGTAGCAACACTGATTTTGAATTTTCACTAGGGAAGATATGGCCAAATTTTGACGTTTTATAGGTAAGGGAATATGTATTTTTGGATACTTGATGGACTGATGAAGGTTTGGAATAAAGAGTTAAGGGTTAGTAGAGAAGTATGTATCTTTTGTATATATTTGGACTGATATTTCATTGTTTTTAAGTTCAAGTTTATTTTAAAGCTATCATTTTTATTTTTAGGTCTCATCAGATGTACTTCATGTTTAGTTTCCTTTTCTTAGTCTATACTTTTCCTGATTTACCTGTTCAGAAGCCACAGTTTTGCTGTGCTATTTTAATTCATGTCCTGAGGTAAAGGCATAAGAAACCAATACATCTTAAGCTTTCTAAACTTGCATTATTGGAATTAAAAGCTTGTGTTGAGAAAGGAAATAAATATTAACTGCATGGTTTCTACCACTTTGGATTGGTATTATATTGTATTTTCCTAATGACATTTTGATTTTGATGCAGATATCAAGTTAATGCTACTTTGATGGAAAATTTAAACAGAAAGCAATTTCTCTCTGGCTAGTTACTATAATTGCTGCATAATACTCATTTAACATAGAAAATATAAGAAACTGATTTGATATTTAGACATATACAAGATCTGGTTCAATGGTGTTTGTAACAATTTAACTTTTCTTGTAGCTTAGGGCAGGATTGTTTTTCATGGGTTTGAGACTGCTGCTGAAGGCAGTTTCTCTTTAATTTCATTGTGCTTTTTTTGTTACCATGGCATAAATATTTTTTTCTACCCCACTCCACCTCCATTCCCTCCCCCCTTCCCACATCATTCTAGATAATTAAGGTGGGAGTGAACATTGTTGTTGTGTGTATGTAAATATATATATTTAAAATTGATTTTGGAGAGGAGGGGAAAAGTAGAAACATTAAGGATGAGAATCATTGATTGGCTGCTTCCTGCACGCCCTCTACTGGGGATCGAGCCTGTAACCTGAGTATGTGTCCTTGACTGGAATCAAACCTGAGATCCTTCAGTCCGAAGGCCGGTGCTCTATCCACTCAGCAAGACCTTCTAGGGCTGAACATTGTTTTAAAAAATCTTCTAAATGCCTCTTATCTTGATAATTAAAAGTGATTCTTTAAAGGTGACAAAGAGGGTTTAGGGAATGATTATCTTATATAATAAAAGGCTAATATGCAAATTGTCCCCTCGGGAGCTTGAGCAAGAGTTTGACTGCTCACTAAGATGTGTGCTGACTACCAGGGGGTGGCATAGAACATGGTGGGCATTGGCGATGTGACGCTGGCAGCAAGCAGCAGTGGAGGCACTGCCAGCCTTGATGGGCCCTGAGTTTTGGAACAACTATGGGACCATGGCCCCATAGATGGTGACCAGTGGTGGTGGTTGGCAGTGGAGCCACTGCCTGGCTCCCAGGTGCTGAGGGAGCTGGGAAGGGGGCCTGGCCCTTACCGATCGCCCGGCAGGATCGTGGATCAGGTGAGGAGGTGTGGCCAGGCTACAGTGGGGTGCCAGATGGGGCTGTGGGAGTGAGAGACTGGGGCCATGAGCTGGGGCTGCAAGCCTGGGGGTGTGAAATGGGGCTAGATCCCCACAGGCCACCCAGAGGGACCCTACTTGTGCATGAATTCATGCACTGGGCCTCTAGTTATGTACATGATGTCTTAGAGCATTTTCTTTTTTGAGCTGTAAGTATAAAGTTAAAAAAATTTAATTATGTATAACTAGAGGCCCAGTGCATGGATTTGTGCACTGGTGGGGTCCCTTGGCCTGGCCTTTGGGAATAAGGCCAAAACAGGCTCTTCAAAATCCCTTGAGGGATCCCAGATTGCGAGAGGGCACAGGCCAGGCTGAGGGACCCCTCTGGTGCACAATTGGGGCCAGGCCAGGGAGGGACTGTGGGAGGTTGGCCAGCTGGGGAGGGACCAAAGGTGTGCTCCAGGGCATGTCTGGCCCATCTTACCCAGTCCCAATCTGCTTGACCCCAGCAGCAAGCTAACATACCAGTTGGAGTGTCTTCCCCCAGGTGGTCAGTGCAAGTCATAGCGACTGGTTGAATGGTTGAACAAACAGTCAGACACAGCATATTAGGCTTTTATTATATAGAATTATACTTGACTTTTCATTAATTCTATGGTAAATTTTCTAAGAGAAAATCTGCAACTATCTTTAATGAGACATACAATAATAGGTATGTAATGCATATATTTTTATTTATTAGAAAATGTTTTGGGAGAAAATCATTCCCTTATGTTTGATGATTCACTAGAAGGACTCATGGGAGTCAACATATAGATGCAATTAGCCGAAGCCGGTTTGGCTCAGTGGTAGAGCATTGGTCTGCAGACTGAAAGGTCCCAGGTTTGATTCTGGTCAAGGGCATGTACATTGGTTGTGGGCACATCCCCAATAGGGGATGTGCAGGAGGCAGTTCAATGTTTCTCTCTCGTCAATGTTTCTTGCTCTCTATCCCTCTCCCTTCCTCTCTGTAAAAACAAACAAACAAACAAACAAAAACAAAAAACAAAACAAAACAAAACATATAGATGCAATTAAAACTTCTATTACAGCAAAAGGATACACAATAGGATCAGCAAGGGAAAAAGACACAGGTGGATTCTGAAGAAATCCATGTTCAGTCTTCTAATGCTTTTTCTCTCCTATGAGGGGACACACCAAGTATGCTCCTTTCTTTAGCAGTAAAAAATATATTAATATATGTGCTATGTTTCTGCCTATGGAAACCCATAAGAGACTCAGCATCCACAGTTTTTAAAGGAGGTTGGTTACATAGGCACACTCTGCCTAGCAACTATAAAATTCTATACTCTCAAAAGGAAAGCAAGTGTTCACCATAAATCACATTCTTTGTACAGTCTAGGTATAGCAAACCAGTGTTATTAGTCAAGGGATGATTAAATTTCAAATTCCCACATGTAAGCCAAAGATCTACTTTTCAAACAGGCTTTTCTAAAAATTGCACTTCAGACTTGTTGTGTTAATTCTTTAAAAAATATTTTATTAATGTTTTACAGAGAGGAAGGGAGAGGGATAGAGAGCTAGAAACATCGACGAGAAAGAGTCACCGATCAGCTGCCTCCTGCATACCCCCCACTGGGGATGTGCCCACAACCAAGGAATCAAACCTGGGACCTTTCAGTCCGCAGACCAACACTCTTATCCACTGAGCCAAACCGGTTTTGGCGTTAATTCTTTTTTTGCACAATCTATTCCCTTGGCCCTTTACCACAGTACCTTTATAGTAAAACTATCAATATTATTCACAGGAGCCCATGGGGCAGGCTGAGACTAACCTGCATATTATCCTCAGTCATGCCTCCATGGTTCCTGAATTTAGCTGGTTAAAACAAATTACATAAAATGCCTATCTTACGTTTCCTTTTAAAAAAATCTTTATTGTTAAAAAAAAATCTTTATTGTTGAAAGTATTATTGTACATATGATCCCTTTCCACACCCACCCTTGACCCCTTCTACCCATGCCTTCCCCCAAGCCTCCACCATCCTATTGTCCATGTCCATTGGTTATACATACGTACATACAAGTTCTTTGGTTGATCTCTTCCCACCAATCCCGCCCTCCCCTCTACTTCTATGTGTCTGGATCTATTTTGTTCATCAGTTTATTTTGTTCACTAGAATGCACATATGAGTGAGATCATGTGATACTTGTCTTTCTCTGACTGGCTTATTTGGCTTAAAATAATACTCTCCAGGTCCCTCCATGCTGTCTCAAAGAGTAAGAAAGCCTTCTTTTTTACTGCTGCATAGTATTCCACAGTGTAAATGTATCACAGCTTTTTTGTCCACTCATCTACTGATGGGCATTTGAGCTGTTTTCAGATCTCAGCTATTGTAAATTGTGCTGCTATGAACATAGGGGTGCATACATTCTTTCTGATTGGTGTTTCAGGTTTCTTAGGATGCAGTCCTAGAAACAGGACCATGGGGTCAAATGGCAGTTACATATTTATTTTTTTGAGGAAATGCCATGCTGTTTTCCATAATGGTGACATCAGTATATGTTCCCACCAATAGTGTGCTAGGGTTCCCTTTTCTCCACATCCTCACCAGCACTTGTCATTTGTTGATTTGTTGATGGTAGCCATTCTAACAAGTGTAAAGTGATATTTCATTGTTGTTTTAATTTTCATCTCTCTGGTGATCAGTGACTTTGAATATTTCTTTATATGTCTCTTGGCCATCTGTATTTCCACTTTGAAGAAGTGTCTGTTTAGGTCCTTTGACCATTTTAAATTGGGTTGTCTTCCTTTTGTTAAGTTGTATGAGTTTCTTATATATCCTATCTAATAAAAGAGTAATATGCAAATTAACCACCACTCCGCTACACCCACAAGCCCCCAACTGCCTCCCCTGCCAGCCTGGTTGCCTCCAACTGCTCTCCCCTGATGGCTTGATCTTGCCCCCAACAGCCTCTGCCTGCCTGATCTTGTCCCTAACTGCCCTCCCCTACTGGCTTGATCTCGCCTCCAACTGCCCTCCTCTGCCAGCCAATTTTGTTCTGATTGGTTGGTTTCTAAGCCAATCAGTGTCAAAAGCTCTGCCTTCTAGGCAGCCATTAGCTCCTCACAATTGACCCAGGTTTGGTTCTTTTTCTGGGGGTTGGGGGAGGGTGGGCTGTTTATTAAGTGGTTATTACAGGAGTCAGACCACATAAGTGATGTCAGGCTCGGGAATTTGACCTTTCAATGTTGATCACAAAGGCTCCAAGGCCAGTCATGGTGAGTCCCAAAGTCAGAAATGAAACTGAAAGGCCTCAGTCACATGATGCTTCCAGGTGTCCAAGCTGGGCAGCAGGGAGGAGATGCCCATGACGTGCCAGATCTCCCCATTGGACAACACCAAGGTCTGGTAGGACAGCAGCTGCACGCCTGCCTCTTCCAGGAGCCCAATCATGGTAGGCAGCATGGCAGGGTTGGAGGGCTGAGCCAGGAACAGGAGCAGGGGCAGATCTCTGTGGAGAGGCATTTCTGGTCTAAAGGCAGCTCTGTTGAGTGCTTGCAGTACAGGTGTTGTGCCCTGGACAAAGCCCACAGCCTGGTAGGGAGAACCTGCCAGGGACACACTCATGAGGCCTTCCCCGCATCCTTGCTCTCCTGGCACAGTGGGGTTATGGGAGGTGATTACATAGAGGCCAGCCTCTTTCACCAGCAGCTTGATGTTCACCAGGTTCACATCCGACAATGACCACAGGGTTCAGGAAGTTCCCGGCATTCTTCAGGGATAAGCCCTGCAATATCACCTGGATGGTCCCTTTGGGAGACCCTTCCAGGTTAACATCAGAGTCCCCAGAGCTTCTGCCAGACCGATCCAAGGTTTGATGTGCAGAGAGAAGGAGCTGGTAAGGGCCTGGGCATTCATGACCTCCGTGAGGTCTCTCTCCTTCACCATGTCCATGAACTGGACAGAGATGTCCTCCCCACAGTGGCTCTGGGACTCCTTGTGCTTGTGCCCAGGTGGAGACAGCTAATTATGTTCTCATGGTCCACCAAGGCACGGCCCTGAGGCGGCTCCTCTGTGAACACATCCAGCGCTGCACACACACACTGCCCTGACTGCAGGGCCCGGAGCAAGGTGCCCTCGTCCACGATCCCTCTGTGGGTGGGCGCTGTTCACCAGTGCATGCCCTTCTTGCACAGGGCGAAGGTGCTGTCATTTAGCAGGTCTGTCATGGAGGGCCGTAGAGGGGTGTGCACAGTGATAAAGTCACAAAGGGGCCCAATATCCTCCAGGGGCAGCTGCTGAATGCTGAAGGAGGCCATGACCTCTGGTGAGATGAAGGGGTAGTACCCTACAGTCTTCATCCTGAAGGACTGCATCTGGACAGCCACCTCTCTCCCAATCCTCCTCAGGCCAAGAATTCTCAGGGTCTTTCCACTTAACTCGGTTCCCATGAACTTCTTTCAGTTCCATTTGCCATCCTTCATCAAAGCTGTCGCCTAGGGAATTTGCCTGGCCAGACACATGATCATCCCACAGGTGAGCTCCACAGCACTAAGCCTATTTCCATTGGGAGTATTCATGAGTAGGATGCTCTTCCTCATGGCAGCCTCCAGATCCACATTGTCCATGCTGGTGCTGGCCCTGCCCACCACCTGCAGCTTCTTTGTTGTATTGATGACATCTGTGGTCACCTTGGTGGCTGAGCAGAGGATAAGGCCTTTTCAGTCCTGCAGCTCAGCTATCAGGTTCTGCTTTTCCACCACATGCGGACCTCCATTTTGCATGATCTTCCAGCAGCAAGGGTTCAGGCTGTCACTGATGAGCACTTTGTGTAGATTTGCAAAGGCCATTGCTGGAGTGGCTGCAGGATCAATGCTCTCCCTGGACAGAAACTCCCCAAGCCCCCAGATTTGGTTCTGATTGGTCAGTTTCTATGCCAGTCAGCAGCAAAAGCTCCACTTCTTAAGCAGCCTTTGGCTCCTCACACTTCACCCAGATTTGGTTCTGATTGGTCAGTTTCTATGCTAGTCAGCATCTCTGGGCCTATTAATGGAGCCTGATAAGAAAGGAGGGGCTGATCAGCGGCCCAGGTGGAGTCCTGGAGAGAAATGGAGTCAAGGCTTCTGGCCAGGCTGGTTGAGTAGGGTCAAAAGCTTCCACAGAGGCAACGGATCAGTCCCTGCTTCTCTCTTTAGGCCTCTCTCTGGCCCTGGTTCACAGCCTCCTCAGCAGTTAGTGCTGGGGCACCCCACCAGGAGCGAAAGGGCAACCCAGCATTGACTTCTGTTATGGTCGAGCTTCGGTCTTAATGGTGTTACACCCTGGCTGTTTATTATAGAGATGGCTGTTGAATTTTGTCAAATGCTTTTTCTTTGTCTTGATATGATCATGTGATTTTTGTCTTTCAATTTTTTCATGTGATGTATCATATTTATTGATTTGTGAATATTGTAGCAGTCTTGCATCCCTGGAATAAATCCCACTTGATAATGGTGTATGATCTTTTTAATATATTGCTTAATCTGATTTGCTATTTTGTTGAATATTTTAGCATCTGTGTTCATCAAGGATATTGGTCTATAATTCTCTTTGTAGTGTCTTTATCTGGTTTTGAGATTAGAGTAATTCTGGCTTCATCAAAAGAGGTTGGATGTGCTCCTTCCTCTTGGATTTTTTGGAATAGTTTGAGAATAGGTATTAGTTCTTTGAATATTTGGTAAAACTCCTCTGTGAAGCAGTCTAGACCAGGGCTTTTGTTTGCTGGAAGTTTTTAAAAATATATATTTTTATTGATTTCAGAGAGGAAGGGAGAGGAAGAGAGAGATAGAAACATCAATGATGAGAGAGAAGCATTGATTGGCTGCCTCCTGCCCACCCCCCTACTGGGAATTGAGCCTACAACCCAGGCATATGCCCTGACAGGGAATCGAATGAGTGACCTCTTGGTTCCTGGGTCGATGCTCAACCGCTGAGCTACTCCAGGCTGGGCTGCTGGGAATTTTTTGATTACTGCTTCTGTTTCATCAGTGGTCATTGGCCTATTCAGGTTTTCTGATTCTTCCTGATTCAGTTTTGGAAGGTTGTATTTTTCTAGAAATTTGTACATTTCAAACATGTTGTCCAGCTTGTTGGCATATAGTTGCTTATGGTATTTTCTCATAATCCTTTTTATTTTGTGGTGTCAGTTGTTACCTTAACACTTTTATTTCTGATTTAATTTAGTCAGCTAAAGGTCCATTAATCTTGTTTATCTTTTCAAAGAACCAGAACTTTGTATCACTAATATTTTTTATATTTTTTAGTCTCTATATAATTTATTTTTGCTGTAATCTTTATTATTTCCTTCCTTCTACTTACTCTGGGCTTTTCTTGTTTTTCTCTTTCTAATTTTTTTAAGGGATAGGGTTAAATAGTTTATTATTATTATTATTATTTTATTTTTTGAGGTAGGCCTGTAGTGTTATGAACTTACCTCTCAGGATTGCTTTTGCAGTGCCCCAGAGATTTTGGGTTGCTGTGTGTTCATTTTCATGTTTCCAGGAAGTTTTTTTTTTTAAAATAAATCTTTATTGTTCAGATTATTACAAATGTGATCCTCTTTCCCACCCCCCCAATTGCTCCCCTTCACCAGGTTCCCACCCCACCCTCTGTCCTTTCCTCATCCCCCATTGTCCTCATCCATAGGTGCACAGTTTTTGTTCAGTCTCTTCCCGCACCCCCACTCCCCTTTTCCCTGAGAATCGTCAGTCCACTCCCCTTCCATACCTCTGATTCTATTATATTCACCAGTTAATATTGTTCATCAGATTTTTTAATTCCCTTGGTTTTTAGATTCACTTGTTGATAGCTATGTATTTGTTGATCATAATTTTTATCTTTATCTTCTTCCTCTTCCTAAATAACCTCCTTCAGCAATTCATATAATTCTGGTTTGGTGGTGATGAACTCTTTTAGCTTTTTTTTTATTTGTGAAGCTCTTTATCTGTCCTTTGATTCTGAGTGATAGCTTTGCTGGGTAGATTATTTTTGGCTGTAGGTTCTGTTATTCATCACCTTGAATATTTCTTGCCATTCCCGTCTGGCCTGCATGGTTTCTGTTGAGAAATCAGCTGACAATCTTATGGGTGCTCCTTTATAGGTCACTACCTGCTTTTCTCTTGCTGCTTTTAATATTCTCTTTTTGTCTTTTGCTCTTGAAATTTTAATTATGATATGTCTTGGTGTGTCCTCCTTGGATTCCTTTTGTTTGGGGTTCTGCGGGCTTCCTGGACTTGTAAGTCTATTTCTTTCCCCAGGTGGGGGAAGTTTTCTGTCACTATTTCTTCTAGTACTCTTTCGGTATCTTGCTCTCTCTCTTCTGGAATCCCCATAATTCTGATGTTGGTTGGCTTGAAATTGTCCCAGAGGTTTCTTACACTATCTTCAACTTTCTGGATTCTCTTATCTTCTTCCTTCTGCAGAGGAGTGTCCTCTGGCTCTTTGTGTTCTAAATCTTTGTCTTGATTCTTGCGATCTTCCAGTCTGTTTTTAGGACTTTGTATAATATTTTTTATTTCAGACAATGTTTTCTTCATTTCTTGTTGATCCCTTATTATTTCTAGTTGCTCCCTTTTCATATCCTCATAGGTCTCATTTATTTTATCGGCCTTTTTAGGATATTGTTGAATAACCTTATAACTGTAGTTTTGAACTCAATGTCCAATCTTTTCTTTTCCTTCATCTCCTTCCTTTGTGTCCTTCTTCTTGTCTGCATTTTAGTTGTTTCCCTGATTTGATGGAATAGCTTTGTGTGCTAGGTGTTCTGGTAGAGCCCAGTAGCACAGCCTTCCCAGTTACCTGTGGTGGACAGTCTTGGTGTAGCCCTTTGTGGGCTGTGAGTGCAGTCTTGTTGTTAAGCCTTGCTTATTGTTGGTATCACTGGGAAGCGTTGATCTCCAAGCCAATTGGCTGTAAGGATCAGCAGTGTCTCAGCTAGGAGGGTTTCCGTACTCTGCTTGAATAGGGCGGGGTCTCGGGGTGGCGCAGACAATCTTTGGTTCCCTGTCAGTCTCACCTTAGAAAAGTCCTGTGGAGAGTTTTGGAAGATTGGCTGCAGGCGCGCGCACCTCTTTGGTAAAGGCGCAGACAAGCTTTGTATTCCTGCAAGTCCTTAGAGACTTGCCTTAGAGAAAGCCAGCCTCTGGGAGAGCTTCTGTGCTCAGCCACAGGTAGGGCAGAGTCTCGGGTTGGTGCAGACAAACTTTGTTTTCCCTTTGTCTCCTCCCCAAGTCCCGCAGTAATGGCCTCTGGCTTCACACACCTCCAAGAGATCTCTGCCTGCTGCCTGACAGTCTGGCCTCTCCCTGTCTGGGGCCGTTTATCAGAGCAATAGGGTGATTCTGTTTTCCTCTCGGACAAGAAAGCCAGCCGCGTTAGCTGTTCGCCCTCTCCGAGCCAGGAGTAAGCCAGTAGCGAACTCAGCCTGGCCCTTCCTCTCCGCACCGGGATTAAGCCAGCGCCTTTTCGCGCACACAGTTCTCCATACCTTCACAGTTCCTGAGGTTCAGCGTGCCTTCTCTCTCCTTCCCAGATGGCAGAGCCTCCTCTCAGCTAGCTGTCTGGCGCTTCAGGGCAATGCCTCCCCTGTTTTTCAGTTCTAAATTCAAATTTGTTGTGGTAGGCTACATTCGGGTGTCTACCCTATGCTGCCATCTTGGTTTCTCTATCTGTTTCTAGGAAGTTTTTGATTTATTTCTTTAAAAAAAAAATAAATCTTTATTGTTCAGATTATTATAGTTGTTCCTCTTTCCCTTCCCTCCCCCCCCCCCCCCATAGCTCCCCTCCACCTGGTTCCCATCCCACCCCCAACACTGTCCTCATCCATAGGTGTACAATTTTTGTCCAGTCTCTTCCTGCACCCCCACACCTCTTTACCCCCAAGGATAGTTAGTCTACTCCCTTTCTATGTCCCTGATTCTATTATGTTCACCAGTTTATTCTGTTCATCAGATTTTTAATTCACTTGATTTTTAGATTCACTGTTGATAGATATGTGTTTGTTATTCAAAATTTTTATCTTTAACTTTTTCTTCTTCCTCTTCTTTTTTTTTATTATTTAAAAAAAATAAAAAATAAAAAATAAATCGGGCGTGCCTTACCTTGTTCGGGTCAAGACTACCCCCTCCGGCACCCTTTTCCACGGCACCACAGACAGCGGTGGCCCATTGGGGGACTCTTGGGGAATGAGAAACGACACCACCTGCTCGGCCTCAGGCACCTGAAGGACATTCTGGAATGCTCCAGGGGCACCAACCGAGGGCCAAGGCGATAGAGCGCATGCACACCCAATGGCAGAGGCACGTGCGGCGCAATGGCGGGATGCCCCATTCTCCGCCGCGGGGAGGGGCGGCCTGTGAGATGCAGCCAGGAAGGCCAGCACAGATAGTGTCCGCTGCGTCACAAAGACCAATGGCAAGTGAACACCACTGAGGTCAGGCCAGGTTCCGCACCCCTCCTTCTTCCACACACTGCCATCGGGCAGGAGGGTAAGAAGCAAGGGGCCCGTGGGCAGAGCAAGAAGAGTGGTCCCATTCGCCAAGGAATGTCCGTCCCTCATCTGGCGTGACTTAGGCCCGGCCCAGGAGAGCTCGATGTCACCACATCGATCAAGCGGTTCTTCCTCTTCTTAAAGAATACCTTTCAGCATTTCATATAATACTGGTTTGGCAGTGATGAATTCCTTTAGCTTTTTCTTATTTGTGAAGCTCTTTATCTGACCTTCAATTCTGAATGATAGCTTTGCTGGGTAGAGTAATCTTGGTTGTAGGTTTTTGCTATTCATCACTTTGAATATTTCTTGCCGCTCCCATCTGGCCTGTATAATTTCTGTTGAAAAATCAGCTGACAGTCGTATAGGTACTTCCTTGTAGGTAATTAACTGTTTTTCTCTTGCTGTTTTTAATATTCTATCTTTGTCTTTTGCTCTTGGCATTTTAATTATGATGTGTCTTGGTGTGGTCCTCTTTGGATTCTTTTTATTTTGGGTTCTGTGTGCTTCCTGTGCTTGTAACTCTATTTCATTCACCAGGTGAGGGAAGTTTTCAGTCATTATTTCTTCTAATCGGTTTTCAATATCTTGCTCTCTCTCTTCTTCTGGCACCCCCCATAATTCGGATGCTGATATGCTTGAAGTTGTCCCAGAGGCTCCTTATATTATCTTTATATTTTTGGATTCTTTTTTCTTTTTGTTTTCCTGGTTGAGTGTTTTTTGCTTCTTTGTATTTCAAATTTTTGACTTGATTCTTGCGATCCTCTAGTCTGTTGTTGGATCTCTTTATATTATTTTTTATTTCAGTCAGTGTATAATTAATTTCTAGTTGGTTCTTTTTCATATCCTTAAGGGTCTCATCAAATTTATTGGCATTTTCTAGAAAATTCTTGAAAAACCTTATAACTGCGGTTTTGAATTCCATATCCTCCATTTCTTTCATTTGTAATCTGTTTCTTTGTCTCTACATTTTGAATGCTTCCTTGTGTTGATAAAGTGGCTTTGTGTGCTAGGTGTCTTATAGGGCCCAGTGGCTCAGCCTCCCCAGTTACCTGAGGTGGATACTCTTGATGCACCCCTTTGTGGGCTGTGTGCACAGTCTTGTTGAAATTAAGTCTTGATTGTTGGTATCACTGGAAGGAATTGACATCCAGGCCAATGGGCTGTGAGTATCAGCTGTGTCTTTGATGGGAGAACTTCTGTGCTAGAGACACCCTTATGAGGCAAGACTTGCTTCAGTGGGGCTTTGGTGCTCACTGAGTTTCTCCACTGAGTGTGTCCCTTATGGATCTGAGGAGTTGTAATCTAGATACTCCATACACACTCTGTCTTTGAGAATGACCCATGTGCAGTTGAGATGAATGCATGTTCTGCAGCTTTGTGGTGAAATGTTCTATAAATGCCAATTAAATCTATTTGATCCAGTTTGTCATTCAGAGACATGGTTTCCTTGTTAATATTGTTTGTTTGTTTGTTTGGAAGATTTACCCAGTAAAGTCATTGGGGTGTTAAAGTCCCCTACTATGACTGCATTGCTGTCGATATCTCCCTTAAATTCTTCCAGAAGTTATTTTTAGATATTTATGTGCTCCTATATTGGGTGCATATATATTTGCCAGGGTTATATCCTTTTTTTGGGATTGATTCATTTAGTATTATTATGTAGTGACCTTTATTGTCTTTTTGTGATGGCCTTCATTTTATCTTAAATTTATATACTCACCTTCATTATGTGGCCCAAGGTATCAATTCAAGCCCAGCACAATTCTGGCTAGTATATTAAAACATACCTGGAAGCCTCCAGGGTTAAAGTAACATCAGGATGGAGAGGATGCACACATTATAAGTATAGTCCTCAAGGGTACACCTGATCTCCATAGGAAAAAAAAAGAGTTTTTAATTTTTAGGGCACTTCAAGTGGAACATAGATTAGTCAGAAAGTATTGATACATATATTAAATTTTGTATAAAACTTCCGCCTTTATTTCTTTTAATCTGTAAGCTTACAGACCCAACTTTATGTTGTTATAACCATAATTTGCAACCAATTTGAAGTCAGAATTTCATCTGAAAAGTTGTGTTTTTTTCACTTTTTCTGCAGGATTATTATTGGTGGTAGAGAGCCTCTTTTCACTAGTGGTTTTAGATCTGTTTATCTTTTTATGTATTCATTTATTACTTCTTTACCAAACTTTAAATCACAAACATTACAAGCATCATTTTGTACTTTGGGTACATGGTAATCATAGTTTTGATTTTAATAATTTTTACAGGTAACCACAGAATTACTTCGTGTATTTTAAATTCCCTAAAGAGACTTCAAGACAGCCACAATTTAATAAGCATCAATTAACAATTAATTGAAGGAATAGGGAACAAAGTCATCGTGTTCATTTTTATGCTTTTGGGGCAAAAGATTAGAAAGCCTGGGGAACTGGTGAAGGGACCTTATGTACTTAGCTTTGTGAATGTTTTTAAACAATAGTGATGTGTTCCAAGGTACAGAAAGGGTTCTGTGTAATAAATTTTGAATAGCCTCCAAGCATAAAAATTAACTGACTTGAATGACTTCAAATTAGTAAAATTAGATAAAGTAAATGTGTGGTCATACAATCAATTATATGTGAGGAACAAGATGTGTACTTCTAAGGATTATTCTTTTGGATTTGTTATTTGGGTTCAGCTGTGATGGAAACTTTTAGATTAATGCTTGAAGCAGGTGAAAAAAATGAATTAGGTTATAAAACGATCCAGTTGGAGAAATAATGAAGTTGGAAAGTTTTAAGCCCTTTGCAACACAAATGAAGCATTCCATCTCTACCTGCCTCACTTAAAAAATATTTTTTATTGATTTCAGAGAGGAAAGGAGAGGCAGAGAGAGCTAGAAACATCAATGATGAGAGAGAATCATTGATTGGATGACTCCTGCATGCCACTACAAGGGATTGAGCCAGCAACCTGGGCATGTGCCCTTAACTGGGATCGAACCCAGAACCATTCAGTCTGTAAGCCAATGCTCTAGCCACTGAGCCAAACCTGCCTCACTTTTAAGTTCTAGTTTTACCTCAAATCATATCATTGATATAGGTCAGTTTAGAAAATTTTAGGTATTTTTCTATGAATTTAGTTCTAAGGTTCAAGAAATACGTAAAAAATAACAATGGAAGCTTGTCATAAATCAAAGCCTGAAGACAAATGTAAACATTATCTGAGACTGTGCATCTTGATGGTGACTCTTTTTTGATATAATAGTACATGTGTGCTGCTAGTCTCAATTCCTGAGTACTGAGAAGGCCATGCAGTCCTCCTCTCATCTCCTAGACTCCATAAATTCTATTTAAAATGGAAAGGCCTGCCTGATCAGCATAGCTCAGTGGTTGAGCATTGACCTATGAACTAGAAGGTCACAGTTCAATTTTTGGTCAGGGAAGATGCCTGGGTTGCAGGCTTAATTCCCTAGGGTGGGGCATGCAGGAAGCAGTCAATCAATGATTCTCTCTCATCATTGATGTTTCTATCTCTCCCTCTCTGAAATCAATCAATATATATACAAAAAACGGAAGGCCTGAGAGTGTCACTATTCTAGTTAAACCAGTTTCCTCATTTTTCTTTTAAAAGTATTTTTTATTGAACTATGAATACAGAAAAGTACACACATCATAAGTATATAGCTCAATGCGTTATCACAAAGTAATGCATATCAATAAGCAGCACAAACACCCCAGAAGCCAATGTTGGGCCTCTTTAAACTCACCTTCCCCAAAAGCAACCACTATCCTGACTCTTGACAGCATAGATTCTTTTGATGTTTTTGAATTGTATGTAAATAAAATAATAAAGAATTTTATGTCTGGCTTCTTTTGTGTCTGGTTTCTTTACCTCAGTATTGTCTGCATGTCCCATTGAACAATCAATTGTAATTTATCTTTATTGTTGTATTACAGATGTCCTCTTTGTTTTACCCCCCATGACACCCTCCACCCTGCACCCATACCTCCCAGGCCTTCACCACACTACTGTTTATGTCTATGTGCTATGAATATATGCACATATGTTCCCTGGTTAATTTCTCATCCCCATTCCCCACCACCCCCACCTTTCTCTGAAATTTGTCCGTCTGTTCCATGGATCCATGTCTCTGAATCTATTTAGTTTACCATTTTATTTTGTTCATTAGATTCCACATATGAGTGAGATCAAGTGATACTTATCTTTTTCTGACTAGCTTATTTCATTTAGCATAATACTTTCCAGGCCCATTCATGCTGTTACAAATGGTAAGAGTTCCTTCTTTTTTCCACTGCCACATAGTATAAAATTTTAAAAAGTTATTTTTAGCACTTCTTTTACCCAAAACTGACTCATATTATTTTTTTTTTCTGTTTGACCATCATCTCTAATCTCTAATCTCCTTGGCTTATTTTGAAGGAATTCTTAACATAGCCCTTTCATGCTTTATAGCTAATTAATTCCAACTTTCCTATTTATTCTTTTTCAGAAGCTTTTTATTTTTGTTTATTTCTGTCTTTCAATTCTTAGTCCAGGCCTTTATTCCATTGTTCATGATTGCTCCAACTATCTCATATTCAATTTTCCAGAACCTTGTCTCTTCTTTTCTAACTCACTATATACACTATCTGCTGCCAGGTGCTGCCAGGTGAACTTTTTTTCATTATTTCCCTATTATAATAGTGCAATCAAGTCCAAGATTAATTTAAAAATGTCAACACATACCAGTGACTATGCTAGGTTCTGGGAACACTGTTTTTGTGGACTTTATATTCTAATGGAAAGGAGACAAAGAAAAAATTACGGGTTTGATAAACTTTGTGAAAGAAATGATTTTGAAGAAGAGGTGAATGGTCAAGTGTTCCAAGCAGATGGGATGACATGTTCAAAAGTCCTGAAGTGGGAAGGAGTTTGGCATCTTCAAAGAACACAGAAGTCTAGGCTGGCAAGAGAAGGAGGGTGGAACAAGGTGGCAATAGAGGTAAGGAATGGTCAGATCTTACAAGGTTCTTTATAAACTATATTAAAGAATTTAGATTTTGTATGAGTAATAGGAGGTTGAGGTGTTTAAATAGGGAACTAATATGATAATATCATTCTCCTTATAAGAAAACTTCAATAGTACCATACTTCCTTCTCTATCAAGGTGTAAACTTACGTTGGTGTTTGGGCTCCTCTTCTGCCTGCTCAACATATTTTCTAAGCCTTTCAAAGCAGAATTCACTCAGGAGAACATTATGCTGAGTGAAATAAGCCAGTCAATGAAAGAAAAACACCACATGATTTCACTAATTTATGGATAATAAGGAACATTATAAATTGATGAACAAAAGGATAGATACAGAGACAGTAAAAGAAACAGACTGTCAAATTACAGCGGGGAGTGTAGGGAGATATGGGAGAGATAAGAGATCAACAGAAGGATTTGTATGCATGCATATAAGCATAACCAATGGACAAAAAACTCTGGGGAGGGAGGGCATGTATGGGAGTGGGGGTGGGGTGGGGATTGGTAAGATATGTACACATATAATACCTTAATAAAAAAAATGAGGAAAAAAATAATAAAAGGATAAGAGGAATCTGAAAAAAAAAAAAAAAAAAGAATTCACTAAGTCCAGGTGTGTCTCTTCCCGAATTTCTGAGCATGTCTCCCTAACTAGATTAAGATCTCCTTGAGAACAGGAATTATGTCTTATGTCTATTTTGTATCTTTCATTGGGCTAAGCATGTGGTTCTTCTTAAATTGCATAGAGTATGAAAGAGGAAATACCATTATCATATAATGGTTTTATATCTATTTTATAATTAAATTGTGGGTATGAAAAACATCCAAAGTAAATTCTAGTTATTGTCATATCAGGAAAAATATGGTAAAACCAGAACCTAGCATAGTGTTTTTGACATGTTATCTAGAACTGTTCTTTAAGAAGCCCTGTCCGCTTACAGACTCTTTAACATTTCATCATTATATTTTGAAGTTCACAGCAGGAAGCAAGGTTTATTGCCTATTTTCATGTTTCATTTTTGAGGAAGACATGCTTAATTAAATAATTAGTATTCAGAATACAGGTGTACCCATCTAGTTATTAATTGCTGATTAACAGTTATTAATGTTTGATTACTCTTCCTTGCTGTAGAAAATATTTGAGAATTATTTTTTTAAATTAGTAATATTTATTCATGTAAAAAATGCTGAAGAGTTTCATATTTATTTAGAATAATTATGCATTCATCCAAAGCTCTTTCTTATGGTCACCACATTGCCTTATTGGTACTTGAATTCATCTATGGCATCACAGCAGAAGTATAGGACTTCACAGATGTGACTACTGAGTATTCATATTTAATATTTAATATTGAATATTGTGATTGTAGGGAGACACTTGATTAATATATTAAGTATATTTCCATGTTGTTACATATTCTTTATATTCATTATTTTTAAGGCTGCTTAATCTATTGAGTAGATGACTTTGCTTAACTGTTTCTTCACTATTGAAATTGTTTTTTCTCTTATTTTTGATTATTTTTTTTCAGATGCTCTATAAAATGGAATAACAAGGTAAAAAAGCATGAATATTTTTATGACTCTATGCTTTTTTCCATCAGCAGAGTGTCTCAGTTTCCCTACAGCCTTAACTGGCACTGAGTGTTATTTTTTAAAGCATTTTTCTCACCCTGGCTGCGTGGCTTGGTTGGTTGGAGCATCAACCTGTACACCAAAAGGTTGTGGGTTCGATTCCCAGTCAGGGCACATACTTAGTTTGTGGTTTTGATCCCCTGTTGGTACACTTGCAAGAAACAGCCAATCAAAGTTTCTCTCTCCTTTTTCTCTCTTTATTTCTATCTCTCTCTCTCTCATCTCAGAATAAACATATCTTTGGGTAAGGCTAAAAAAATAAACAAAAAATTTTTTTATTTTATTTTTATTTTTAATACATATTTATTGTTCAGATTATTACATTTGTTTCTCACTTTCCCCCATAGCTCCCCTCCATCTGGTTCCCCCATCTCACCCTTTGCCCTTACCTCCCCCCAACTGTCTTCATCCATAGGTGTACGATTTTTGTCCAGTCTCTTCCTGCACCCTCCACACCCCATTCCCCTGAGAATTTTAAGTACACTCCCTTTCTATGCCCCTGAGTCTATTATATTCACCAGTTTATTCTGTTGATCGGAAAAAAAAGAAAAATATATATTTTATTGATTTTTTACAGAGAGGAAGGAAGAGGGAGAGAGAGTTAGAAACATCAAGGAGAGCGAAACATCAACCAGCTGCCTCCTTCACGCCCCCCCCCCCCTCCCCGTTTACTTGCCTTTGACCGGAATCGAACCTGGGACCCCTCAGTCCACAGGCCAACGCTCTATTCACTGAGCGAAACCAGTTAGGGCAAATGTTCATCCAATTTTTAATTCACTTGATTTTTAGATTCACTTGTTGATAGATATGTATTTGTTGTTCATAATTTTTATCTTTACTTTTTTCTTCTTCTTCCTCTTCATAAAGAATACCTTTCAGCGTTTCATATAATACTGGTTTGATGGTGATAAACTCCTTTAGCTTTTCCTTATCTGTGAAGCTCTTTATCTGACCTTTAATTCTGAATGATAAATTTTCTGGGTAGACTCATCTTGGTTGTATGCTCTTGCTATTCATCACTTTGGATATTTTTTGCCATTCCTGTCTGGCCTGCATAGTTTCTGTTGAGAAATCAGCTGACAATCGTATGGGTGCTCCCTTGTAGGTAACTAACTGTTTTTATCTTGCTGCTTTTAATATTCTCTCTTTGTCTTTTGCTCTTGGCATATTAATTATGATTTGTCTTGGTGTGGTCCTCTTTGGATTCATTTTGTTTGGGGTTCTGTGCACATCTAGTTATTAATTGCTGAAATACATTAGCACATTGTGAATAATTTTCACAAGTTATAAATAGACTTGTAAGTCTATTTCTTTCACCAGGTAGGGGAACTTTCTGTCATTATTTCTTCAAATAAGTTTTCAGTATCTTTCTCTCTCTCTTTTTCTGGCACCCCCCATATTTCTGATGTTGGTACGCTTGAAGTTGTCAGAGAGGCTTCTTACACAATCTTCAAATTTTTGGATTCTTCTCTCTTTTTTTCTTTCCTGGTTGAGTGTTTTTTGCATCTTTGTATTTCAAATCTTTGACTTGATTATTGCATTCCTGTAGTGTCCTGTTGGGTCTCTGTATAATATATATTTTTTTAATTTCAGTCAGTGTATGTTTAATTTCTAGTTGGTCATTTTTCATATCCTTGAGGGTCTTGCTAAATTTATTGGCCTTTTCTAGGAAATTCTTGAAGAACCTTATAACCATGATTTTGAACTCTATATCCAGTCATTTCTTTTCCCCCATTTATTTTGTTTGTGATCTGTTTCTTTGTTTCTGCATTTTTGCTGCTTTCCTGAGTTGGTAGGGTGGCTTTGTGTGCTAGATGTCCTACATGGTCCAATGGGTCTGCCTCCCAGTTACCTGAGGTGGACACTCTTGGTGCACCCCTTTGTGGACTGTGTGTACATTCTTGTTGTAGTTAAGTCTTGACTGTTGTTGGTATCACTGGGAGGAATTGACCTCCAGGCCAATTGGCTGTGAGGACCCACTATGTCTATAATGGAAGAACTGCTGTGCTGGAGACATGCTTATGGGGCAGGACTTGTTTCAGTGGGGCTTTGGTGCTCAGAGTCTGCCTCTTGAATGTGTCCTTTATGGATGTGAGTAGTTGAAATCTGGTGTCATCTCACACTAACCACTAGATACACTAACTTCTGGATCTCCAAACGGGTGCAGGTCAGCTACTGTTTGAGGCCACCCAGCAGGAGCTACAGCAAGAACTACAGCTTTTTCTTCTTTGCTGGGGTTTAGAGGTTTTTGAGCTGTCTGAGCAGAACTGGAGTTTGTTTGGTTAAGCAGCGATAGGGCAAGCCATTTATATGCAAAAGCTGCTGTGTGGAGCTTGGGTGGGTTTGTATAATAGATTGTATGGGGTGGGGTCTCAGGGAGTCACTAGGCTAGAGTGTGGGAAACAGCAATGGCTGCCAGTCAGCCATCTCTGCATCTCTGTGTTTCCAAGTCCCCTGGTCCCGCTCCCCAGCACAGTAAACAATGATTTCTGAAAGTCACCCTCACTTTTCAACCTGATGGCAGACAGTCCAACTTCTTCCCATAGGAGTTTGGGTCCCCAGCATTTCCCCAGAAACTTGAAGCAAAACCATGGATCAGGGAGACTGCTATACAGTTTTGATTATCTCAAATCATGTTTAGAATCTGAAACTGAATCACCAATCACTCTGCAGTGATTGAAGCCAGTTTGGTACAAAGAGCTTTTAAGACCCAGAATAATTATCTGCCAAGGGCAGAGTGCTTTTCTATTGGCTTTCTCAATGTCTGTGCTTTGAATATATTTTTATTCATTAAAAGAAGCTAATGAAGTTCAATATATTTTGAGAATGTTTACTGTGTATTATTATATCACTAAAACAGAGAATCTATCTTCTCACAAAATGCAAGATGGAATATAGTGTACTGAAGGAAAAGTCCAATGATCCTAACCCACAAATGTTAGCTACCATGGGATTTTGTGTATTATTACATCAAGTTGTCCCTGCCTTATAAGAAATACTCAGTTCTAAAGGTCAAAGGATAAAAAAGGCATAAAGATATATTAATGATAATTATTAAACAACCAACAAATATTTATTAAACTTATTTTGTGGGGTTGGCAATGGGCTAATAGGAAATATGGAAACATAAGATATAATACTATTGTTTTTTTATTGAGTTGACTATGTGTAAACTAATATATTTATCTATCTTAATTTTCACCCAATTATTTATCATAAGGTATAGGACATATTCCTCCCTTTGCATGGATGAAGAAACTGAGGCACAGAGTGATTAAGTGACCTTTATTAGGTCACTTAGGAAGTGTTGGACCTATGATTCACTTAAATCACAATTGGAGTGACACTAAAAATCATTCTCTCAAATACAACTCTCCACATCCTCCTCAAGAAAGAGGCACTTTCTTTGAGCTGGGGCTAAATCAATAATCAAAGGATGCCTGTGGAATTGCTCTGTGATCCTCTATTTGATCAAGCAGACTGCTCTTAATTGGGAGAACTAAGACTGGTGCATGTAAAGCATTGATTGATTGATTGATTGCATCTTGTACATGCCCTAATCTGCAAGCTGGGTATATGTCCTGACCAGGAATTGAACCTGAGACCTTTTGGTGTAAATAAGGAATGATCCTCTAACCAACTGAACAAGAATTCATAGACATTTTAATAGTTTATGTATATAATATACAGCAAATTGAATTAAGAAATAGTTTAGACTCAGAGACATGTGTTAGCTATATACCTGTCATCTTCTGAACCTTTGAATATGTTGGATTGAGAAAAGGAAGCCTAAAGTAGGAATAGGTATTATCTCCATTTCTCATCTAAGAAAACCGAGGTTTGGCAAAATTGTCACTTGCTCAAGAACAGACAGACAGTTAATAACCAACAGAGTGGATTTTTGTCACTCCAGAGCCCACATTCTTAATCACTATACCATACTGACTTCTGATGAGAGTGAAGGAAGTGGCATGATGGTATATTGGATGGAAAGTTATTCTAAGTTTGGAAACTGACAAAGGCAAATATACCAAACCCTGCCTCAAGATTTCTATGATTCTCTTATTAAGTTTAGTGATATAATAATACACAGTTTTTCTAGATGATTGAATTGTTTTGGGGTACCCCATTAGACTGTAGGATCTGGAAGTCCTATTAGAGTTTTCTTGAATTAAGTCATTGAACCTTAATGCCATCTGAAAAATATTTTTATGATATGAACATCAAAGAAATACTATGTTAAAGAAAAATTTACCCACAATATCATTTCAAGATATAAAGGTACCTTATTTGTTCATGATCTGCTATATGTAGTCTATGAGTTTAAGCTTTTGCAATATTTACATTGGTGTGATTCCTGATAGTTGCTTAAGGTCTGACTTTTTTCACCTAACCATGGTTATAAGGTTTTTCAAGAATTTCCTAGAAAAGGCCAATAAATTTAAGGAAACTCTTGAGGATATGAAAAAAAGGACCAACTAGAAATTAAACATACACTTACTGGAATAAAAAAAATATTATACAGAGATCCAACAGCAGAATAGAGGAACACAAGAATCAAGTCAAATATTTGAAATACAAAGAAGCAAAGAACACTCATCCAGGAAAGTAAAAAGAAAAAAGAATCCAAAAATTTGATGATTGTGTAAGAAGCCTCTGCGACAACTTCAAGTGTACCAACATCAGAATTATGGGGGTGCCAGAAGAAGAGAGAGAGACAAGATTCTGAAAACTTATTTGAAGAAATAATGACTGAAAACTTCCCCATCTAGTGAAAGAAATAGACTTACAAGTCTGGGACGTGCACAGAACCCCAAACAAAAGGAATCCAAAGAGGACCACACCAAGACACATTATAATTAAAATGCCAAGAGCAAAAGACAAAGAGAGAATATTAAAAGCAGCAAGAGAAAACAGTTAATTACCTACAAGGGAGTACCCATACGATTGTCAGCTGATTTCTCAACAGAAACTATACAGGCCAGATGGGAGTGGCAAGAAATATTCAAAGTGATGAATAGCAAGAACCTACAATCAAGATTACTCTACCTAGCAAAGCTATCATTCAGATTTGAAGGTCAGATAAAGAGCTTTACAGGTAAGAAAAAACTAAAGGAGTTCATCTCCACCAAATCAGTATTATATGAAATGCTGAAAGGTATTCTTTAAGAAGATGAAGAAGAAGATGAAAAGGGTAAAGATAAAAATTATGAACAACAAATACATATCTACCAACAAGTGAATCTAAACATCAAGTGAATTAAAAATCGAAAAACAGAAAAACTGGTGAATATACTAGAGTCAGGGACATAGAAATAGAGTGGACTGAAAATTCTTAGGTGGAAAGGGATGTGGTGGCTCTGGGAAGAGACTGGATAAAAATCGTACACCTATGGATGAGGACAGTGTGTGGGAGGTAAGGGCAGAGGTGGGGTGGGAACCGGGTGGAGGGGAGCTACATGGGGAAAAAGAGGACCAATTGTAATAATCTGAAATATAAAGATTTATTAAATTAAAAAAAGAAAACTATGGTACATCTACCCAATGGAATACTATATTGCTATAAAAAAGAAGGAATTCTTACCATTTGCAGCATCATGGATGGACCTGGAAAGGATTATGTTAAGTGAAGTAAGCCAGTCAATGAAGGAAAAATACCACATGACCTCACTCATTTATGGCAAATAAAGAACATATAACCTGCTGAACAAAAAGATAGATACAGTGGCAGTAAAGCACTGAACAGCCTGTTAAATTACAGTGGGATGGCTGGGGAGTGTTGGGGAGGGAGTGAAAGAGATCAACCAAAGGACTTATATGCATCCATATAAGCACAACCAATGGACACAAGACACTGGGGGTGGAGGGTTGGATGAGGGCATGCGACAGGGGGTAAGGGAGGCTGGAGGCAGGTCAATGTAATACTTAAAACAATATGTAATACTTAAAACAATAAAAATGTTAAAAAATCAGTATTATGAACACCTTTTTGCATGTAATTTTTCTTCTGTTGAGTCATGTACCCTGACCCTAACCCTGACTCTAACCCTGACTCTAACCCTGACCCTGACCCTTAACCTGACCCTAACCCTAACCCGAAACCTAACCAACTGAGCCACATTGCCAGTGCTCTCTACACACTTCAATTCATGTACATCCTTAAAGACAACCTTAAACTGAGGTGTACTTATTTGTATGTGTAGGGATCAGAGAGGTGGTGTTGCTCTTGAAGATTACAATGAGGAAAGACAGGGTCAGAGAGTTGCATTTTGAAAGAAAGGGAGTTGACTAGTTACTTCATGGAAGAGGAAAATAATCCACCAGCCATTAGTATGTCTTTGTATTGGAAGGGTCCTGAGGAATGAAGGGGACTGGTGGGAGAGAGTGTGACAACCTTAAGGAGGTCAACAGTGTCTCTTGACAGTGAAGTTTTCAGATCCTATCAATGGTCTCCCATTCAGTCTTATAAATCCAAAGCTGAGCCACAAACCCTTCCTGAGAGGAATAACTGCTATTATGAGATTCATTGGAACTAATTCCATTATACTCTAAATACTTTGAATTAAGTAGGGTTATCATGAGCTTTAAGGGACTCTTTTCCCACCAGATTTGCTGCCTGATGGTTTTATTTGAACTCACAAGCCCTCTTATTTATATTGACTGGTGCATGAATTCATGCACAGGTGAGGTTCCTTGGCCTGGCCAGCTATCAGGCCTATTGGGGCTGCAGAAGGTTGGCTGTGGGAGCACACTGACCATGAGGGGGCAGCTCCTGCATTGAGCATCTGCCCCCCTGATGGTCAGTGTGCATCATAGTGACCAGTCATTTGGTCATTTAGGCTTTTATCTTATATAATAGAGGGAATATGCAAATTGGTGGCCCCTGCTGTGAGGGCAGGGCTGGCTGCTCTATGCACCTGCCATGCAGTTCCCATGGCTCGACATGGGGCGGGGAGGTGGTGGGAGGCCCTGTGGCCATTAAGAGGCCAAGTCAAACTGCCTGGTGGTCCCCCGCGAAAAGGCCATCCACCCGAGATCCTGGGCGAAGAAGCCGCTCTTCTGACCAGCCTGCACTATGGACCTGTTTGGGCGTGTGGCAAGGAGTTCTGGGCCTCTAGTCTGCAGCCTTCCGGCCTGGGTCTGAATCACTTTTCCCTTGAGTAATGGTTTTTCACATATGTGTGTACAAGTTCAGGGTTTTTTTTGGTTTGTTTTTACCCCAGAGATTGAAGGAATCGCCAGTGTTATCTTTCATGTTTTTGAATCATCCTCTGTGCTTCTCTGATTTTTTGGTTGATAGTTTTCCAGGTCATCAGAAGTCTCCCTCTCCCCAGAGTTAGGAGCACCAGCCTTGGTCCACCCATCAGCCGGTCCTGTCTGCAGAAGTGAATTCCTGCAGGCTAGGGTTTTATCCCCATGCATTAGCAATAGGAGACCAGTGCTTTTGTTATTGCTGTGTGTCTGGGTTTTAATTGGACAAAGGCCCGGCAGTCCCACGAAGAAGACGCCCGGTGGTCCCGGGCACCAGCTTAGCAAAATCTTGCAGGAGTAGAATTCTGTCTGGGTTTTCCCAGATTCCCTCAGCCCCTACTCACTCCTTTGTAAAGGCACAGAACAAGTGAGGCCCTTAAATAAAAATCAGAGGTCTCCAGCAACGGTGGGCTTCTCTCATCTCAGTCATTTGGACTGGATGGCATTTGAGAATTTATCTAGGCACCATGACAGAGAAACACAAGCTCAAGTCATGATCTCTGCCCTTAAATAATTTATAATCTTATTAGAGCGAGTGGATGATAAAAGCTCAGTAATGGCATCTGAATGTAAGGCAACAATACAGAGAGGAACAGAGGCAATTGGTAGGGTTATTTTCCAACAATTAGTACAAACAGTATGTGTTATGAGTTAAATAAAAAAAAGTGTGTGGAAGTAGCTGCTTTGTGAGTATGGCATCCTTTCCTATTTTAAAGGAAGCTGAGTTCCATGTGAACTGTGTACTATGCTATGATATTTGAGGCATAGAACATGAATCAATTGTAAAAACTACACTGAGGCCCTAAGTGTACTATGCTTTATTTGAGACATTATTGTTCAGTGTGATTTATTTCTGTATGCCTGTTTTGTAATAGTTAAATTACTAGAATAATACATCTTGCTATAAAATATTACTAGAAGTTCAAATGACCAGGTGACATTTATTGTTATTTTCTATAAATGAACACAATCTCTGCTATGCTAAAGTGATAGGTATTGTAGAAATATTCAGATAGGGAGACCTACAGGCTTGATTACAAGTGAGGTTTACTATCACAACCCAAATCAATTGCTTAAAAAAAAAAAAAGCAGGGAGTCAACTAGAAACTGAACCAAATGTAAGCTCTTGAAGGGCATATGTAAATTGGATAAGCTTTGCTATTACAAGAGCAACAGCAACAACAAAAAAATCAGACTCAAGAATGAGAAGCACATTGTATCTACTCTAAGTTGCTGCTAAAGAAAAAGAATGGTATACTATGAAAATACTTAATATGCATTGTAAAGAGATTTGTTCAAAGAGGATTTCCTAGAGTAGGTGGTATTTCAGTTAATTTTTTTAAAATCTGAAGAGGTTAGCTAGATAAGAAAAAAAGGGTCCTGGACTGCAGAGGGCACAGGACAGGCTGAGGTACCCCCTACTCCCATGCATGGATTTTGTGCACTGGGCCTTTAGTGTGTGTGTGTGTGTGTGTGTGTGTGTGTGTGTGTGTGTGTGTATATATATATATATATATATATATATATATATATATATATATATATAAATAATGTTTTCTGGAAAGGCAAATTTATTTCAGCAGTAGTCATCTGCTGGATGGTGTTCATAGATTAGTTGAAGGTTGCTGCATGCAATTCTCATGGCAGTCATCTATGGACATCTTGAAATAGTGTTTTTAAGTCAGTATTTAGCTTGATTTTGGACTGAAAAATGGAGAAGAGCACTTTACCTTGATTGATACAGAGATGACTAGCCCCTGAGACTCCAAATGTGGGCCTATTAATGCTACTTGGGAAGCATGTGGCATGCAGTTCCTTGTACTACTTCTAATTAGATTACCAGAAGAGCTAGTAGGTCAAGCACATTGATTCAAGAGGAACTAGTGGACTCTAAGGTTTTCGACATATTTGCATATCTCATCAGTGTCCTGTGTTTTCCTATGTCATGGCTAGTGTTAAAGTATACCTGGGGCTTGAGGGAGCATGCTTTCCCCCTCCTATTCTATAAACCCTAGTGAGTTGGGGATGAACTGAAGTGAGTGTGGGTATGGCTGAGTTGTGTTGAGGAAGGTGTCCAGGCCCTAACATGGGTAGGAGTCCAGTAGGGGTAACCCAGATGCTGGGCAGTACTATTTTCTCAAAACAAAGTCTATTGACTCCCTTCCCACTGTTCAAAACTCTTTGCTTGAGAAAGACTGGCATTTGGGAGCCTCATAAACTATCTGGCCCCATTTTTCCACTCTGCCCACCCCACCCACACTTTGAAATTATTTTTTTCTATTCATTGAGGTCTAGGCAATTACCCCTCTTCCAGGAAGTCTATCAGGGTGACACCTCCATCCCACTGCAAAATTCTTATATTGGAACTAGAGGCCTGGTGCACAAAATTTGTGCACGGGTGTTGTGTGTGTGTGTGTGTGTGTGTGTGTGTGTGTGTTCCTCAGCCAAGCCTGCACTGGGACTCCTTGAGGGACCCCAATCTGGGACATCCCTCTCACAGTCCAGGACTTCTGGCTCCCAACTGCTTGCCTGCCTGCCTTACTGATTGCCCCTAACCACTTCTGCCTGCCAGCCTAATCACCCCCTAACCACTTCCCTACCAGTCTGATTGATGCCCAACTGCTCCCCTGCCAGCCTTGTTGCCCATAACTGCCCTCCCCTGTAGGCCTAGTCACCCCTAACTTCCCTCCCCTAAAGGCCTGGGTCCCCCCAACTGCCCCTCCCTGCAGGCCCAGTCGCCCCCAACATCCCTCCTCTGCTGGCCTGGTCACCCCTAACTGCCCTCCCCTGCAGGCTTGATTGCCCCCAACTGTCCTCCCTTGCAGGCTTGGTCCCTCCCATCTGCCCTCCCATGTTGACCATTTTGTGGTGGCCATCTTGTGTCCACATGGGGGCAGCCATCTTTGACCACAGGGGGCAGCCATCTTGTGTGTTAGAGTGATGGTCAATTTGAATATTACTCTTTTATTAGATAGGATGACACAATGTGAAATATTGGAGCCCACATATTTAATTCTACTGTCTATTAGTTTATCCACTGTTTTCTCTGTTCAAGCAATAAAAAAACGATGGAAACCTAGTTATGTCCCCTCACTGTTTCCCACAAAGCTCCACATAATAACCAGATACACAGTTAAAATTAGACTTTATTTAGCATATTTAAGAAGAATATGAAGGACAGATTAACAGCACCTATTTGTGAAACACAAACATTACTTAATAATATTTAGTTAAACCACAAACATCAATCTTTCTGCATTCCCCAGGCAGGATTCTGTTATCCCTGTCCAGCAAATAAACAAACAAACAAACAAACAAACAAATAAATGCATTGTAACATTTTAGGAAGAATACCATTAAAGCCAACCGATATATGGAACCTGTCATTGAGCAGAGTGTCTAAGACACTGTAACTATTGATTTGTGAATTTGATTGTGGTGTGAAGAGGCTTATCTTCTTGTTGGGAGGAGGAGGATAAAACCTACTCCTTTTATGCACCTGAAGGTAAATTGTGCCAATGGGAACTTGGCCCAAGGATTGTAGTGTGGAAATCCTTCAAAAAGGCACTTTCAAATTACAAATGCATTTTTAGAAGGAAAAGAAAATTTTAAATTCAAAAATTTAAATATTAGAGCTATTTATTGACGGAATGCATGTTTCTATTGTTTTGTCTCAAAGCAGCACAAAATATGGTATTAAAGACAATTTTAGAAATTATTTAATGAGGGTATTTAATGAAAAATGAGTTTTCTAGTTTTAATATTTTTGTTCTTAAAATATAATAAACCCATCTTACAGTCCTCTTGTCTGATGCAAGTGTTGTTGATATATGGTTGTAATTCTTAAACACCTTGGCTCTGGCCCCCCGAGGAGTTCTACTACCATCTTACCATCTATTTTATCTCTCAGACAACCAATAAACACACACACACACACTCACATGCGCAGCCTTTTTCTATTTTTTGTTGGTTTGTTTTTGTTTTCATTTGGTAGTGTGTGTGTGTGTGTGTGTGTGTGTGTGTGTTCCTCAGCCAAGCCTGCACTGAAATAATTAAGCAGTATCTAAGGAGGCAGGAATGGTCACAATTTAGATCTACTAAATGCAAATCTTGTCAGCAGTCAGGTACTCTTTTGGTCTTGAGAATATAGTATTCTTTTCATCCCACCAACAGGACTCCAATAACCTGTTCTGAGGTCTCTGCTCTTTTAAAGGGAAAGGATTTTCTATTTTCATTTTTCATTCTATACATTCAATCATTGGAAAACAGGCATACCAGTGCCAAGTGTGTTGTGGAGAACTGCAGTGAGGACTTCAGCCAAGATGATTAGTTCACATTAATGACCAACTGTACCACAATAAGTTTTCATTTGTTATATATACATCTTGTATTGTACTTTAAATTAAAATTAAAATAAATTTACTACGTTCTACTTCAGAAATTTACCAAAGTGAAGGTTACACATAAAATTCAGCATGCATTTTATTAACTAATTATATGTAAGTACTATCTATTTTTGAGCATGACATTATCTATTAACACACATAGTCTAATATCTAGCACCTTATCTCCAATAATACTTATATTTTATATATAATTACAGCTTATATTTAGGAGAATTACTACAGAAATAAATATACCACTGAAACAGACAAAAATACCAAAGTTTTTACATTAAAATTGTAGCACAGATGAAGAATGGGAAATGCACTCAATTTTGAAGCACCAAACTAAAACCAATCTTGTTTTTGTCTATATTTTAGAACCAGAGAGATCCAGTAAGGAATTCTGAGACATAACATCTTGTGAGTATATAAGTTACTGTGGTTTCCCCCTTTGAGATATGAGAGCTTTGGGCGACAATAATGGAAATATTTAACTCCTATTGGCAACCTTCATTTACCTCGAGGATTCTTACTTTACTTACCAAAAAGCAGTGGAGTTGCCAGTAACCTGCCTATCAGTAGACAAGTTCTGTGTATTTTAGCTTTCCTATTTCTTCCTTCAACCAGTCTTGTTGCTTTTAGCAGAGACTGCTGTAAGCAAGATGGGCATTTGCCATAGAGGAAGAGATTGTAACTGGACAGACTTTATTAAATGTGTTTCTCTTCGTGTTGAGTTTTAGGTTAGGGCCTGCTGATTGCAGCTCACTGCTTCTGTCTCCTCACACCTAAGGTTGGAGGGGCTTTGAGGGGACCAAGAGCACCCCATCTGGCCCATAGAAAAATGAGAGACAGAGATAAGGAGAGAGAGGGTTAAAATTCATGACTGACCAGATTTTCTCTTATCTTGGTAACTGGCTCATAGCCAACTGTTCCTCTAATCTTGTGTCTTCTCTAGAAGGAAAAGACATTTTTTATTTTTTCCTCTAAATATGGGGGAGGGCAGTTATGAGAAAAAGTATAGTTCAGTAGTTTAAATTGTTCCTCTTTATTTCATCTCAACAATCTTTGAGGATTTTATCTTGGAGAGCTCAAATTATCAGATCAGATGCATAATTTTTCTTTCAAAGAGTGTATTTCAGACATTTTAAGAACATTTTCTCAGCATTTAAGAAAGACTAGTTTAATCTTGTAAATTATCCTTCAGATAGTATTTTTAAAAAATTGATTTTTAAAGAGAGATGAAGGGAGAGGGAGAGAGAAATATTCATCGGCTGCCTCTAGCCTGCAAGTGAACTGGCAACCTTTGGGTGCATGGGTCACCACCCAACCAACTAGCCACACCTACAAGGGCTGAAAAAAAATCCTTTGAAGTAACCTTACCTAGCTTAATTGGCCTCTATTTTTTTAAAGTCCCCTTGAATTAATTAAACAGTATCTACCGAATTGAATGTGTCCCAAAGATGTGTTGTATTGGACGCTTTTTGGTAAGAAGTGAGATACCTACCTCCTCCTAAATTATAAAATGGCACTTTTCCTTACCTGTTGAATTTGAAGTAGGTGTCTTGGTCATCTCTAAATTGGGTTGTAGTTGTTAGGAGACAGAAAAATACCTTTAACTGCTGGTAACTCCTACTGTTCACTCCACTTGTTCCCTGCTTTTATGGGCCCCAGGTCCCTGTGAATCTGTCAATTCTGTTTGGAGGGGATGAATGGGAGTGAGTGAGCACACAGAGCTTCAAGAAAGGAGTATTTCTGAAGGGCCAGCACAGGAGGGGGAGGCAGGTGAAGTCAGTGGGCATTATGGCTTCCAGCAGCCGGCCTTTGTGGTGCTATAGAGAAGATGGACCCTTGCATCACAGAAGTCATAGAAACCCAGGGCTTGCACCATATTGCAGCCTTCCCAAGCTTGTTGAAATTGGTGTGCTAGTCAAAGCATCTGCAACTCCTCAGCAAACTAGATGCTCTATTATCCTATCTAATAAAGATGAAATATGCTAATTGACTGTTCCACCCTCAAAGACAGTGGCATCCACAGCCAATAAGGAGGGAATATTCTAATTGACTGCCACACCCTCAAAGATGATGGTGCCCATGCTGCTGTACTTTAATGGGATTTTTACTGCACATATGAAGTGGCATTGGCAAAAGAACACATTCTTTAAAAACATTTAGGAAAAACTATTGCACGTGAAGATCTGTGAGGCTAATGATGACCTTTTCTCTTCACTTTCAGATTTTCAAATGACAAAACAGTATGTGCAGTAAAACCTCATTAAGTTGATAGTGTTTTATTCAAAATAGCATGGCATTCTAAGCAGTTGCTCTCTCCAAGCTAACTAGAGGCTCTATTGTTCATTAAGAATAAAATGTCAATAAAGCAGAATGTTCTTAATTTAAAGGTCCTCTTTCCCAATCTTCTGTTTTCACAAGGTTTCCATTTTGAAAATCTTTTGCCATAAGAATGGACAATGATTAAAATAGGGAAAAGAGGAACTTTAAAAAGGAAATTGTGTAGTTTTAGTTTCCTGGAGAATGTTGTGTGTGCTGTTAAATGAACTTACCACACTCGTACAGGTCTGGTTCCATTTTGATTTGGATTTTGGCAAACAATTTTCTCTGATAAACTTTGAAGGGGTTGAGCTTTAAAAATAAAACAAGAAGTTCAGTTTCAACAAAATATTTGGAGACACTTAGGTTTGAAATCCCGTTTCCTAACCAGGTAAGCATTTCTACTCAAAAGACAGGCTACATCTACCTTGAACTTCTTTGACCATGACAGATTTTCATGGCAATACCCCTCCTTCCATAAGAGGTTTATTTTAATAAATGTATGACTATAATTTATTTATATATTTTGGTAGAAAAATAAATGATTATGCAAGGGTAAATTTCATCCCCCATGTCATACCTGAATTACCACAACTTCCAAATTAATGAGGTTGTAAGTAATAAGATTTTCATGGACATATGGAATTGACATATCAGCATGATATTATTTGGGTCTATCCCCTCTCTTTTCCTAAATTCTGAACATGGCAATCCAAAATTACCATGCAGACTTATTCACAGCCCCAATACTTTGCTCTTTGCCTCTCCCCCTTGAGAAGCTCATGTTGGAATCTGTGAGGAGGAAAAGATAAAGAAAATATGAATGAGCTGGGCATTTGTATAAATTAAATTTGAGTTCTATCTATTAGACACAGTATTCACACAAGAATGAGGCTAAACTCTGAATATGGCCATCTTTATGTACAACTACCTGATTAACTATTTTCAAGCAAATATACCATCCTCCTCCCTATACGGATTTCTGCATGAACAGTTGAATGGCCAGAGTTATTTAATTTGACCTTCTGGAGATCATATTTTGTGTCTATGACCTCATGGACACTAAAGACATTTCTAATGGGTACATCACTACTGATTGGCATTGTGAGTTTTGTAGAACTTTGGCCACCTCTGCTTGAATTTTTTTGGGCGGGCACTGTTTGACCAAAAAGGCTTATTTAGACCTCCCTTCTTGTCCCCCCCTCCCCCAAGTGACTGGTAGGGGAGATTTGGAGGATTCTTGTGAGCATCCCAATTCAATCACAAAGGAAAAGTTATAAAATAGTGGCATAATTTCTGTCCCACTATTATTCAAGTGGGAGAAAGGAAATAAATTAGTGTCTATTGATAGTTTCCATTTGCATAAAATGACCTTGGTTCCAGCCCATGCACAAACCTAGGGTTTTACAGAAAAAACTCAACTAGTTAGCCTCATGTTATTTCTCTATCTTCTCCCATGGACCAGTTTCCCATTTCAAACATGCCCTATTTTCCTCTTCCACTTTTCTGGATCCGTGTAGATCAGGGGTGGGGGACATTTTTTTTCTGCCAAGGACCATTTGGATATTTATAACATAATTTGTGGGCCATACAAAATTATCAACTTAAAATTAACCTGCTATACTTGGTGAAACATTTAATTAACACACCCCTAATTCTTTGGCAGGGCCAGACCAAATGATTTTGCAGGCCTTACATGGCTCACAGGCAAGGAGTTCTCCACCCCTGCTGTAGAGGATATGGAAACTTTGGTATTTTAGCTACATGATACTTTTAGTTTCCACAATAGTCTTCGCACCAGATTGTGGATCTCATACATTGATCAGTCAGTCAGGTTCTGCTTCTTGGGTTCCACGAATGATTTGGCACATTGCTTTTCTTTCAGTTAAACATAGGCTGTCACCCTTGCCCATTACCTCCTGATGTGAGGTCCTAAAAGTCATTAAGTTCATAGACTTCATCTTCTTTTTTCTTCAGAGTGAAAGCTGACACCGTGTAGCTCTGGGGAGACACACTAAATACCAAGTCCAGGTCCAAAATAGATAGACTTTGTTGCTTTAAGAAATTTGGAACCTAATAATTTTTTTTGGGAAATTTCAGTCAGAATCCTCAAGTCTGTGCTTTGAGGGACACACTTTTAAGGGAAGACACCGTTCCTACCTCTTCCATATATCCATCTATCTTGTGGTGAGTTGGATGTGTGCAACAGCTTTGCTTGGAATGGTATGATATGGTGTTAATGGGATTATGAGTGATCCATTGAAGATAAGTCTGTTTCTATTTTCTGTACTATAGGCAGAACTCACTTCTATGGTTTAGAACTCACTTCAAGGCGAAGTGGCAGAATTTTGAGAAGGGACAGCCTTGCCTTCATTTCCATCCTCTGTGCCAGCTTCGGTTCCAGGAAGGTCTGGGTGGCTATCTTCTTTTGGGGGCTTTCCTTTGCAGAAGAACTTCTTCAGCATATCCTGAATTTCCTTCTTGATCGTCTTGTGCCTGTACCCATAGATGTAGGGGTGAATACAGCACTGCAGGAAGAAAAGCCAGATTATTATGGTGATCACCCACTGGGGTACCTGGGTTTGGATATCCACCCACACAGCTAGGACTGCTAGAAAGCAGTAGGGCCCCAGGGATAGCACGTAGGAGAAAATGATGAGGAAGATCACTTTAGCAGCTTTGCACTGGTAGCACCTGGGCAGAGGAGGGTCATTTTCGCTTGGTGGGAGGCTCTCTGGGATGTTCATTGCTTCGATATCATCCACACTGAAATGGATGTTGTCCTCATCAAACTCCATGTCATCTTCACCCAAGTCAATGTTGCACTGGTTGACCTCTATCTGACTGCTGCCTGCTTTCATGCTGCTCTCAGATTGGGTTCCACCTTCTTTACCCTCAATGCTGCCATCATTGCTGGCTATGAAGCAGCTTTCTCTGACCTCCTCGCTGCCCTTGGCCTCCATGCTCCCTTCCTTGGCTTCCACGCTGCCCTCTTTGGCCTCCACACTGTCCTCCTTGGCCTTGATCTCACCTTCATTCTGGCTGTGGAAGCTGCTCTCACCCTGGAAGTCATCTTTCTTCTCTCCCTCTTCATCCTCATTCTCCACACAGTCCTTGGCCTGAACCTTCAAGCTGTGGCTCTTGACATTGTACAGAAGAGCATGCTGACGCCGAGCTGCACCAAATACCACAGAGTAGCAGGCAATCATGACAGCCAGTGGAATGATGATAAAGAACACCACACTGAGAATGGTGTAGCTGGGGCTGGACCCCCAGACCATGGAGCAGAGGGCATTGTGCTCATCAAAGGCAGCCTGACCCCAGCCATAGAGTGGTGGTGTGCTCTGCAGGACAGCTAAGATCCAGGTGCCATAGAGGAGCATGTAACCCCGGCGTTGGGTCATCTTGGATGGGTAGGAGAGTGGGTGGATGATACACAGGTAGCGATCCACTGACACTACAATGACGGTGTTGACACTGGCAAAGGCGAACAGGTGAGTGAGGCTAACCAGGGCAGTGCAGAAGTGGTTGTTGAGGGGCCAGAAGGGAGGCATAGAAATAGCCACTACCCAGGGGGCCACGAGTGAAACTTGCAGCAGGTCAGTGATGACCAGGTTAAAGATGAAGCGGTTGGTCACCTGTACCAGCTGAGGCTTGCGCTGCAACACGAGTGCCAGCACTATGTTACCAATGAATGAGGCGATGAGAATGATGAGCAGTACGATTGAGCGGATGATGCCATGAGCCAGGTTGAGGGGCATTTTGGAGAATGGGGTGCACGTGTGGCTACTGTTGCTTTCCCGAGTAGTATTGGTGCAGGTTGAGGTCATATCGGTGGTAGGCGTATGTAAGACAGGGTTCAGGCTTGGAGCCGGCACCAGCAGGCAGTAAACGGGTGCATGAACCACACTCACTGCTGGGGATGAAAGAAACACATGGGCCAGGTTAGTCACCAGGGGGCACCAGCTTCAGAGCTATAGCACCAGGCAGCAGTGCTGCCTAATCCCCTCCCCAAGGTCATAGCACAGCCTCCTTTGGCTTTCTCTCAACCCTTTTCTTACTCTCCAGGTCTCTCTGCCTCTCTCTAGGAGGTCTCTGAGTCCTTCCCACTTGTCTCTCCTCCTGGAGCATGCATGCATGTGTGTGTGTGTGCTACTATCTTTGAGTCACAGAGTTTGGGTTTCTCATGATTCCCCAGCTGTCTGTTCCAGTAGCGCCTGCACGTGCTCTGTGTTCCAGCCTGTTTACATTATGTAATTCTTTCTTTCCAGTGTTTTAGCACACTTTTTCTGTATCTCCTGGATGTATATGTCTCACAGTTTTTCTCCAACTTTCTCACCCTGCTTCTCACTTTGCCCTCTGTCTCTATTTCTTAGACTCTCCCTAGCACATGCATACTGTCAGTCTCTGTCAGCTTGTCATATTTCATTTCTGCCTCTTGTGTACTCTAGTCTCTCCAACTCTTGGTCAGTTTGTCTTTCAGCCTCTCTGTGTCTCTTTCACTAGCAGACTTTCTCTGTAGCTTTGCATGTGTGTCTCTATGTCACTTTCTCTTTATCTCAGCTGTCTCTTTCTCCATTTCTTTCTGATGCACTCTTATTTCTCTCTGTGTGTTTCACTAGAACGTGCACTTACAGGTCTTTCCCTGATGATGTCTTGTCTCTCCATTTCTCTGACAATCTTTGTGGGTCCCTAACACACCTGCTCAGTATCACTCTCTGTGTATGTGTGTCCTTAGGTCTCTCTGTCTCTCCAACTCTCCTGTTGCTGTGTTTCCCTCTGATTCTCTTTCTATGTGGTCACTTTCTATTACTGTGCTTTTTCCTAAATCCTCTCATCTCTGTCTCTCCCTGTCTTCCCCTGATGTTTGTCTCTCCTTGTGTTAAATTCTCTATCACTGTCTGTCTGTCTCTTTCTGTTGCTCTCTGAAGATCTACTTCTTGTCCCTCTTGATTATCTGTTTCTCCATTGCTCAGGCTCACTCTTTATCATGTGCAATTAGAATCGGTTTCTGTGTGTCTCGCTTCTCCCAAGACTCCCGCTAAACACTTTCTGAGTATATTTCATTGTGTGTGTGTGTGTGTATCTCTCTGTCTCTGTTTTTCTCCGATGATCCCTCACCTCGGTTTTTCTCTGGCTGGATCTCTGCCTGTGATCTCTATCTCACTGTCGACTTAATTTTGCCATGGAAACCAGCTGCCACCTTGTCCACCAAGGGCTCTAGCGGATAAATCTCCTAGTTTCTCAGCAGCACAGCCGTGGGGGATGCAGGGAGGATGCCTATTTCGCCGCATGACCCCCTCCCACCCATTCTGCATCCTTTTTGCATTCTCCAGCCCACCTGATACCTGCGGTGGATGTTGGGAAGAGTGAGCTGGGGAGAGGAGAGGAGGAAGGGGAGGGGGTGCAGACTGTTGGGAAGAGTCTGAGAGAGAGTGAGAAAAATTGAGAGATAGAGAAAGAGAGCGAGGGAGAGAGATCAAGAGACAGAGAGATGGACCAGTGACATCGAAAAAGAACAAGAAAAGAGAGGATGAGAAGCAGGGACTAAGAGAAAGGATCAGGAACCAAGAGAATTGGTGGTGGGGGGGAGAACGCCCGAGAGAAACTGCGAGGGGAAACCCGAGGTTGAGGGGATGGCCAGGGGACTGGGAGAAGGGGCCACATCGCTGCCCTGCCGTCGGATCGCGGAGGATGGGGGTGTTCCTGGCCCTGGGGCTCAAAGTCCAGTCCCCTGCTGGGGCCACTACGTTTGGAGCAGGGGCCGGCCACTTACCTGTTGCTGCTGGAGGCGTCGCGCTACCGGAGTGGCTGGAACAGACTGCTTCCCGAGGCGCCCGAGGCGCCCGAGGCTGTGGACTCGCAGGGCGCGCCGGGCACCAGGCGCCAGGCACCGGGCCACAGGAGCGGCGGGAGCCGGGAGCTTGTGCCCCCAGGTCTCGCCAGCGCGCCGCGCTGCAAGCTCTGAGCTGCAGCTGGGACGCTCGGCGTCTTAAGGCAGCGCGGAGCCCGCACCTTGCGGCACTCCCTCCCCATGCCCCCCACCCGCGCCGCCGGTGACGCACGAGCCCGCGGGCGCCAGAGGAGCGGGGGCTGGCTGCGGGGGTTGGCGGGTCGGGGACGTGGCAATGGACCTCGCTCAGATAATCTCATCACGGTTCCTCACCTCAGGCGGTCCGATCTCATTGAGACCTCACAGATTGGGGCTTATCCTCAGGGCTGATTTTCCCGCAAACCCTATGCTTTCCCAAGTCCCTGGATTTCAGGCTGGTCCAGGCCACAGACCTGCACAGTTCTTCCAAAGAAGCAGAGACCTAGGCCCTGGCCTTGGGCCCCCAACCTTTGAAGACCCTTACCTCTACCCTTACCCACCCTCGCAAAAAAAAAAAAAAAAAAAAAAAAGTGAACCACTGGTGGGCCTGATAGAGGAATCCTGGCATTGATATTACCGATTCCCAATGATTTTCTCCAGCTCCCCTCAAGAGCTAAAGAGCAGTTGCTTTCCTGTAGGTTTTGGGAGTAATCTAAGTCAAACCAGTTAATTATCCACTGTATTATATAGTAGAAGTATATCTGTAAGTCTGTAAGGAGCCCCCCCTTCTCCTTGCGCCTCTGCCAGGTATCCTTAAACTGTTTACACAGAAAATACTGCCGAATCCTTACCCCAATCTTGAGAGATAAGTACAACTATTTTCTTCATTTTATACAGACAGAAGCATAAACCAAGAGAGATTACTCTACTTGCCGAAATTCAAGTAAATGTTCCACCTGCTCTACTAACCAGGGCTTTCTGGTCTCTCACAAATACATTTCAGGTGTTTGCTCTATATCACTCCTAGCCAGACACCAGGGCGCAAGTTCCCCCACCTAGAAGTGAGGGTCAGACAGGGGTCATTTGTGTTTGGTTTCCAAAGGATGAGTATATGTTTCTAGGGAGGAAGGAAGGGGGAAGTGTGTTCTGTAAGGAGATTCATGGACAAACAGGGCTCAAGAGAGAGCTGGGTGCCAAAAGAGTTTGCCAGGGTGAATGCCAGGAGGTGAGTTGGAAAAATGGGATGGGGACAGGTCTTGATTGGCCTTGAATGCCAGTTTGGGGATTTTCAACTTTATCTTGAGATCCCTTAGGATTTCTTTTATTATGAACAATTTGAAACATACACACATGTAATGATAATAATAAAATAACCCCCCCATTTCTCATCATCCAACCTTAACAATGACAAATATTTTACCATTATTGTTCATTGATCATATTGATGCAGGGTGATGTGATGAGATTTCTATCTTTCTAGGATCATCTAAAAGTAGGGCTGGGAAGGGGATAGATGAGGTGTTGAATGGAGAAAGAACAGAAATTAGGCTGTGGCAGGAGACAGAGAGAGTCTCAACACACCACACAGAAGGGGCTGAACAGAGACTCACAGAGAAGCCAAAATGATAGTGGAAAGGGATAAGGGCAAGGAGATGTTGAGCAGAGTCTAGGATGAGCAAACATTTCTGAGTTGGTTGATAGGCTGGATGGAGATCCTTATTCCACTGTATCCCATGCCTCCTGGACAGGGAGACAAGGCAGGTACATAACCAGGCCCTCTTTGGATTTAAAGTCCTACATTTGCTGTAGATTTTTTTGGGGGAGCTAGGCCTGATTTTATCTTCTCAAGGTCGAATGGTATAAACCTAATCATTTTTTTTTTTTCCGGCAGACAGTTTCCATGATAACTTCTCACAGTTATGAATTTCTAGCCTCATTCTGGCCATGGTGCAGGATCCTGTGTGGCATGCACTATCAAATGGCAGTTTACTGAGACTTGATGTTTTGAAATCACTTGGGAGGTAGTCAAACTATCAGACATGACCAGTCCAGTCCATCCTGCCCTTTCCTCCTCTTCACTGTGGTCCTCGAGTTGCCTGGACTGCTGGGATCCAATAGGAGATAGGGAGAGACATCTAGGTACATATTAAAGGTGAGTGCCTCAGAAAGGTGCAAGCTGCATTCTAACATTAAGGGGCATGATGGGGAGTGGAAGAGCCTGCAACCAAGAACAGTCTGCCTTCAGGAGATAGTAAGAAAGCTAATGAAATGCTAGAAAGAAATGCAACCCACTTTTCTGTACGGGGGATGTTTGAGGGTTGTTAACATCCCCCGTTCAGGTGCCTGTTTATTCTTTATTTTCCTTCATACTTGAATAGAATTGGTGTCCTTGCATTTCAAAAGCACGCAAGTATCAGCATCCCAATGAGATGTATGTGTGTGTGTGTAGGGGTGGGGTGGGGGGGGGCGAAGCGACAAGGGGAGTTTGTGGAATGTGGACTTGGCTTCAGGCCATGCAGGCTCTGATTCTGATGGCCTTGGAAAAGCCCTTCTACTGACATGCCTCTAGATTGCGGGGAGGTATTTTGGGATAAAACAGGAAGAATTTGGGATGATGGTACAAAGAAGTCACTTGGTACATTTCCATACCTTTGTAATTCTGTAGCAGCAGAGATAAGATCTGGCTAATGATATTAATAGGGAAGGGCTGGAGGGCAAGATGCTACTAGAAAGGTTTTAGGGGCTTGATGACAACCACAAGCTTCAATATCACCCAGTGTGCCAGCTGGTCTTCCCAGATTTGTTTACCTGGTTAGACAGCCCCAGTGGGTGTGCCAACTGTCCTGTGTGGGAAGTCAGAGGCCTGAGACCCAATCAAGTATTGGCTCTAGTATCAATAGAGGGTGTAAGAGTCTGAATGCCTCTTGTGCTTTCTTTGTCCTTTTTTAATCCTTGAGGAAATTCTGCAAGTTAGTGATTAGTACAGTATTTTTAGATTCTAAGACATCACATAAAATTTTTTAAAAGCTGAAAATTTAACCATCACACTACTGGAAGCGATATCTTGATTTCAAAGATGCTAAAATGTGAAACACACACACATATACAATAGAATTAATGTATGACAGTACCACCTCTGTTCTTACAGAGATGTTAAGTAACTTACCCAAGGTCTCACAGCAAGTGAAGCTGAAAAGTAAAACCTGTTCTATCTGACTCCAACACTGGGGAATTTCCTAGGCTGCTTCTTGGAAAGGTCAAGAAGCAATACAGAAAGGCTTCCAGGTGCCCAGCTCAGAAAAAATCAAATCCAGATGAATTGCTAAGACTGTGGGAAGACAAATGTGGTTGTAATGATAAAGGCTTCTTTTTGTAGGACACTTTATAGGTGGTAAAATGACTAAATTGGTCAATCTAAATTCTAAATCACACTCTTTTTTGCTTAGTGAGTTCATAGTAAGTCAATGGGGAAAATATATGATTTTATTCTGGAGTGCCTACACGGGGTGTTTTAGGTGTTTTTTTTCCCCCCCCCCAGTATTTTGAGCTGCTCTGGTATTCACTTTAGGCCAACCCTAGGGGTTGTATTTGCAAAATTCTAGTGAAATTAAGTACCATCTGGGTGTGAGCTAATAATGCCTACTCTGTGGGCTTGGGTAGGACAGAAAGTCTGGATTTCAAAGCTACGTATATCCAAATAAAATTATTTGGAAGAGAAAAAAATCATCAGAAAATAACTGGATTGATTACAAATGAAGAACAGGAGACCTTATTTCTAGTCATGGTTAACTTGCTGTGTAATTTTGGGAAGATCCCCTTCTCTGTCTGATCTTAGTTATGTTAATGTAGCAAATGACTTAAGGGAATATTAGGTAATATCTAAGAATCCTGTCATTTGATGACTTTTGATTCCATATGGCTGTTATTAAAAATCCCCAAACTAATAGAACTCAAATATTTAAAAACTGAAAACTGGACTTCTATTTCTGGCCATGAAAGTGTAACAGGGACGGGATTTATACTTCCAACTTAAACAACTAAAAAAGTGGACAAACTATATGAAATATTGGTTGTCAAACATTGGAAAATAGGAAGTACAGAACAGTGATCCTCAATAAAAGGGAAATAAATGAAATGAGCCCTACAATTGCTCTACAATTTGCAATTTTGCAAGTCTTGTCTCATAAAGCTGTCTCCAGCACAGAAGTTCTCCCAGCGTAGACACAGCTGATCCTCACAGCCAAGTGGCCTGCAAGTCAATTCCTCCCAGTGATACCAACAACAATCAAGACTTAACGACAACAAGGCTGTACACACATTCCACAAAGGGGTGCACCAAGTGTGTCCACCTCAGGTAACTGGGGAGGCTGAACCATTGGGCCATATAGGACACCTAGCACACAAAGCTACTCTACCAACCCAGGGAAGCAGCAAAAACGTGGAGACAAAGAAACAGATCACAAATGAAAGAAATGGAGGAAAACAAATGACTGGATATAGAGTTCAAAACCACGGTTATAAGGTTTTTCTAGAATTTCCTAGAAAAGGCTGATAAATTTAAGAAGACCCTTGAGGATATGAAAAAAGACCAACTAGAAATTAAACATACACTGACTGAAATAAAAAATATTATACAGAGACTAAACAGCAGACTAGAGTAATGCAAGAATCAAGTCAAAGATTTAAAATACAAAGAAACAAAAGCACCCAACCAGAAAAGCAAAAAGAATCCAAATATTTGAAGATAGTATAAGAAGCCTCTGTGACATCTTCAAGCGTACCAACATCAGAATAATGTGGGTGCTAGAAGGAGAGAGAGAAAGAGAGAGAGAGAGAGCAAGATACTGAAAACCTATTTGAAGAAATAATGACTGAAAACTTTCTCCACCTGGTGAAAGAAATAGACTAACAAGTCCAGGATATACACAGAACCCCAAACAAAAGGAATCCAAAGAGGACCACACCAAGACACATCATAATTAACATGCCAAGAGCAAAAGACAAAGAGAGAATATTAAAAGCAGCAAAAGAAAAACAGTTAGTTACCTACAAGGGAGCACCCATACGATTGTCAGCTGATTTCTCAACAGAAACTATGCAGGCCAGAAGGGAGTGGCAAGAAATATTCAAAGTGATGGATAGCAAGAATCTACAACCAAGATTACTCTACCCAGCAAAGCTATCATTTAGAATTGAAGGTCAGATAAAGAGCTTCACAGATAAGAAAGAAAAATCTAAAGGAGTTCATCAACAACAAACCAGGATTATATGAAATACTGAAAGGTATTCTTTAAGAAGAGGAAGAAGAAAAAGGTAAACATAAAAATCATGAACAACAAAAAACATATCTATCAACAAGTGAATCTAAATATCAAGTGAATAAAAGACAGGCTCTTCAAGTAATGGTGCTGGGATAATTGAATACTCACATATAAAAATGCAACTGGACCTATATTTTTACACCAGTCACAAAAACATAACTTGAAATGGATTAAATACTTAAATGTAAGACCTGAAACATGAAACTCCTAGAAGAAAATATAGGGAATAAAGCTCCTCGATATGGGTGTTGGTAATGATTATTTTTGATATGACAAGTAAAGCACAAGCAAAAAAAACCAAAAAACCAACCCCCCCCAAAAAAACCCCAAAAAACCCAACCTCCACCCCCCCCCCAAAAAAAAAAAACCACACACACAAAAAACAAAAAACAGAACAAAACAAAAAACCAAGTTTTATTATAGCAAACTAAAAGGCTTCAGCACAGCAAATGAAATCATCATCATCATTAAAGTGAAAAGATAACCTATGGAATGGGAAAATTTTAGGGGTTAATATCCAAAATTTATATAGGACTTATATAGCTCAACAACAAAAACAAACAATCCAATTAATAAATAGGCAAAGGATCTGCATGGCCATTTTCCCAAGGACTATGTCATATGGCTAATGGCATGTGGAAAAGTGCTTAACATCACTAATTATTAGAGAAATCTGAATCAAAGCCACAACAAGATATCACCTCACACCCATTGGAATGGCCATCATAAAAAAGAGAAGAGATAGCAAATGCTAGTGTGGATGTAGGGAAAAGGGAACCCTTATGCACTGTTGGTAGGACTGTAAATTGGTACAGCTGATATGCTGCTATGGAAAACATTATGGAGGATCCTTTAAAAAATTAAAACTAGAACTATCATCTGATCCAGCAACTCCACTTCTGGGAATACTATATGTCCAAAGGGAACAAAAAACCATTAACTTGACAAGCTGTCTACACTCCAATGTATATAGTAACATTATTTATAATAGTCAAGACATGGATACAACTTAAGTGTTCATTAATGGATGAAACGATATATCCTATACCTATATAATAAAGAGGTACTATGCAAATTGATCGTCATTCCAACATACAAGATGGCCGTCCCCATGTGGTCAAAGATGGCTGCCCCCAGGTAGACACAAGATGGCCGCTATAAGTTGGCTGGCAGGGGAATGCAGTTGGGAGGGATCAGGGTTGCAAGGGAGGGAAGCTGGGGGTGATCAGGCCTGCAGGGAAGGGCAGTTGGGGTGGGGGGGACCAGGCCTGCAGTGGAGGGCAGTTAGGGGTGATCAGGCCTAGACGGAAGGGCAATTGGCAGTGACCAGGCCTGCAGGTGAAGACAAGGCAACCAGGCCAGCAGGAGAGGGCAGTTGGGGCAACCAGGCCTGCAGGGGAGGGCAGTTGGGGGTGACCAGGCCTGCAAGGGTGGACAGTTAGGGGTGACCAGGCCTGCAGGGGGTGTAGTTAAAGGCTAATACCTTTAGTATTAACAAAGGTCTAGTGTCTATGTTACTGGCAGAGTACTCTGGCCTGGGTTCTGTCTTGGGCCTCCATGTCCTCATGTTTGAGTTGCCTGACCTCTGTATGACTCCTTTAGTCTAATAGCAGAATTGGGCCTTTCATTTTGGATACAGATGTCCTGAGGATTTATACAAAGAAGCTTGATATATCAGTGTATTATTATGAGTGCTTAATGGGATTTTTTCTCAGTGCATTATGTTGCACTGCCTACACTGACACTCACCTGCTATTTTCAGCCTACTCACACAGCCTCTCAGCATCTTTTTGCAGTTTAATCTAAAGAGCTTAACATGTTACTACCAAGAAGGGTTGGGTGTTGCCTGGAAACCTGAAGTTTTTACTAGGATGACTTTCTTTCACATAATAAGATAGATTTTCCCATCAGTCTTGGGGGAGGGAGGCCAAAGCATCTATACTTCTCTCGTCAGAGAAAGTCAGGTTTATTCTTGTTTCCTGTCACTATAGTCATTGCTTTTCCATGATACAATCATATTCCCATCCCACAGTGATTTGGCACTATGTCAAAGCTTTTGCTTACACATTCCTTTTTTATTCATGTGTGTTTTTACTGCTTAAAAATTTCCAATTGATTGGTTGGGCATGACTTCATTTAGTGTAAACCGTTGTCCAAATGGTCATTGTGTTCATTCTTTGTTATAAAAATTACTAGAGGCCTGGTGCACAAAATTCATGCATGGGGGGGGGGGTTCCCTCAGCGCAGCCTGCACCCTCTCCAATTTGGGACCCCTCTCATAATTCGGGACCACTGGCTCCTAATCGCTAAAAGAAGGTAAGAATTCCTTCTTTTTTACTGCAGTATAGTATTCCATTGGGTAGATGTACCCCTGTTTTTAATCTACTCATTTGCTGATGGCTTTTTCCAGATCTTAGCTATGGAAAATTGTACTGCTATGAACATAGGGGTGCATATATACTTTCTGATTGGTGTTTCTAGTTTCTTGGGATATATTCCTAGAAGTGAGATCACTGGGTCAAATGAAAGAGGGCATAAGGAAGGCCAAGAGACATATGAAAACATGCTTAAAGTCACTAATCATCTGAGAGATGCAAAACAAAATGACAATATGGTACCACCTCACACCTGTCAGAATGGCTATCACCAACAAATCAACAAACGACAAGTGCTGGAGAGTATGCGGAGAAAAAGGAACCCTCGTGCACTGCTGGTGGGAATACAGATACTGGTGCAACCACTGTGAAGAACAGTATGGAGTTTCCTCCAAAAAACTAAAAACAGAACTCCTTGTGATGTTTTTTAACATGTTCCTCTGTCCTTTGTAAATTGGCATTTGAATTGATGCTTATATTTGCATTGACCTTTTGGAAAGATTCTTTCATAGATGGTGCTGCTATGTGCTGCTGTCAAGATTGCATGATGTCTGGCTGTCTCTCTCTTTGAGATGTTAGTAGCCACTAGGGATCATTAAATAAATTTATTTTTTCATAAAGTGGACCCTTTGTAAATGGAGCCTGAATGAAACTTACTCTGTCCTTTTCAACCCAAAGCAGGTAGCTAGTTAGGAATTCATATTCATGCTAAGGTAGTAGCTCAGCATGATGGGATGGATCTGGAAATTCTAGAGCTTCTACAGGTGTGTTCTCTTTAGATGGAACTACTTGGGTGACATACATGGTCCAGCATGAAATTCCAATTCTTTCAGCCATCACTGGGTCTTAGTCATTATGGGCTGCTGTAATCAAACAAAAATTAAACAGCAGATATTTATTATTCCCAGTTATGGAGGTTGGGAAGTCCATGATCAAGGAACCAACAGACTCTGTGCCTGGTGAGGTTTCACGTCCTGGTTAATAGATGGCTGTATTCTGATTGTGTCTTCACATGGCAGAAGGAATAAGAACACTCTCTAAAGTCTATTTCTTTTTAAAAATATTTTTAATGATTTCAGAGAAAAAAGGTGAGGGGGAGAGAGATAGAAAGACCAGTGATGAGCATCATTGATTGGCTGCCTCCTGCACACCCCCTACCAGGGATCAAGCCCACATCTTGGGCATGTGCCCTGATCAAACCATGACCTCCTGGTTCATAGGTCAATGCTAAACCACTGAGCTATGCCAGTTGGGCTCTAAAGTCTGTTTCATAAGGTCACTAATCCCATTCATGATGACTATATCTTCATGACCTAATCACCTGTCGAAAGCTGTACCTCCTTATATCATCACATTGAGGGTTAGGATTTTAATATATGAATTTTAGGGGAATACAAGCATTCATTCAGTCTATAACTTTCCATCTCTCCAGTTATTGGGTTCTGAAATATCCATACTGCTTTGTTGCTTTCCCAATTTCTAACCCCCTCCTGCATTCTGCTTTTTTCCTCATGTTTCCTCATCAATCTTCACTTCTTCCCCCTCACTGCCCACCTTTCCATTTCTTACTAGTAATATCCAGTTTGGGTACTACATTATGGTGTGGGGGAAGAGATATAGCCCAGAACATTCTAGCAAATGGCAAAGAAGATGGGAATTTGCTAGAAGTGTTTCCTATTAGTATTAATTTGTGTTTGGCTTTCTATAGAATAGGTGTCTATCAGTTATCAAAAAACAGAGACAAAGGAGAGATGAAACAAGGATCCGAACGAGAAGAGAGGATGCAATGAACATGCATTGTGCAAAAGAAATCACTCACATTTGCATAATTACTGTTGTCTTTATATAAACTATACCTGTCAGCAGGCCTCATCATTTCAAATAAACAAACCTAAAACCCCAAAACGAGAAGAAAAAGCAAATAGGGCCACCTTGTTAAATTGGTGGAAAGTGATAGATGTTGTAAACAGAGATGCAGCCCTAATTCACTTTCATAACTCCCTGAGAGCTGCTACGTGCACAGTGTTGATAAGGCCTCTGTTCCCATGGTTCTTACAAACTCACTGATTATGAGAGAGAGAGAGAGAGAGAGAGAGAGAGAGAGAGAGAGAGAGAGAGAGAAGTGATAGATCAGAGAACAGGATAAAGAAACAAGCAAGTTGCTACACATTAAGTCCTGGTTGAGGGGGGACTAGGTCAGATAGGAGAAGCTAATGTGGGCTGAAGGAGCTGGCACAGGTTTCTGGAAGGAGGTCTGCACTAGCAGTTTATATAAGTGTGCTTGGTGGTATCTGTGGACCACCAGTTGCTTTTCTATCCCTCTGTTTGCAAAAAACAGATTTTCCAAATGCTGGCAAGTATCCATGTCTGAGATTCTGAAAGAAAAGGCTCAGGGTGTTTGTGGCTTCTTTTGTGCACAATCATCTTCTAATTCAAATGAAGACACCAGAGGAAGCTTTGGGGGTTATTTCCAAAGTGAAAAGGAATTAGAGCCCAAGTTTGGTGTTTTTTTTATTTTTTATTTATTTATTTTTTTTTAACAAACTCATATGCATAGTTTTAGTTCCAATATTGCCTGCTGGCTTGAGGACATTTATAAAGCATTTTGACAGCTGTGCTTCCCCATCAGGGAGGCAGTGCAGACTGCAAAAAGAGCATAATTTCTGTGTGAACTTGAATAGTTTTTCCATCTGTAAAGTGGGGCTAAGATGGTTGGTGTGAAAGTACTCAGAGCAGCAATGGCAGTAGTAGGTGCTATTATGATGGTTATGATGTATTATAATTGTATGGCAGTCCATACAGGAAGACCCTCTTGGTGTGTGGCACCTTTACATCTCTGAGGTGGAGTGTACCTCATGATACAGCCAGCTCTGGGGGATTGTGAGAAATTGCAGGATAAGATCTGACAGCAATTGCTCATCTCCAGCAGTTTAAAAATGACATTTGCTTGAGCTTCCCGTAGGTGTTATGGATGCTTCCCCCTCCTTCATTTGCGTCTTGCTAGGTTGTCATCAGATATTACCAAGTGGGATGTTTCTGAGAAGTGCAGGCCCCTCCCTGTGGGCTGCAATTTGAGTGAGCTAGTTAAGATTCTGACGAACAAAAACAGATCCAGAGACAGAGAAGCATCAATCAGATGCTCAAACCTCAGCGGGAAGGAAGGGAAGGGGAGGGGTAAGGGGGAGAGATCAACCAAAGGACTTTATATGCATGCATATAAGCATAACCAATGGACACAGACACCAGGGGTGTGAGGGCATGAGCAGGGGCGGGGGCTGGGGGGGGAAATGGGGGGATAAGGACACATATGTAATACCTTAAGCAATAAAGAAAAAGAAAGATTCCCTCCTGTCCCTACCCTCCCAAAGTTTTCCAACTCTGTTCTGGTGATCAGCTTACTGGGAAAGCAAGGTGTGTGCACAGCGCCCTCTGGTGCCTCAGAGCTGTCAATGCGCGGGTGCCTGCGTCCCCAGCCTTCTCTGACCCACCAAATATGGTTGTGAAGACCCCTGGCACTGCCAGGTGTTTCCTGTCTTTTACTTCCTTAGCAAACTGCCTAATATGGGGCGCTCTCTGGGCGTTTGGCTTTGCCGCACCTGCCGCCAAGAGTTCCATCTCCCATCCCAGTGACTGCAGCACAATCCAGCCAAGGGTGTCACCACACCCTAATCAAAATGTGAAATGTGAGTGTGGGTCCGGTTTAGATACCCTCCCTACTTCCCAGCGCCCTAGCGCCTTCCACCTGCTGCCCTGGCACCGTTTTCATTTGGAGAAACACCGAAAGGAGAAAGCGGGGCTTTTCTCTCTGACATCCTATTTGTAACCAAACATAATTGGCAGCCCCAGGCACAGCCCCATCTCTTCGGAAGCCCGGAAGCTGCTGCATGTCCACCGGGAGTGGGCGCTGCCATTTAAAACACCCTGTGTTGGATCAAAGGAAGAAATCGATTTCCAGCATCGCACAGCTTTTATTGCTCAGTAGACTATTAAAGTAAACTAGATTTAACAAAGGGAAAATAAATTTGCTGTGCTGAAATGTGGATTGCTGTCAGCACCAACACTTAATGAGGACTGAATTATCATTAATACGTGGACAAAATTTATAGTGCATCATTAATACTTTTGAAAGACAACACTCCAGGCGTTGTCTACTTTTTTTCTTCTGGAAATGCGGTTAGGATTAAAAATATGTGTCTGGGTCGTCTGTGAATTTTGAGCACCAATCTAATTATTAATTTCTGATTTTGGCCACGGATCTTGTAACACCGGCCTTCATTTCGCCCTTGCACGGTGTTCTTAATGCCCACGAAATTTCTCTTTGCTCTAGTCTAATGAATTGTATCATTGAGTAGCAGAGACTTTGAGGATATTATTTATTCCTTCAAATGTTAAAATGTTTTGCATGGTAAAAGTAAGAACAGAATTATTATTGTCTTAATTATAGCATTAAATTCTCTTACTTGAGTTCCCCCTTCCCTTCCCCTTTTATATAAACTAGGCAAGACAGGTTTTTCACAAGTAGAATATTCCAATTCAGTACCCGTTACCAAATTTGCTTTCTGTGAAAGGCAGATCTGTAATAGGTTAGAGGGAGAAAATGATAGGAGAAATACAATTGCTTGTCACTTTTAAGGAAATCCAAAGGTTACAGAAGAATTCACATTGTGTGAATTTCTTAAATGTGTATTTTTCTTCTCTTTCTTTTTTCCTGACATTTCTCCATCATTTTTATTACTTTTTTGTTGCATATTTGCAAAGTTCAAAGTTCAAACTTGATTTCTTCAGTCAGAGTTCCAATGCTTGCTTCCCCCTACAACTGAGCAAGGGGAAAAAATGGGAGGGAATATCAGGCTAAGCACAGAAGAAGATTATTTTTGGTCAGGACTCAGCACCTTTGGTTTATAGGTAAGTGGGCTAAACCCCTGAGGGAAGTAGGCAGGGAGCCCAAAGAGTAAAACTCTGCTTCCTTGGTTTGTTTTGTGATTTGGTTTCCTTTGAAGATTAGGTTGGTAGGTGGACATCAGGCCAGAATCCCAGAAAAAGTTATTGGATGTTTTCTTGATGTTACCAGCACTATTCAAGATGAAATGGATGAGCAGAGTGGCCTGACCAGCTAGTTCCCAGGCCTTGATCTCAAAGCCCAGTGGTGGGAAGCTGGACCAGCCTGAGGCTGATGGGGATTCTGAGAGCACCTAGGAGTCAAAGCTTGTAATCTCAGTCTGCCAAGTTCTAGTACTGCAAGTGTTCTCTGATTCTGAGCCGTATTTTTTTTTCCTATGGAAAGATGAATGACAACCTATAGGGCTGATCTGAGGGGTTCATCAACTGTGCAGCTCATAGGAAGAGTTCAAGTTATTGTTGTTCTGCTTTGTTGAGATTGTGAATCTTGAGAAGTTGTGTACGTGTGTGTGTGTGTGTGTGTGTGTGTGTGTGTGTGTGTGTGTGTGTAAGGAGAAAGGATGGGAGGAGTAAAAAGTCTTCCATTAGAATTATTTTCACATAGGAATAGTGAAACACAGTGACTCCTAGGAAAGAGAGAGAAGCATATATGTTCAAGGGGAACTAATGCCAGGGTGAACATTTTATAAAATGTAAGTATATTTGAGTTTATAAACCCATGGACAAGGCTGGGTTAAATAGCATATTTATCCCAAGCTAACAGGATGCTGAACCACCATCAAATCTACCAATAAGGTATAGGGAAAACAATCTCCAAAACAATGAGTACAGAACCAAAGAAAGAAGAATGGAAGTTAGATCCAGAAAGATCTCTGTGAGGCTTGTAATCAGTGTTTGGTAAAGGAAGAAAATGAAATCTCATTCTGTGGAAATGCAGTATTTCTGAAAAGCCCTGCCTAGAAGCACAATCTTGATCGGCAGGCATGCCTCTGGAGGTGCTTTTTTGCTTCACATTTTCACATAAATGCATATTTATTTTCTCTTTTTATTGGAAGCGGAAATTGGTATCTTCTGTGTAGGATTGGACTGAAAAAACAAAACAAAAAACAAAACACACACACACACAAAAACAAAGAGATTTCCAGAATCAAGTTCCCCTTTCCTGAACAGTATTAGCACCCCTAGAATGGATTTTATTCCAAGAGAAGCTTTTTATTCTTACAGTAATTTACAGACACAAACCAAGTGCCTGACCATCAAGAAGATTTTCACAAGGCAACAAGCAGATTTTTGGTTGATATGGCACTTGTCAATATCATTGTCACTATATTACCTCTTCCAGACCCTTCATTTGTATGAAACCTACTCAGAATTTAAATCCTCCTGCTGCTACTGTTTTTTGGTTTGTCAAATGTGTTAGGGCTATAGTATTAACAAAGCTTTCTAGGACAGTGCTGACTCCCTTTTTCAAGGATTAAAAATACCAGGGTGGCTGTGACATTGCAGTTCTTTAAAAAATAAATCCTTTATTAGGATTTCTGTACAGATGATGGCTTTGAGTATTGCATTTTTCTGCCTGGCGAAAAGTAAGCTTTCACAAATATATTTAAGGGGAAAATAATTTATAGCTAAGAGAGAGTGAGGGAAGTATATGACGTGTTATATATGCTTCTAAAATGTCTTCTTCCCTCATAGGTACAATTACAAAAATCTCCTTTTGTGACTAGAAGTCAATTTCTTCTGGAGATGGTGTTAGCTTTCATTAGAAATGTGATTTATGTTTTATATTAGTTATTAATTGATAGAATCTCTGTTGTTTGGTTGCCCTGAAAGGGGTGGGATCAATTCTTTACCTCAAATAGATTTTGAAATTGAGTCTGATGATATAAAAAGGGTATTAATAAGTTATTATATCACGAGGCTTTCTAAGGAGAGCAGAGCAAGCTGCCAAACAGGTCTATTTAAATTGAATAAAAGAAGGGGCTAGTGGCTTTGGTTTTACTGTAATTAGGGTATTTAAACTCAAGAGCCGCAGTTTGCTGACCACTGGGGTAGGAGTTAGGGTGTGTTCCCATGCATGGGCTATTTTGATGGGTTGAACTTCCCTGTTGTCACCAAGGGAGGGATCACCAATGTTTTCTCATATGCTTACTCAAAAGTGGGGCAAAAGGGAAAGGGGAAGTAGGGCTTGGAGCTGTCAGTGATCAAACATGAAAAATGGAGCCAGACTCTTTATTACAATTCACCTCTAATGTTTTACTGATGACTGAATTGTGCCATGTTATATTTAATTTAATTTCAACTTCTTCAAGTAATCCATTATGTTGCTCTATGAAGCTTGCAGTCAGAAACCAGTAATATAATTGACTGGCTAAGTGAGTGTGTGCATGTGTGTGCGTGTGTGTGTATGTGTGTGTGTGTCCAGAATTTTGTATTCTGAGAAAAAAAAAAAAAAAAACGAATGCCTTGTTCACTATCAATGATGTCTGGATCTCAGAAGAGAATAAGGAGCAACTTGCTAAGATCTTGTATTGTGGCATTAAATATGTACAAAGATATGTGGGTTTGATTGATATTTTGGATATCTGTGAAGCAAAAAGTTCCCAGAGTTCTTTTACTTGAAAAGGGAAACCTTGGATAAGAAATTGTTATTGCCATTGGTTAGACCAGATGGCCAGACCATTGGCAGCGACCAGTCTGTAAAAATGTGCGTAGGGGACCAATTGCTAGTCTCAGGGTATCCTCTAGTGCTAAAGATGATTGCCTAAAGTTTGGCCAATTTGTCTGACACTGGACACTGTCCTTAATTAGGGACATCGAGGTTAGATGACAGACAGCAACAGGTCTTCAGCAGCATTGCTGTCTGTAAAGTGTAAAAACACCCTTTTATAATTACCTAGTTGATTCCAAGGAGCTCACAAGGTGGTCATTGAGTCTGGGAGGTGGCTCATCTTCTTCAGTATCCTTGGATCTGTCAAAAGGCTGAAGAGAGGATGGCCATCATCCCTGTAGGTACAATATACCAGAGGGCCCAAACTTGGCTCAATCACGTAGGTATTGTTTTCATTTCAATTAGGAGGGATGCTGCTTTCATGATCAAAAGCATACTGGGTAACTGGGTGCAGAGTCACCTGTTGAGAGTCTCCATTTTCAGAAGGGTCCTGTATATAGCCATAAATTGTTATATGCATGCAGTACAGGGATGAGGAGAATAGTTTATTTGCACCATAATTTTTTTTCTTTTTTTCTTTTTTTTTTTTGCATTGACAACTTACAGTTATCATAGATGGTCAAGAAACACCAAGAGGCATGAAAGGAGGTTGCTAAAGCCTATACACTGAGTGACCAGATTATTATGATCTCTGAACACATAATAATCTGGCCACTTTGTGTGTGTGTGTGTGTGTGTGTGTGTGTGTATTAATTAGAGGCCTGGTGCATGAATTAGTGCATGGGTGGGGTCCAGCCAGCCTGGCCAGGGGGAGGAGACATAGGTTGGCCAGCCTGCCTGCTGGTTGAACTCCTGATCAAGGAGACAATTTGCATATTAGTCTTTTATTATATAGGAGTGGCCAGATTATTATGCATTCAGAGATCATAATAATCTGGCCACTCAGTGTATAGTGATGGAATCTCTGGAGAACACTAATGAGTATGCTTCTTGTCTTACAGTTTGGACAGATTCTATAGCCTTTTGTTGGAGGGAGCCTTATTCAAGATGTACTGATTTGTAAGTAACAGCATAAGTGGGATTAAGTAAAAGTTGAAGAAACAAACAAACAATGTTGCTTCCAGAACCAGAACAATGTCTAAAAGATGTTTGGCTTGATTCAATGATGTGGGTGCTAAGAGCATCAATAGCTATTTCTTGACAGCATCAGGGATTGATTGGCCTTTGGCTGGCCAAATGATTTCTAGGAATTAAACCAAAGCATGGAACCTTGAACTCTGTGTGGGGCAATGGTTCATCCCTTTTTGTGACCTTCTTTGTAAATATTTGCATGTCCTGAATGAGTGTGTCAGATGAATCTCATCAGAGGAAGATGTCATCAGTGTCATATCATACCTGTGCTCATAGGGAAAATTGGACGCAATTTATTATTTTAAAATATATATATTTTATTGATTTTTTACAGAGAGGAAGGGAGAGAGATAGAGAGCTAGAAACATCGATGAGAGAGAAACATCGACCAGCTGCCTCCTGCACACCCCCTACCGGGGATGTGCCCGCAACCAATGTACATGCCCTTGACCGGAATCGAACCTGGGACCTTTCAGTCTGCAGACTCTACCACTGAGCCAAACCAGCTTCGGCTGGATGCAATTTAGATCTTACTTGCAAAGATTGTGTAAAATAATAGAGTTGTTGAGATACTCCATATATAGCTGGGTGAAGGTGTATCATTCTATCTGAAGACCAGGGCACCGAATAGAGCATATTAAGCAAACCTATAAAAGCAAAATATTTTCCAGTTGCCAATGGGATGGAGTCAATAATTTCAATAATATTGGTTATGGGAGTTATGTAGTAAATAATTAAACTTTTCCCAAAGACAGATTCAGGCTTTGCCCTTGGCTTCTTAGAGGTAATATCTAAGCCCTTGAAATTCTATGCCTGATAGGGATATCTTTGCTTGCTTCAGGACCTTGGTCCATACCAACAATGTGATTTAGTGTGGGGCTTTGGGTCATGGAGATTGAGGTCAGTCACATGGACAATTACATTTATGTGGTCAAATCACCCCAAAATCTCTGGACTCAAGGCTCAGGTGAACTTCCATGATTCACAACACTCAATTTTTACTGTTACATATAAATAACAGTAAAGTAATGCTGCCCATGACTCTGTGATATAAGACAACTGGAAGCTAAACATTTAGAACTTCCCTGGACTTTGCCCCAATGTGTCTCTTCCTCTCGCTGGTTTTAATCTGTGTCCTTTCACTGTAATAAACTATAACTGTGAGTATAACAACTATCAGTGACCTTTCTATGTCATTCTAGTGAATTACATCTTTCAAATTTTACTTAATCCCACTTATGCTGTTACTTACAAGTACCCTTAATTGAGTGTGGACTCAATTAAAGGTATTATGGAATTAAGGTTGAAGTAATCCACTATTAAGCACTATTCATTTATTTATTTTTTAAAAATATATATTTTATTGATTTTTTTACAGAGAGGAAGGGAGAGGGACAGAGAGCCAGAAACATCAATGAGAGAGTCATCAATCAGCTGCCTCTTGCACGCCCCCCACTGGGGATGTGCCCGCAACCAAGGTACATGCCCTTGACCAGAATCGAACCCGGGATCCTTCAGTCCACAGGCAGATGCTCTCCATTGAGCCAAACTGGTTTCAGCCATTTATTTAAATTTTTTTTTTTTTTTTTAAGTATTACATATGTCTCCCTTTTCCCCCATTGACCTCTCCCGGACCACTCCCATGCCCTTGCACATGCCCTCACCCCACTAGTGTCTGTGTCCATTGGTTATGCTTATATGCATGTATACACATCCTTTGGTTGATTTCTTCCCCCTTCCCCTCCCCTGCCTTACCTCTGAGGTTTGACGGTCTGTACAATGCTTCTCTGTCTCTGGATCTATTTTTGTTCATCAGTTTATGTTGTTCATTATATTCCATAAATGAGTAAGATCATGTGCTATTTATCTTTCTCCAACTGGCTTATTTCACTTAGCATAATGTTCTTTATGTTCCTCCATGTTGTTGCAAATGTTGAGTTCCTTCTTTTTTACAGCAGTGTAGTATTCCATTGTGTAGATGTATGACCATTTTTTTAATCCAATCATCTGCTCTTTGGCACTTAAGTTATTTCCAAGTCTTAACTATTATAAATTGTGCTGCTATTAACATAGGGGTACATATATCCTTTCTGACTGGTGTTTCTGATTTCTTGGGATATATTCCTAGAAGTGGAATTACTGGATCAAATGGGAGTTCCATTTTTAATTTTTTGAGTAATCTCCATATTGTTTTCCACAGTGGCTTCATCAGTCTGCATTCCCACCAGCAGTGCACAAGGGTTGTAGATCCTGACACAAATAAACATCAATCAGACCCTCAAACCTCAGAGGGAAGGTAGGGGAGGGTGGGGGTAAAGGAGAGAGATCAACCAAAGGACTTGTATACATGCATATAAGCACAACCAATGGACACAGACAATAGGGGAGTGAGGGCATGAATTGGGGGGGAGGTTGTCGGGGCAATGGGGGGGGGATAAGGACACATATGTATTACATTAATCAATAAGAAATTTTAAAAAGAAACATTTAGGATGCTTTTCATAAGGGTTTATACTTCGGGGTTACCATGGGTTTTCCCTTCTATAATCCTAACTGTCAGGATCTTTGTTGTATCAGAAGCATTTAGGATCATAATGAGCTTTGGCTTTTTGGAGTGTGATCACATAGTGACTATCCTTTCTCACACTAGTAATCACCCATTCCACCATATTATGCATATTATCAAGTTTTTTCCCCCCTGAACATTATGAAATAGGACCAATGCCTGGTTGAAACATTCAACCTACCAAAAGGATAAAGGAGCTCAAAAGGGTAAAGGAGGTGTGCATCTCTTAGACTATTGGTGGTCATCTCTTAGACTATTGTTATTTTCCTGAGTCTAGCATCAATCATAGCTAATGCAAGAATTGCAACACATGATTCTCTCTGAGGCATATACGCTGAGATACCCAACCCAGAGCCACTTTAAGAAGGGTTCTCAATCCCTATACTCTTAGCCCTAAAAGCATAACTCCTGACTTGGGTAGATTAAATTGGTACCTGAGGCTTGCTAAGATTTCCCCCCCCCCTACTTAAACAAAAATATATTTATTATTTTTTGCTGTCAATATTATTTTATATTAGTTTCAGGTGTGCAGCATTGTGGTTAGACAATCATATATTTTACAAAGTGTTCTCCATATTTCCAGGATTTGCTCAATGTAGAAAATCTCCAATGCAAGCTCACTGGTAGGTAGCAGTACAGTAGGCAGCAGGAAGAGGCAGTATGTCAAAGTATATAAAGTACTTACCAGCAGACTTTGGAGAGAATGAGTAAGCTGAAAGCAGTAGAAACAAGAACTCCTGGAGGTGGTGGTCATCTCTTAGACTATTGGTGCTCACTGCACCAATTGTCTTGAGGTTTCTATGCGGAGGACAGGATCATGGTTCCTAGTCCACTCAAAATTGGTTTGAATCTTGAGGCTGATGATGTCACACATGCATGAAGAGTATGTGAAAAATTTTATTATTCATATCATGAGGCTTTCAGGAAGAGTAGGGCAAGCTTTCAACTTTGTCAATTTACAATTTAGGTTGAGTGAAGGAGGGGTGAGTGACTGAATTTTATTGTGGTTAGAAGATGGGGCTATGCAGAAAACCTGTTTGGCTCAGTGGATAGAGCGCCGGTCTGTGGACTGAAAGGTCCCAGGTTCGATTCTGGTCAAGGGCATGTACATTGGTTGTGGGCACATCCCCGGTGGGAGGTGTGCAGGAGGCAGCTGGTCGATGTATCTCTCTCATCGATGTTTCTAGCTCTCTATCCCTTTCCCTTCCTCTCTGTGAAAAATCAATAATATATATATATATATATATATATATATATATATATATATATATATATATATATAGAAGAAGATGGGGCTGGGTGAGCATTCCTGCACATGTGTTGTGGATGTTCTTGGTTTGAACTTCCTCACCAGCACCAAGGGAGATAGTGCCCAAGCTTTCTTATTGGTTTGCTAGATGGGGGGCAAAAGGGAAAAAGGGTAAAGGAGCTCAAAAGCTGTCAGCAGTCAAATATCAGAAATAGAATGAGTCTTTTTGTTACAATTTTCCTGTCATTTCAGAAGATATATTGAATGCATGAATACAGTTAATGGGGAATATAAGATCAATAAAATGATGAAACTGCCAAATTACTTGAAGGGAAAATGTCACATACTGAGTTAAGAGGAAATCAGGCAGGAGACAAAAATGATCACACACCATGGAAGGAAAACCAGAGTTCTGTAATGAAATTACTTTGGTCAAAAGTAAAGAACATGGAGCGCCCTAGCCGGTTTGGCTCAGTGGATAGCATGTCAGCCTGCGGACTGAAAGGTCCTGGGTTCGATTCTGGTCAAGGGCACATGTATGGGTTGTGGGCTTGACCTCCAGTAGGGGGCGTGCAGGAGGCAACAAACATCATTGATGTTTCTATCTCTCCCTCTCCCTTGCTCTCTGAAGTCAATAAAAACATCATATATATTTAAAAAAAATAAAAAAGAACACGGAGCACTCCTTGCACATGCTGTGATCAGTTTCCGAGGGCTCCAAATTATTGAAAGTAAACAATGTCTCATTTATTACATTTAAAAAAACATATTTCTTTTTTTTTTTTTTTTTTTTTTTTTTACAGAGTGGAAGGGAGAGAGATAGAAACATCGAAGAGAATCAAACCTAAGACCCTTAAGTCCACAGGCTGACTCTCTATCCACTGAGCCAAACCAGTTAGGGTTCATTTAATACATTTTTAAGAGAGGTAAAGGTTTTTAAAAAAGTTATTTTCATACATGTAATTCTCATGCTCCCTGTATCCCTGAATCCTTTCTCTACCTAAAACAATCAATTCATTTTGGGGTACCAAGTTGCTCTCTTTCAAGTTGCAGTACCCATGTGGTGGCCACTAACAATGGATGACTGTTGTTCACTCAGAATGTGATTAGTATGAATTGAATTGTGCTGTAAATGTAAAATACAAAGACTTAGGTTTTATATTAATTTTTTAGGACTGCTATAACTAAGTACCACAAATTGAGTGGTTTAAGTAACAGAAATTTATTTCCTTACAATATGGAGGCTAGAAGTCTGAGATCAAGGTGTCAGCAGGTTGGTTCTATTGCTAGGGATGAGAATCTGTTCCATGCCTCATCCCTAGCTTCTGGTGGTTTGTTGGTGATCTTTGGCATTTCTTGTCTTCTGCTACATCACCAAAATCTCTACCTTTGTCTTTACATGCCATTCTCTCTTTGTGTGTTGTCTGTCTCTGTGTCCAAAATTTCTCTTTTCATAAGAATAACAGGCATATTGAATTAGAGCCTACCTTAATAACCCCACCTTAATGTGATAATTTGTGGAGAACTGATTTTCACATAAGGTCACATTCAAGGGTATTGGGGGGTTAAGACTCCAAAATGTGTTATGGGGACATAATTCAACCTAAACTAAATCTTAAAGACTTTGTATGATAAAAATGTAAAATATTTTATTAATAATTGTTTTGTTTATTGTTGAAATGAGAATGTTTTGTATATATTAGGTTAAATAAAACATACTATTAAAACTAATTACACCTCTTTCTTTTGATTTTTTAAAATGTGGCTTCTAGAAAATTTTAAAGTTACCTATGTAGCTTGCATTTGTGGCACCAATTATATATTAAGTTGGATTTTTTCTAAAGTAGAGTTTGGAAAACTATGGCCTAAACACAAAATATTGCTTACTGCCTGTTTTTGTAAATAAAGTTTTACTAGAATACAGCCATGTGCATTCATATATATATATATATATATATATATATATATATATATATATATATATTTCTATGGCTGCTTTCATGCTACAATAATAAATTTGATTCGGTATAACAGAGATCCTATGGCCTGCAAAGCCTAGAAACTTACTATCTTATCTTTTATAGAAAAAGTTTGCTGACATTTGCTCTAAATAGTGGCTCTATCCTGTGTCTGGTCTGCTCCAGAACTAACAATGTCTCCCTATTAGAGACCATTCAGCCAGCTCACCCCAACCTCCTCATGCTTCACTCTTCTCACTGATCATCAGAGAGGACACTCTTTTAGGCCTTGGCTATTCTTTAGATTCTGCATTGCCTAGCCACTGTCTGGTGCTCTAGAGCCATAAGATATCTTAGAACCAAATGTCACAGGCACTTGGTTAGCAGGTAGGTTGTGGGAACAGAGCTGAGCTTTATTGGGTTTCCATTTCCTCTTACCAGATGTGTAAAGGAAGACCCACATCAAGGCGGTTCCAGGTTCCATCTGCAGGAACTATAAGGTCCCCTAGGGTTGAGCTATTACTGCTACTTTTGATAACTGTAACTATCACCTGTTGGAAGTTTGCTATGTGCCAGGCCTTTTGCTAAAGGTATTATTTAATGTAATTTTCCCAAGCACAGGAGATTGGTACAGTCAGTTCTGCTATAACTCTTGTTTTGAAAAATGTGATTGTTTCCAATGTGATTTATATATTAGGGAACGATTTTAGCATAACATGAATTTTGTGTTTGCTTATGTGTGATTTCTTCCACTAGAAACCCTACATGAACACAAGAAACTGCACTCAGCTGAAATGAGTCACATAGGAGTACACAAAACGTGTGTACATATGAACTTCATGCACACACCATGCTTACTAGTAGCACATCCACCAGCATTGTCAGTTCACCATGTGTGATATGTACACCTGTCCATATCTGCTACTATAACTTTCTAATTTCAGATCAGCATCCTTCCATCACTATGCAAGAACTTGCAAGGTGCAAGTTTTCCAACAGACACTGCCACAAACAAAGTTCAGTTCTTGTGAAAGTGTCACATTTGTTATAGTATTTATATATTACTTAACCATTTAATACATCTAAAACTGGATGCTGTTTTATTAGGTTCCTATCTTTTTTATTGTGTTGTTGCTGAAGGTTTTGAGTGTTGTACCTCTAAACTTATTTTCCCATTAGTCTTTTGGCTTTTATACACAATTTGCATCGTTCATTTTTTTCAGATTTTTTAAAAAAGTAATTATTTTATTGTTGACACTATTGCAGATGTCTCCCATTTCCTTCCTTTGCCCACCTCCACTCAGCTCCTAGCTGCCCTCCTAGAACAGTGATTTTTACATACATAATATTATAGCATTACTGACTGTATTATAATTACTCCCATTCTGCAAGTGGTAAAACTGAGGTCTTAGGCAAAGGGATTTGTTCAGGATCACTAGGAAGTTTTGGAGCTGGATTTTAAATCCAGATCTCTCTGATTCTATAACTTTACCTTTTAACTACCCCACTGTATAAATTTATAGCCTATAAAAGAAACCGTATTTTTAGCTATCCAATTTTTTAAAAACAAAAATTGGAGAGGTCTGGAGGAAAGTAGGAAAAAGCCGTTAGCTTTCTTCTTGTGATGCCTTTGTTTTATTGTTGTTCAAAGGTTTAACAAGTAGACCTCAGGGTTTTGTTGCTTTCCACACTCCTCCAATTTTAGTATTGAGAGTCGGGGTGGGGAGACTGGGAGCGGTAAGTGAACAGGAACTTCTTATGGCGGGCTGGAGAGGAAATCAATTCTTTTCGTTCCTGGAGAAGCAAACATAATGGAAAGATTGGACGTCATTGGAGACCATAGAGTGAGTCAGCAAATCAATGCTGGTTTGTTTTGTGAAAGCTAATGTGATTCTGTGAGGTGTAATAATAACAAGAATACAGCTTAAGGGATCATAAAATAACTCATTTGCATTGATCAGGGCCTTATTAGAGTGGCATAATCAGCATGGTGTCTGCAATTGAAAAGGAAAGTGAAGAAGGCAAAGAGAAAAAAAAAAAGACTGCTATTGTGTCTTGTCCCTGAATCTTGCGTGATGCAAAGACTGCACACAGATTTTCCCCTACAACTGTTGCAGTGAGTATTGCAATGATATCATACTGAGCCTATATAAGTTTTAAGAGTGATAGATGGGTTAGGGCATGGAGTGAGGGTGGTTTGCAAGGAGGCAGAAAGCCTAGGTGGCAAAGATAGAACAAGGGATTAGACTAAGGTAATCCAGAAAGCCAGAGACTAGGCAGGACAGCTGAAAAGGGGCACAAAATTAACCCCAACTTCACTCAGAAAGCATTGTTTACACTGACAGCTTGTAGTCTGGATGGGTTTGGCAAGGGATAATTAGACCACATTGCTATATTTGGACTGCAGGAGAATGAATGTGCCCCTAGTAATGAGCATGGGGTGAGGACCAAGGGCTGAATTTGATCTCTAAGAACTCAGAAGTTCTTGGTTGTTTAAAACAGCCCAAGTGCACGTCAGTAAATGAGTGGATACAAAAGGTGGCCCATTTTCCCAATGGGATACTATGCAGCTGCAAAAAAGAAGGCTCTTTTACCCTTTGAGACAACATGGATGGATCTGGATATTATTATGCTAAGGAAAATAATCATTTATAGCTCTAGACAGAGAAGGACAAGTATCACAGATCTTGCTTATTTGTGGAATCCAGTGAACAAAACAAATGGACAACAAAATAAGTCCATAGGCATGGCTACATGAAAAGATTGACAGATCTCAGAGGGGAGGGTGGTGGTTGGGGAAGGGAAGAGATTAACCAAAGAACTTATATACATACTAGAGGTCCAGTGTACGAATTCATGCACCACTGGGGTCCCTTGGCCTGGCCTGTGGGATCGGGCTGAAACTGGCTCTCTGACATCCACTGAGGAGTCCTGGATTGCTAGAGGGTGCAGGGCAAACCAAGGGACTCCCACTGGCGTACCATTGAAGCCCAGGAGGGACATGGGAGGTTGGCCAGCCAGGGAGGGATCAAGGGAAGGCTCCAGGGCCTGTCTGGCCCGTCTCTCTCAGTTCTGATTAGCTGGACCTCAGCAGCAAGCTAACCTACCAGTTGAAGCATCTGCCCCCTAGTGGTCAGTGCACATCATACCGAGTGGTTGAGTGGCCTTAGCATATTATTAGCATATTACACTTTGATTGGTTAAATGGCTGACAGGACTGGACACTTAGCATATTAGGCTTTTATTATATAGTACTAAGAGGTCTGGTGCATGAAATTCATGCATGGGAGGGGGGTGTCCCTTAACCCGGCCTGCACCCTCTCCAATCTGGGACCTCTCGGGGGATGCCCAACTGCTGGTTTAGGCAGGGATAGGGCCTAAACCAGCAGTTGGACATCCCTCTCACAATACAGGACTGCTGGCTCCCAACTGTTCACCTGCCTGCCTTCCTGATTGCCAGCCTGACCACCCCCTAACCACTCCCCTGCCAGCTTGATTGATGCCTAATTGCTCCCCTGCTGGCCTGATCACCCCAACTGCCCTCCCTTGCCAGGCTGATGGCCCCCAACTGCCCTTCCTGTTGGCCTGGTTGCACTCAACTGCCCTCCCCTGCTGGCCTGGTCACCCCCAACTGCCCTACCCTGCAGGCCTGGTCACCTCCAACTTTCCTTCCCTGCTGACCTGATTGCCACCAACTGCGCTCCCCTGTTGGCCTGATTTTGCTCCCACTACCCTCCCCTGAAGGCATGGTTGCCCCCAACTGCCCTCCCCTGCTGGCCTAATCACCCACAACTGCCCTCCCCTGCCAGCCATCTTGTGGTGGCCATCTTGTGGAAGCCATCATGTGGCAGCCATCTTGTGATGACATGAGGGCATTGCGTAAGGGCCCACGAACTACATAGGCTTTTATTAGTATAGACTAGAGGCCAAGATTTAGCATAGAGCTTATTACATTGTGAGCAATAAATTATTTTAGTCATTTAATGACTATCCTATATAATAAAAGGCCAAGATGCATCATGACCAAAATGACCAAATGAGTGGTCACCATAAGGGGACCCCTGCTATGATTGGGGTCATGGCCTGCCTTCAAACTGCAGGTAGCCCCTTGAGAAGGTTGGCCCAGTGTCCAAGAGGGGACCTGTGCCATGATCGGGGGTGTGCCCAGCTTTCAAACTACCAGAGGCCCCTCACACAGGCCATCCCAGTGCCCCAAAGGGGACCCGCACCTCAGGTCTTCACTTTCATGAGCCTGCATCTAGCCTCACCAGCAGCTGCCACTCCCCTCAGCTATCAACCCACTGGCATGGGAGGAGAAGAGAGGAGGAGGGAAGCTGCCAGTGCAAGTGTGATCAGAATTACAGATTGCCCTGATAAAAGCTACACATTCACACCAATAACCAGTCCTATAGATGTTTAAGCTCTCCCTGTGTGCCTCCCTGCTCCACCTCTGCCAATGGGACTCTGCCCCTGACATGCCTTCCTCCATGTTGCTGCCATCTTGGGAAGATCAATGCCTGGCTGATTGCCCAGGCCTCATGCAGTAGATGCCCCACAGACACCATGACAAAGAGGTCATAATGGGTCAAGACACTGCCTCTGGTTGAAGCAGTTGCTGTGGGTGCAAAGTGATAAAAAGAAATAGTTATGTCCAACAGCCATCTAACTCCACACATAGTGTCCAAATTAGTCATTGTTAGAGCCAAATTTAGTACTGGTGTACCCCATTTTAAGCAGATCCCCCCACCCAAATAGACTTACTATCTTGATAATTCACTTTACTAAAGAAAGAATGTGCAAAGAAAAATATTTTGAAATAAGTGAAATATTTTGCACCTCATAGTATGAAATGTTTAAACATAATTAAAAATAACCTCTATGAGTAAAGGGAGTTGATATTAACAAAATCTAATATTCCCAATTCAAAATGTCATTCAGAAATGCATCTATTATGTAAAATCAAAGTATGGGATCTAGGGTTTGGAAAGAACAACCTTATTCCGCTTTAGCTGCTTATCCCCTCAGACTTATGCTTTGCACAAAAGTCTCAATAAAGAGATGGAGCAGAAGGAAAAGTAATGCCTGATGGTACTGAAATTTATCTGTTTGTTCAAAAAATATTTATAAAAGTTGTATTTTGTGCCTGTATTATAGAAACACAATACAGCTCTGTTCCCATCTTCAAAGGGCTTAAAGAAGTAGCAGGTTCCAATACAATTCTTATTATAAAAATTACTGAGCAAAAAACTCTCTTCACTTTCCTTCTAGAACAAGAATTAAAAGGAGCAAATAAATATAATGAATGAATCCAAACTCTTTTGAAGACCCAAACCCTCAGGGACTAACACAGGTTTTGTGAGGCCTAAAATTTATTGAACCTAAAGGACTAATTTTTTTTGCGGGGGGGGTGGGTGGGATTTAAAAAAAAATAAGGTTCAAAAATGGCTTTATTTAGAATAAAAAAATAAATTACAAATAACTGTAGGCTTGGGGAATCTGTCTTTCTCTTTTAAATCATTTCAGGCAGGTTATCCAAAATGCTGCTGGTGGCAACTTGCTTGCTCTCTCTCCAAGAACAAATCCAGACTTCACAGGGGTTCTGAAGCTTCCTTAGCTTTACCATAAAAACAAACAAACAAACAAACAAACAACAACAAAAAAAAAACCCTAAAACATTTCAATAACACTCCTTTCTGGACAAAATTTTTCTTTTCAATATTTTAAATTTCATCAAAGTAGTAAATACATAGTTCATAATGTAATTCTCCCCCGTCCCCCAATAGGTATGTAATGTAGTGGTATATCATTGTTGTTTTATTCTATTGTTGACACTATTATAGATGTCTCCCATTTATCCCCCTTTACCCTCCTCCACCCAGTCCCCCCACCTCTTGCCATCACCACACTTTTGTCTATGTTATCCCCTTCCCCTCTGACCTCTGTCAGTCCCTCCCATCCTATATAATAAAGAGGTAATATGCAAATTAACCCTCACACCCTCACAAGATGGCTGCCTATGACCAGGCTGGCAGTGGGGTTAGTGAGGGATGATCAAATAACTGAACAAGCAGACTACATGGGGCAACCAGGCTGGCAGAGGGGGGAGCAGTTGGGGACAACCAGACCAGCAGGGGGGGACAGTTAGGGGTGACCAGATGGGCAGAGGGGGCAGTTGGAGGTGACCAGGCCGACGAGGCGGGGGAGGGGGAGGATTAGGAGTGACCAGGCTGGCAGGGAGGGGGCAGCTGGAGGTGACCTGGTTGGCACGCAGAGGCAGTGAGGGGTGATCAGCTGGTAAGGGTGAGCAGTTAGGGGTGACCAGGCAGGTGGGCAGGCAGGTGAGCGATTAGGAGCCAGTGGTCCAGGATTGGTAGAGGGCTGTCCAATTGCTGGCAGTCGGACATCCCTCAAAGGGTCCTGGATTTGAGAGGGTGCAGGCTTGGCTGAGAGGACCCCCACCATGCACAAATTTTGTGCACTGGGCCTCTAGTCCTATATAATAAAAGTTTAATATGCAAATTCACAAAATGGTGGAATAACCAGTCACTATGACACACACTTATCACCAGGAGACAGATGCTCAATGTAGAAGCTGCCCCCTGGTGGTCAGTGCGCTCCCATAGGGGAAGTGCTGCTTAACCAGAAGACCTGAGCTGGGCTTATGGCTGGCGAGTGCAGCAGCAGTAGCACTCTGCCTCTATAGCAGTGCTAAGGATGTCTGACTGCTGGCTTAGGCCTGCTCCCCAGAAGGAATGGGCCTAAGCTGGCAGTTAGACATCCCCCAAGGGCTCCTGGACTTCAAGAGAGCAGAGGCTGGGCTGAGGGATGCCCGCAAGTGCACAAATTTAATGCACCGGGTCTCTAGTATTATATCCTATCTAACAAAAGGGTAATATGCAAACTGACCATCACACCAACACACAAAATGGCTGCCCCATGTGGTCAAAGATGGACACCCCCATATGGACACAAGATGGCCTCCACAAGATGGCCAGCATGGGAGGCCATTAGTGGGCTATCAGGCCAGCAGGGGAGGGAAGTTGTGAGGACCAGGCCTGCAGGGGAGGGCAGTTGAGGAGGACCAGGTCTTCAGAGGAGGGCAGTTAGGGGTGACCAGGCCAGCAGAGAAGGGCAGTTGTGAGTGACCAGGCCTGCAAGGTACCATCTAAGCTAATTGGCCCTGTATGAACTTGGTGGAAGAGTGTCCATAAAAAAGAATAAACTGGTTGATTGAGCTTATAACCTCTACAGAACACAAACTCCTGGAAGATTGGACTACTCCCCAGTGACCCTGAGGAACCCTCTAGAGGGAGGTATCCCTAATTTGAGAGTCACTCCTAGGACAATTGGAAGCCTTCATCAGGCAATGTCATGATCTGCTTTGTGGTTTAGAATGGTCACTGTGATTGTTTTTAAACATAGCTTTAAACTAACATATTCTGTTGAGAGACTGGGTATGTAATTTTCTGCCAAATCTGGGTAAAGGGAACTGAAATCTGACTTTCCTGAGGCTACCAAGCTATAAGGAAGTCCAAGCCACATGGAAAGGACACATAAAGTCATTCTGATGGACAGAGCCAGCTGAACTCAGCTTTTAAGCCATCTCAGGCAGGGGCCAGATAAATAAATGAAGAAGCCTTCAGATGACTTCAGCCCACAGATGCTCAATTCTCTTCTCAGCTGAGTTCCTGGACATCAAGGAGCAAAGAAGTGCCTGACCCATTGTGTTTTTTCTCAAACCTGACCCCTGAATTCTATGGCCACAAGAAAATAGTTGTTTTACACCACTATATGTTTTGTATTGGGTTGCTTTGCTATGCAGTAATAGATAACTGAAAAGTCACTCTAATGTCTCTGTGGAAACATTAGAGTGATCAAGAGTGGAATTGGAGAGACTAGTTAAGAGCTGCTGCTGTAGTCAAGGTAACCTGAACCAAGGTTGTGGAAGAGGAGATGGAGAAGAGCATATGCAACTAACAGATAGGAAGGAGGTAAAATCAAAAGCACTTAGTAATGAGTTGGATGTAAGGGAGAGAAATAAGTCCTGGATAACTTTTAGGTTTTGGCTTGAGTAACTAATTATATGGTAGAACTTTCAAAGAGGTGGGGAAGACCAAGGGAAGGACAGATAGGGTTGGAGATGGAGAGTTGAGAATCGTTGAGTTCTATTTTGGACATCTAAGGCACTTTTGTAGTAGTCTTGAGAAAAGATGATGGAGTTGGTCATTGGTAAAAATAAAGAGAGAAAAAAGACCAGACTCAAGACCAATTATGGAGGCAGAGTCAGCATGACTTAAAATTGATTAGATTCATAGTTCATAGCAAACAAGAAAAAATATGATAAACTTCATGAAAATTTGTAACTTTCTCTCACCAAATCACATGATTCAGAAAATGAATAGATAAGTCACAGACTGGGAGAAAAATATTTACAACACTAAGACAAAGGACATACATGCAGAATATAAAAATAACTCTTATAATGCCAAAATTAGAAATAAAATAATCCAATTAAAAATAAGCAAATGAATTGAACAGATACTTCTCAATGGCAGAAGTACAGATGGCTTATAAGCACATGAAAAAAATGCTCAACTTCATTAAGCATTAGCCAAATACAAATCAAAACCATGGGATAGCACTGTCCATTCACTGGAATGGCTAAAATTAAAGAGACTTTCATGCATGAGCAAAGATGTGAAGTAATTGAAATATTTATATACTCTTGGTGGAATGCAATAATCATTTTGGAAAAAGTCTGGCAGTTTCATATTTAAGCATGCACCTATCCTATGACCCAGCAATCCTATTCTAGGTGTTTTCCAAAGAGAAATAAAATGGAAGCCTATTTCCACAAAATCACTGAGAAAGAATGAGAAAGAATGTTTTTATTTATTTATTTATTTATTTATTTATTTATTTATTTTTACCTTCAATAGGAAATAACCCAAATGTCCATCAGCTGGTGAGGGGAAAAGCAAACTGTGTTGGAATTCTACTTAGCAATAAACAAGAATGTTATATATTTCCATTTACATAAAGTACTAAAATAGGTCATGATGAGGTTAGTTATACCTCTGAGAGTGATGTCTGTGTGTTTACTACAAAGGGGCATGAGGGAACATTCTGGGATGATTAAAATGTTCTATATCTTAATAGGGATATGGGTTAACCTGGTGTGTGCATTTGTCAAAACTTATCAAATGGTATACACCTAAGAGTTGTGCATTTTACTCTGTAAATTTTACTTAGAAAAAATTATAAAGAAGAAAACAAGGGATGGAATACATGTGCCAGGGATGAAACCTTCCATGAGCAATTGTAATGAGATGGGTACTATAGAGGCTGGTTAAATCCCTCCCTTATAGCAGTAGCTTGGATTTACAGTTCCAATTGATGACCTCTGGGATCCTTATTGGGATTTGCCACCAAAGCAAGTGGTCTTTCTCTGACAAGAAAATCACCTTCATTGGCATGAACAATGAGCTCTACCTATTTCAGTTCAGGAAGAGCCTATGGTTCAACTGGGACACACAAGAGCTATCATTCTTGATTTGCTCTTAAAATATGAGAAGAGACACTAGAAAATTGACTATTTCTGAGGTGAGAAATTTCCTGGGTGAGCCTAAATCACCCCAGTTTTCCTTGGCTCTGTTCCTGTGCTCTCTTCCAGTTTACTGTGTTCTACCACTTTGAACAAAGCAATTGCTAGACTTCTAATTTGCCTGAGGACTTTCTATTATGATCAGTTCCAAACACAAAGAGGAAAAAAGCTCTTATTGTTGGATAATTACTTTCATTAATTAGTAGAGCTGGAGAGTGTGAAATGATTTGCAATGTTTGTGTCTTAATAACATGACTCTGACTTTCAACTCCTCTCCAGTGCAAAAGTTCATAGTCCTACATGCATACTTATTACACAAAAACAGTAAAATAGCTTTATGAGAAATATGTGGGATAATGAGAGATACAGTCCCAGTGAAACTGAAAGAATGCAACCAGTTTAAGCACAGATATGTTTATCTTTGAGGGTTTTTTAATGCCATGATTGCTAATGAATGATCTAAGATGTTCTCTTTGCAATGCAATTTTCTCCTGCTTGTTCCTGAAGGGAAGCTAAGAGGTTGAGAAATTGGGTGAGTTCACAGTAATGTTGTTGGGATTAGCTGGTGAATTTCAGATTGGAGTCAGGAGAAACTGAGCTTCTGGGGGAGAAGGAAATGCTGGGTTAACTTAAGTATATTTTTTCAAGTAAGCATTTAATTGAGGAGTTTTTAAAATGTAAATGGAAATTATTTGTGACTCCTTTAGTTTTTGTGGCTAATACAGCAGGCAGGTATTTATTGATATGCCCTCTGATACCTATTGACTCAACCTTTGCCCTCACATTTAGAGTCTGATGCACCTAGATCTCTCTGGGTGAAGACATCTGCCTTCCTGCATGGATATTGCTGCATGCATTCATTCATGCATTAATTAATCCAATACATATTTTTGTGCAAGGGTTTATATTAGGCACTGGGTATACAGTGATGAACAAAACAGCCATAGTCTCTATCTCCTGGCATTTTGAGTCTCTTGAACAAATGAGCCAGCCAATAAACAAGGGAACAAAAGAATATATAATTATAAAATTATGTCAGGTACCATGAAGGAAGCCAATGAGTTTCACTTGATAGGCTAGTCACGAATTTTCTGAGGAGAAGTATTTAGGTATTCATGTAAAGTTGAGAAAGAAACAGCCATTTGAAGAGTTGATAGTGGATCTTGGAGAATGACCAATGCGAAGGGAGGAATTAGCCTGTGCATTGCAGCAAGACACCCATGAAAAACACACATGGTGTCAAAACATGCCAAAGGAAAATCGTTTGGGCAAAAAATGAAAAAGGATCCCAAGTCAAATTTATAGAAAATATTTCTTTATTAACTTTTGGTTGGGAATAAGTTTGTATATTTTCAGAAAACAACTCTGAAACCATGTGGATTTCTGCAACAGAGAGGAATTGACAGGACTGCTCTAGCCATGAAGACAGAAGAGAAACAGTTCAGAGATGGAAGACACTGATGACGTCTTGCCATAGCAGCAGTTAGCAGCTGTGTATTGCTGCAGGTTGCCCAGGACCAAACCAGAGAGGGTCAGACCTGCATTACCACTATTTGTCCACCATCCAGAACTGAAATATCATTGCTGACATGTATACATAAGGAACTGTTTGACATTGAAATTGGGTTTCAAAAGAACTGTTGGCCCAGAAAGAATACAGACTGATTCATTTGCCTCTCAGCATAACCATTATTGCTTGTCTCATTTTTGATTCTTATAAATATGTTTCTTGTATTACATGATCTCACTCATCTAGGGGAAATAATGAACAACATAAACTGATGAACAAAAACAGACCTGGAGACAGGGAAGCATCGATCATACTGTCAAACCTCAGAGGGAAGGTAGGGGAGGGTAGCAGAAAGGGGGAAAGATCAACCAAAGGACTTGTGTGCATGCATATGAGCCTAACCAGTGGTCACAGATAACAGGGGGGTGGAGGCATAGGTGGGGAGGGGTTTGGGATGGGAATGGGAGGATGAGGACAAATATGTGATACTTTAATCAATAAAGACATTTAACAAAAAAGAAATCTTGTTAGTTTTAGGATAACATCAATATTTTTGGTGGATGTAAAAGAATGGTCCTATTAACATAGAGTACTTTTTTCTATGAAATGGGACAGTCAGTGCTTGCATTGACAAGATCAAAGAACTTGCCTTGGAAGTGCTGCATGTTGATGGTCCAGTGAGATGGGAGTTCTGATGTGGCTGTTTTATAGCTCCTCTGTCTCTTATCACTGATATTGACTACAAATCCCAATCTTTTTTGTCCATATGATACCAAATATTTAAATCAGTATCTAGAGAGAAAATACTAGGAGTCAGAAACCCTGACTTCTAGGCCTGGGCCTCTCACTAACTAGTTGTATTACTTATGCAATAACTTTCTATGTCTTAGCCTCATTATTTAGAAAGAAGAGAGGTTAGAATATGCCTTGCCTACTCCCTCCAAGGCCATTGTTAGGAGAAATATAAAATAACATGTGGCAATAACATTCTCTTCATGAGAATATAATACAAATACAAGTTGGTATCATTTCTGTGAAATGCTTGTCTATATACAGCGTGCACATGAACAACCAATGACAATAGGCTATGAATTAGTTATTCATGCTGGGATATTTATATGGAAAATAACTGGAATAAAATTGTTTAACCATGGCTTGAGTTAATTGCCATCCAGTATACATATGTGAGCCCCTGGAGGAATAAATGCAATGCTATTGCCAGATGGACTCTAGGATTTGAATGGCCAACAGCCAAGTAGCTGCCAGTTGGTTGTTTGCATGTAGTAAAGGAGTCATGCTAAATACATATTCTATTCCATCTCTCTTGTGCATCTTATAAAAATGTGATTTCATCTGGGGAAGCAGGAAGAAATCTGCATGTCAACTGGAGGTGTTTGATGTGTGGGAGAATATGACAGGCACTTAGATGAGGGGGTGCACTCATCTTTGTGTCAAAGGAGTTAATAAACTCTTAGTCTGAATAGAAAGTGGGGTGGTTGTTTAACCAAATGCTTTGCCTAATTGATAGGTTCAAAATTCATGAAAGGGGCATGCTTAAAGAAATCAGAACATAATACAGTATACTTCCTGCTAAACTATATACAATCAAAAGTATCTTTTTTAATTAAGAAGCACTTTGGGATCTTATAGTTTCTCCAGCAACCACATGAACTTAGGTTATCACTACTCTGTATATAGGATCACATTACATTTATAAACGTCTTTAGAGTCTGTGCATTGCAGAGGACTTTATAGTGTCCCATTCTCTCATGTTGATTTTGAGTGTAACAGCAAACCTGGTTGGAGTAGGTACTGTAATTTCCTCTATTCTAATGATAGGAAACAGTTCAGAGAGGTGAAGTGACTTGCCTCAGAGTCACAAAGCTAGAAAATAGAAGACCAGGACTTGAACCTAACTGAGATGGCAGTGAGAAGAGTACTGAGGGCTAGTGTACAGAACAAGCTTTTTTTTTTTTTTTTTTTTAAACCTGTATTACTGAGTGTGGGGAAGTATGTTTTTACTTTAACAGAACACATTTTTCTAAAGAACAGGGAAAATGTTGCTCTTGGCTTTGATATTTGGCAAATATTAGGGTTATATAAGCACAATTACCATTATTACAAGGAATTTAACTGGTAAGCTCTAGTGAATTCATTCCTTCTATAATTCTCCTTGTCTGCCTTCCTGTTCAGCCTCATCTTCTCTGAGAGTGAATGCAGGTGTCATTTTAAAAAATGACCAGCTGCTTATGTTAGTACCTTCAGGCATATGGGACTGTCAAAGAAATAGGAGAAGAAAAAAAAAAGCCAAATTGAGTGCTCCTTTGTGAGTTTCATCATCAACAAATACTATAATTCCATCTGTCCAAATAATGGGGAAAGTGCGTATAGAGTAGCTTTCTGAATCAACAGTGAAAGATAGTTATCAGGCTAATTGAAAAAATCAACAATGAAAAAAAGAGCAGCACTATATTTAGTTTCTATTGAATTTTCTGAAGATGTACCCACACTTACCCAATGGTTATAAATATGTTACAGGCTTAGAAATGGATTTTTGGTTTATCTCATAATCATAAAAATATCATTAAATCTAAGTGTGTATTCAGCAGCACTCCCAGGGCTGTACCCATAGCTCTTACTCACAAAGTCTTGCATCAAATGATTACCAGTTGATATTTAGAAATCTTTACTCCTCTATAAGATGGGCACACAGGAAATTTACAGTAATATCCATTTAGAATATTGAACTGATGAAGCATTTTCCCTGTACTACAAAGATGTCTGCTGTACTACAAAGAAAAGGAATTCTCTAACCAAATCTGTAAGTAACACAGTACTTGTGACTTGACTTTGGGCCACTGATAGGTTTGGAAATGTCTTTAGAGGCTCTTCTACTTCACCGCTTCTACTTCTAATCTAATAGGCTGCATTTTGAAGACAGGTGCAGGGAGTAAAAAGAGAGTAGGGTCTCAGATAATAACAGACAAGCTCATGTAAAATTACCTTTTTTCAAGCCTGATGTTTCCAAAAACTTCAGCAGCAGCAAATACAGTCTTTGAGAGGAATTGTGTTCAGGCTTGCGATTCACTAGTGGCAGGCAACATGCTGAAAAAGATGGCAAATTGGGTATGTTCTCTCTGTGGCTAACAGTCCCTGGAGAGCAGGGAAAGTGCAATTTCCTCACTAGCAATATGAACTTTTAAGAAAATGTTTTTATTGATTTGAGAGAGAGAAGAAGGGAGATGGAGAAACATGGATGACAGAGAGAAACAGTGATTGGTTGCCTCACATTCACACCCTGACCAGGAATATAAGTACTGAAACCTATACATGGGCACGGATTGGAATTGAACTGGTACTGGTGACCTTTTGGTGTATGGGATTGTTAATATGATTTTTATGGGACCCACCAAGAAGCAAATTCACAAAAAAATCAAGAATCTCAATGGAAGAAAAATACTTTGGCAGAGGACAGCAATCAGACAAGAAGAAAATATAAAAGGCATCCAAATTGGAAAGTAGGAAGTAAAACTCATTATTTGTAGATGACATGATATTGTACTTAGAAAACCCTAAAGACTCCACTAAACACTGCTAGCTTTAATAAATGAACTTGGGAAAGTAGCATGATACAAAATTAACATCCAAAAATCAATGGCATTTCTATACACCAATAATTAACTCCTAGAAAAAGAAAATAAAAAACACCCATTTACCATTGCAACAACAACAATAAAAAAGATACCTAGGAATAAACTTAACCAAGGAGGTAAAAGCCCTATATTCATAAAACCATATATATATATTGCCAGTGACATTTCTTGACGTAGATAGATTCTATCAAAGGGGAAAATGTGCAGCACACACAGATAATGTTTATGAACATTGCAAACTTTCTAGTAGTGCTTATTCTAACATTTCACTGCCTTCTAAAATGATTTGGACATTTTCGTGTGTTCAGGTTACATATGAAACAATTTTTTTTATCCCTTGAAGAATATTGAAAGCAAGACTGAGGAGGTTGACTAAAGAGCTTTTAGAAGCTTGCATACTCACAAGCACAAATAAAGAATATTTGACTGTGGCTTAACTCTGAAAAAGACTATTAAGAGGCAAAACCATGGGGGGAAAATTGAGCAATTCTAGTTCATGTGGGATTGTGAATTTTACTCATTAATATGAATATTATAGACACACTTGGTGTAGAATGTGCTTTTCACATCAGATCCTCAGTTGGGTATTTCAGCTGTGTTTCACTTGAATTGGTTAACTTAAAAGCTAAGGTAGTCACAAAGGCTCTGTTAATCCAGAGAAGAATCTTAGACCATACTTTGGAAGTCTGCGAGAGTTGCTTCAGACAGCTATTAGAGAATGGAGAGAGATGTGGGGACGTGGGAATGAAAGATGAGAAGAGGAGGTGGTGGAATGTTCCAAGAGCCAAGAGAGGGCACAATAAATTATCCCAAAACAATTGCTTTATGGATTATTCAGAGATTTTCAATGGAATCTAAGGGCAAATGTCAAGTAGACATTACTAATGTCTCTAATAAATGGCTCAATCCACTGTTTGCTTTATTTGAAGCCCCTTTCTCCCCATTGCTTGTTGATATAATCCCAAGAATATAGCGTGATATTTAATTACAGCATTGATTCCATTCAGAAATGCTTTGAGTTTTCTTTCACACTTGCTCAAGGACTAGCCACGGATTGGGCATTACTTGCTCACACTATTTGGAAGTACTCCTTTCTTTGAAACTCCCACATCCAGAAAGTCGCATTGCTTAGCCTAAATTGCTTAGCTTAGGTTGGTACAATATCCCCAACTCCAAAAGTAACAGTTCCTCTTTGTGTCCTTTGTGGCACTCAAATGCAAAAAAGCTTGACACTTCATGAGAGTGTTACTAATGTGGCTTGCTATTTTCATGAAGGTAATTGATCCATGAAACACATCTTACTTAGTAATGTGGTTACATTAAGCTTATGTTGAGATGGTTACTTCTTGAGCAATAAATATGCTAGAATTTTTTTTATCAGAAGGAGCAGGAAAGATACTTTGAAATACGTACTTAAAGGTGGTGGCAAGAATGGTCAACTGGCAACTGGTTTGCCATTGCCCATTAATCTCCAAGTGGCCACCTGGCAAACGGGCTTATTCTCTTCTCTCACAGACATATATCAGACAGAGTAGGAATAGAGTTTTATACCAACAAGTACTTATTCCTGGGATAAATAGTTCCAACCAAATGAGAGTTACAGTGAACAGTAGTTTCCTATATGTAATACCTTAATCAATAAAAAAAGAAAAGTATGATAGTTTCCTGTTTCATCATGAATAAATCCTAGGGAGCCAGTTGGATTTTGGCTATTCCAAATTAAAGGCCAACTTGCTACTGTTTTCCAATGATATCCCTTCCAGGATGTATGAAAGTCTGCTGGAGAATACATACTTTCTGGAACTTATTATTTTCTTTATTTTTTAAATATATATTTTATTGATTTTTTTTACAGAGAAAAAGGGAGAGAGATAGAGTTAGAAACATCGATGAGAGAGAAACACCAATCACCTGCCTCTTGCACACTCCCTACTGAGGATATGCCCACAACCAAGGTACATGCCCTTGACCCGAATCGAACCCGGGGCCTTTCAGTCCGCAGGCCGACTCTCTATCCACTGAGCCAAACCGTTTTCGGCTGGAACTTATTATTACATTTAGAAGGAAAAATTTGTTTTCTAATTCAGAAAACGTCTTGATTCCTTGTTGCCTGTGTGCCACAGGCAATTCAGTTGGCAAATCAGTTGCTGGATGCTTGGAGGAGGAAACAACCCAATTGTCAATTGCATTCAGAGCTTATTGCATATTCCTTTAAATTTCCTCACTGGTGACAAATCTTTATCCTCTGAGAATAGGCTATATTTGAACAAACAGCTAAAAGTCATTAGAGCCCACACTGGCAAATAAGATGGGTGATCATGCTCAGCAATGAATGTTTTGGATTTATAAATGAGCTGTGTCTCTTTGGTAAGGAGACCAATTTTCATATGTGGCTTCCAGGTGAGGTTTGGAGGCAGTTCTGATAAAAAGAGCTGCAGAAATATTAGAGCAATTTTTATGTCCTTGGAATCAGTCTATGTCTGCCCATGGATACAATTCAGAGAGTGTCACTATTCACTTGGATACAAGAGTCCTAGTGGTAAGTTGAAAAATAGAGACCACATTTTATTTTTTTTGTCATATATTGTATGACTGTGGATTATAATACCTGGGATTTTATATAATATTTGCCCAATTATTGAAACACAATGCTTAGTGGTGGAATGGCTGAGTGGAAAGATAATGACTTTGGAATCAGACAGACCTATGTCTGCTAACTAGATGTGTCAGGTTTTGACTTACCTTTCTTAATTTGTAAGTGGAGTAAATAGTACCTATTTAATAACACTTTTAGTGGGTTTTAAAGGAAACTGTGTACCTAAAAGATTTAGTATTTTGCCTGGCACATATTAGGGGCTCAATAAATTGTAGCAATTATTATCATTACCATCATTATCATTACAAATTATACTATTACTATCATTAATATTACTACAATTAAGCAGATATCTAATGGTAGAGAAATGATTAGGATTCTATTTTGTAAGTTTCCACTCATAGGATGGCACTGCTCTAGGCAGGGTATATGTGAGAGAAGAAAGGAGAAGCAAGTCATGGGTAAATGATGAATCTAGGGACATTTTGAAGACAGAATGAAGGTGATTTAGGTTCACCCATATCCATCTATTCCTGAGGTGTCTGTATTCAAAATGATATATTTGTTTTTCATGGAAGATGGTAATGAAATATTTAGAGTTTATTATGCAAATGGTCAGAGGTAAAAAAACAACACACACACCCATATTGATGTTCTCCTCAATTAGGTTGGAAATATTTAAGACATTTAGACAATTGACTGCCTTGTTTACATGAACACTATGAAAAATTTAAAAACTCTCATACTGGTTAGAAATCACCACACACACACACACACACACACACACACACACACACACACAGACACACACTCAACAAGGCGAAATTTTAGCTAGAACTGAGTTTTCTTTTTTCTCCCAGCCACTCTATGCTTATCAATTTAATGCTGTTTGGTCACTTTTGCCTTAGAGTCCCTTTTTTTTTTTTGTGCTAATGAGTTTCACAGTAATGAGGATTTTTGAAGGTAGGCTCTGGGGTTTTAAATATGTATTATAAACATGCTTCATATGCATACCATAACTCAGTTGATCCACAAGCTTAGTCAGAAACTCCTGTGGAGTGACTCTAAGAGAGCTACTGGTAATAAGGGGATATGGCTGAGTTGATCAGCTGGAAATATCCATGTGCTAGTCCTCAGAAGAAGTTGACTAATGCTAAATATCAGTTGAAAAGCAATTGGTGGAAAAATGATTGTCTCGTGTACTTTTGCTTCTTTAGTCTCCTGCCCTGAAGTAAAGCTCTCTACCAGGATAATAAATAGGAAGCTGCAGTAGTCATGCTAGTGGAAGAGAGACATGTGTGTTGAGTGGCAGGCCTTCATTTAAAATGAAAGGCATTGTGGGAGATGTCTAGGGCTGTTGGATTCATGCTGACCCACCAAGGCCCCCTGATGGGTGCAGAATCTGCATCTTTTAATATTATTTTTTTGTGGTAAAAACTACATCATAAAAATAACCATCTTAATTATTTTTAAGTGCACAGTTCAATAGTGTTGAGTATATTCACATTGTTGTGCAACAGATTGCTAGAACTTTTTCTTCTTGCTAAACTCTATACCTATTAGATAACAGCTCTATGATCCTTCCTTCCTCCAGCCCTTGGCAACCACCATTCTACTTTCTGTTTCTATGAATTTGACTACTTTAAATATTTCATATAAATGGAATCACAAGGTATATTTTTCTTTCTGTGACTGGTTTATTTAATTTAGCATAATATCTTCAAGGTTCATCCTTACATAGCATGTATCAGAATTTTACTCATTTTTTAAAATATATTTTATTGATTTTTTTACAGAGAGGACGAGAGAGAGAGAGCTAGAAACATCGATGAGAGAGAAACATCGACTAGCTGCCTCTTGCACACCCCCTACTGGGGATGTGCCCACAACCAAGGTACATGCCCTTGCCCGGAAATGAACCTGGGACCTTTCAGTCCGCAGACTGATGCTCTACCACTGAGCCAAACCAGCTTCGGTAGAATTTTACTCATTTTTAAGGCTGAAGCATATTCCATTATATAGATTCATGACATTTTGTTTATCCGTTAATTGTTGATGTACATTTGGGTATATCTTCTTATTTTAAGAAGACTTTTCCTCTACTACTCCTACATTGTATTCCTACAGTGCAAAATGTCAAAAGAAAAGAATATCTTGAAGGCAATTAGGGTAAGTCCATTATAAGGATTGGCAAGATGAAGGAAGATATAAGAACATTATTTAATTCATAATGATTCATGCTTGCTGAGGGAAACCCATTAGCTACATTCTTTTGAAGTATGAATAAAAAAAGTCTAAGTAAAAAATTTTGGGCTCAGTATTTCAAAATCTCAATTTTCATATACACTAGAGCTTTTCTGTATTATTTTCAAAATTTCTAGAAAATAATGAACAAAGTTTTAACCCTTGTAAGCTTTAATTGATAAATAATGTAAAAAGGGACAATGTGGGTGAAAATGTCTAACACAAGGGGGCTGTGGCACAGGAAGCTCAGTAAATATTGATCAAAAGTAACAGCATACAAAATTAACTATTTCATGAATATGGATTGTGTGCATTTGATATAAAACAGTTGGCAAGTGGAATGAAGTATAGAACTATGAATCAACGTAGCTACTATATCTTGATACTCTCAAACTCAAAACTAAGTCGGAAACAAAATTAATAAAAGTTGTTGATTCATAAACTCACTGCAGTAACTTTTATTTCAGCTGGGGTACAAAAGTATTAGAAAGGAGAGTAAGTTTATAGAGTAAAAAAGGAAATACTGAAACAGACTCTGATTGGTAAGCACTTAATTAATGTGGGAATTTTGGAACAGGGAAAACCTTCTAATTGGTCTTCAGGTATAGTAGGCAGTCCCTGGTTGCCTAAAAGGAGGTAAGCAAGCATTTTGGAGACATTTCAAAAGAGGAAATATTTTTCAATGTTAAGCCTGTAAGATTGTCTGTGGCCATCATTTCCTGGAACAAGTTGGGGTCGATGGGATGTGGTTTTTTTTTTTTTAATATATAGATTTTATTGATTTTAAAAATATATTTTAATTGAAAAACTCAAGAAGGTGTATAGAATGTTGTCTGTCACATAGTGGTCATTTGATGCTGGTACTTAATATTCAAATATAGTCTGGAATACAAATAGGTGTGCCATCTGAGGTAAGATCCAAGTGACTCTTGTCTCTGTTACAGGATCTAAGCACATTTGGACACAATTATCAACCTTTTCTTCTAATGAGTCTGATAAATCCATACATATAGTTGAGCGTACTCCTTATTAACAATCCCCATGTGAACACTTCACTGAGGTACTTTGATTCCACCTATCAAACATCAAAAGGTTTCCAGAGTAAGTTCAATACAGCTCTGCAAACAGAATCTGGAAAGGTCAGCTTACTAAGGTTTTTTCTAGTCACGCTTGCTTTCCATTGCACATGTATTCACACTCCTGCTCTAATAGCATTTTATGAAAAAAACCTCCCTACCTTGGAAAAATATAAGAATAAGTCTGTGGAGCCGGAGAATTTTGTAGGAGCTTCTTCACACTGACTTTTGCATTTACACTATTTCTTTTTAAACTCTGGATGGTTGGGCCTGTACTAATTGGTACAACTGGTTTGACATTTAAATAAGCTGAGTAGCAGGTGGAGCAGTTGATGTGGGATAAGACCTCAGGGGAAGTCATGGATGTGGCTGCTGGAGAGGGAACCTGAATCTCCTAGAGACAACCAACAAGGAAGAGTAAACTCCCCTCCCCCCTACCCTGCCAGTCTTTGTTGCTCACAAAGCCAGTCAGATTCCTTCAGTAACCCTCACAACATTGGCATAGTCCATTGCAATTAACCCAGAACTTATCAACCCTTTGAAAAATCAAGTGTCTCTAAAATGGTAGTGCCATTGTGGTTGATCTGTAAAAGACTGGTACTGAGGGCTGGATGGTCATGTTACTAGTAATGGATCAAAGTTTCAGATTATTTCAAAGAAGTTTAAGCACATTTGTAGTTGACCCTCTATTGGTGTCACCTCATATATTCACACCTGTACATAATTTCTGAAATGGCAGAGTGAAGGAGGTACAGCTATTGAGGTGGACCTTAGGGTTTCCTGTGTCTTTGCAATGTGTAGGAATGTCTCATATGTCAACAGGAATGTCTCATATGTCTATTAAGAAAAAGGAAGAGAATTGCTGCTCTTGGACACAAAGGATGCATTTTGTGTTCAATGGGAAGTAGTAGTGAAAATAGAGGGGAAAAGAGGAAAAAAGGAAGAGTTAGAAGTCAGAGTCCCATTTCACCTCTGTTACTAACTAGTTGTGTGACCTAGAGCAATTCATTAATCTCAATTAGAAAATGAAGGAAATTGGATTAGATTCTTGCTGCTCAAAGTGTGGCCCACAGGCCAACAGAATCTATATAACCTGGTTTATTGTTAAAAATGCAGCCTTCATCCCAAACCTAATGAACAGAATTTGCATTTTAACAAGATCTGCAGGTGGATCCTATGCACACTAAAGTTGAAGAAGCAACGCACTCAATCTGAGTCTTAACCCTGACTGCCTGCTAAAATACCCTAGGGAGTTTTTAATAAATGATGATGCCTGGGTCCTAGCCCATACCAATTAAACTAGAATCTTTCCTCTGATTCTATTACATTTTCTTTATTTCAATAAGTATTTATATAGTGCTCACTTATATGGCAAACACTGTTCTCAGTGCTTTAGAAATGTTAACTGTTTAATCCTCATTAAAGCCTTATGAAGAATGCACTATCCAATTTTACAGATGAGTATACTGAGGAACAACTTTCCTGCCTAAGGCCAAACAGGCATTTTGGCTTGAGTGTCTGCACACTTCACTCCCATGGATTAGGTGATCTCTAAGTTCTGACAGAGCTCTATTTTTCAGTTTCTATAGGTTTCCAAGCTCTATAGGTGAGGTTTAAAGCTGGAAAAAAAAAAAACCCCAAAAAACAGAAACTGGAAGTGCTGAAGTGCTGCTGGGTAGCTGTTATTTTGATGTGGTGTCTTGTGTGGTGACAACATGGAGATTTTCCTTTGGCCTCTTTTGGTCTTCCTTTTCCTCAGACTCCTTAGTGCCCCCCCTTTCATTAATTCCTTAAATGTTAGTGTTCCCTAGGGTGTTATCTTTACCTTCAATCTTTTCCTGAGTCCCAAAACTATATAGACAATTGATTACTTTATAATATCATCTGGATGTCTTATGGACCCCTCAAAATCAATGTATCTCAGATGTGTTTCATCTTTTTTGAAAACTGTTCCTTCTCCTGTGGTCTGTATCACAGTAAAGTTACATCACCATTCACTCAATCACCCAATAAAAAAAATTTGAACCAAGATTCCTCTCTTATCATCCACTTCTTTGAATTTGACATGACTCACAAATTCCTGGTCCAGACCTTATTCCTCAGCTACAAATCCATAAATCCAACTGTCCACTTAACATTTCCACTAGGGTGATTGACAGGTATTCCATATTTAATAAGTCAAAAACAGAGCTGTTAATTTATCCCCTTATAAAATTTTCATCATCATGGGATGAGGGAGAAGGGAGACACAAGTATACGAGTTAGGGAACCCCAAAATTTACTGTAAAAGTTCTGACTTGCTCCCACACCTCTTCTAAGTTCTCCTTCTTCGGAGCCCTCACTGGTCTTCCTGTTGTACCTTACTGGTCTCCAGGTTATTTCAACCCATTTCCTGACATGACACCAGAATTATATACTATTTTTGGCCTCTGACATCTAAATTCTCTAATTTGCCTATTGGCATTTGGCATTTCTTTCCTAGAAATTCACAGAAATCATTGGAAGGCAACGTGATTTGCAAAAATTAAGGAATGGAAGTTGAATATTCACACAATAAGGTGCTCAGTAATAAAAATGAGTGAAATACTAATACATGCAATAGCATGGACCCATCTCAAAAATATTTAGATGAAAGGAGAAAGATACAAAAGATTACAGACTCTATGTTTCCATTTATAAGAAGTTCTAGAATAAGCAAAGATCATCTATGGTGAAAAAATCATAACAGTGGTGCCTCTGGTAGATGAATAAGGATTGACTAGGACAGAGCATGAAAAAACTTACTAGGGTGATAAAAAATATTCTACACTTTGTTAGTGGTTTGGGCTATATAGGTCTATGCCTTTGTCAAAGCCCATTGAATGGTACTCTTAAGAAGTTTGCATTGTACCTTTTACAAATTTTAACCTAAAGGAAAGAACTATAAACAAATGTTAAACTACTTAAAAATGGTTTAAAGGTGAAATATATTGATGTTTACAATTCCCTCCCTCCCTCCCTCTCTTCCTCTTCCTCTTCCTTCCTTTCTTCCTTCCTTTCTTTCTTCCTTCCTTCCTTCCTTCCTTCCTGTTTTTTTTTTTTATTGATTTCAGAGAGTGGGAGAGCAAGAGAGATAGAAACCAATAAGAAATTGATTGGCTGCCTCTTCATGCCCCCTATTGGGGATAGAGCCAGCAGCCTGGGCATGTGCCCTGACTGGGAATCGAACTATAACCTGGTGCATGGGCCAACACTCAACCAACTGAGCCACACCAGCCAGGTTGTAATTTACTTTGAAATGTATCCAAATGAGATAGAATAATCAACATATAGAGATGTAATAAAGAAAATATAACAAGATGCTTGTTGCATAATATAGGTAATGAATATATATGAGTGTTCATTGTACTCTTCTTTCACTTTTTTATTTTTATATTTTTATAATAAAAATATTGTGGAAATGCTTACATTAATCTTTCAGGTCACAGGTTAGTTGCTACTTCCCCCAGAGTTAATCCCTAAGGTCCACCTTCCCATCTCCATGGGAAATCCTTCTTTTATATATTTCTGTTGCTGGTTTTCTAACCCCATCAATGCATTTTAGAATTAAGTTTTAATGTATATCTACCAAACTTGCTTCTAAGTCCCACGAAGGCAAAGGTGGTGCTTATCTCAGCTGCCAATGTATCCCTAATGTCCAGTATAAGTGATCCATCATTCAATGATTGGTCACAGTTCTTCCATTATATGAGCAAATTATCACACTATGTGTTTGCACTCTGCTTTTTCCAGCATTAACTTTTAAAAAAATACTTTTATTGATTTCAGAGAGAAAGGGAGAAGGAGAGGGAGAGGAAGATAGAAACATCAATGTTGAGATTGATAGGCTGCCTCCTGCACACCACCTACTGGGTATTGAGCCCACAGCTCAGGCATGTGCCCTGACTGGGAATTGAACTGTGACCTTCTAGTTCATAGGTTGATGCTCAACCATTGAGCCAGCTGTCTGGGATTCCAGCATTAATTTTAGATCTAGATAGCAAGAGTTATGACTTCTAACACTTGGTCTCCTTCACTTTGCTGGGCACAGATGGGCATGAATCAAGCATAGTTTGTAATGGCTGGAATCACCACACACAATTATGCTCCTTCTTAATGAGAATAGCTGATTTTGAGATTTTGCTTATAATACATAATAGTCAGACATGCCCTTGGCTTCATCTGACTGACAGAATACTTGTAATGGATTACATCAAACTGTTGCAGAAGCCAGGCCAGTAAACATAAGAAGAAGTTAAGTAGAGATAGCTAAGTCTGCCAACATGGTTTGTGGCCCTTGGTTCTTGCCTCTGCCTCTGAAAATCCTCAAGATAGATAGGAGTATTGGAGATTTGTAAAAAAAAAAAAAAAAAAAAAAAAAAAAAGCTTCCAAGTTGTTGAAGGCAGAGACTGTAGAATAAAGATGCCTTTTAAAAAATACAGTCCAAAAAATATAAAACTACAGTCCAGAAGAAGCCTTGTGATTGGGTATCATCTGCAATATGGCCAGTGGCCAAAAAGAGTGCACCTGGTAGAGCACCAAACCAAATGCCCTGTGGGCCCTGGAAGACATCCTGTCTATGCTGTTACAGGAGCAGATGCCAACACTGACTAGTTCCTAATGTAAATGAACCCAGGGGCTGTGAGACAGGCTGCTTGTACAACTCTTAATTTCCCTAATGGTCTGCTTCCATGTACCATGTGGAGCCAAAAAAAAAAAAAAAAAAAAAAAGATAGCTTGTGCCAAAGAAAGATATTATTGTTGAAAAGACATTAATAAAACTTTCATTAATGATACTTTCACTTATGATTTTTTTCTTCTCCTTACTGAAAACAACTAATGAGTAGTAAGTATATCCTTAACTAGGATGACCATAATATAATTAATGGTCTAAACAATAACCCCTTTGAAAGTGAAAGAAGGCACTGTTAATAATTATGTTGAACTATAAATATAACCTGGGACTATCTTAGGCAATCTGGAGGGGGGGTGTATGAACCTTCCAGCCTTGACCATCATCTTGGATAAGGGGTAAAGCTCTCTTGAATCCTGGCATTCAGCGAAGTGAAATGTTTTAGATGGTTGATAAACTGCAAGTCTAAGAGTGTGCACAGCAGCCACACAGATAAAGAGCATCTGCTGTGTGGGCAGGGCTGTTTTGTCATCTATCAGTCACTTCTTACATACAGGTGCATGCACAAGTAGGGTGAAGGGCAGCAGCCTCATCTTCAAGTGCATTAATGGTAGTTTATTATCATTGAGCATTTGCTATATGTTAGGTGTGATGTGAAGTAGTCCTCATGCTATAGGTCATAGTACACATTTGTTTATATTTATGCCTTTCATGAGGAAAGCTTTTGTATTTAGTGATTACTTGTATATTTTCTATCTTATCTGATCCTCACAACAATACAGGGATGTAGGCTTTACTGTTAAAATTACCAGATAAGAAACCAATGATCAGAAAGGTAAAATAGCTTGTAAGTAACTTCTAGAACTGGAAATGAAATCCAAGTCTGTTCAATTCCAAATTTTATGGCTTTTTGTGTGTGATACTACACATGATTAAAACATTAATTTAACAAATATTTGCAGATAAGTCCTACATACCAAACACTGTACTAGGTGCTAGGAGTACAAACATGTATTGATCAGTGGGCTCAAGCAGTGAGAAAAGACAGAAATCAATATTCTTTGCCTCAAAGAGCTTGCCCTTTAGTGAGAGAGACAGGCACAATAAAACAACATTTGAATATAATAGGCTAGATACTATATTCCAGTTATATTTTTTGAAATATAAAATTCACAATAGCATTGCATGATATATTAATATTCTAGGACCTATATTCCTATATTTATATATATGTTATTTTAAACTTCTATTTTGTAAATAAATGAGTAAGGTATTAAAAACTTCATGGGGGCACAGCAGAGGGAAAGCAGGAAAGGTTTAATAGAGAGGATAATATTTGAGATCATCCTTGAAGGGTACTAGAAGTTTTTTAGGTGGAGAAGTGAGAGAACCAAGCCTACTCCAGGAGAAGTGAGAGAACCAAGCCTACTCCAGGTAGACTGTGCAAAGCATGGGCAAGAGTGGGGCATGTTTGGGGAACACCAAACAGGTTGGAGAAGGCTTTTTTTTTTTTTTAGAATGGCCCAATTGAATATTTGCAGTTGAATTTATATGACATCTAGGATTTACTTAAAAACACTCCAGAAAAATTAAAAATGTGTTGGGTGTGCAAAAGAGGGAATAGATGAGACTAAAATGCAGAAAGTAGATAATTTTGAAGCAGGATGATAGGTATAAGGTGATTAATCCTCCTATTCTTTCTACTTTTGTGTACATATGAAAATTTACAAGGACACAGACAGTGATGAATGATTGTGGGGAGTTGGGAAGGGGGGGAGAGGACAATGGAGAAAAAAGGGACATATGTAATACTCTCAACAATAAAGATTTATTTAAAAAATTAAAAAAAGAGGGGAGAATCCAAGATGGTGGTATAGGTAACACCTAACTGCAGCCTCACACAACAATTTCAATAAAATACAACTAAAATACAAAATGGACATTAACCAGAACTACAGGAAAGTCAACTGACTGGAAATTCTACAACGAGAAGGAAAGAGAAAACCAGAAGGAAAATCAGAGGAGCTGTAAAAACCTAAGGTACAAAGACATGTTGCGCGTGCGGAGAGGACGGAGCCAGAGAGGAGGGGGAGGCTGAGTGCCTGGCTGGCATTTACTAGCAGGAAGGAGATAATAGCTCTGAACTGTGCTGAACCCCAGATCCGACAGCACTGAACCCCAGTTCTAGGCAAGACCCTGGGGACCTAGGCTCATACAGAGGGAGCCTGGGCTGTAAGGCAGAAACCCAGGGGAGCGGCAAAAGGAGGTCCCAGAGGCATGCACATTGTGCGCAGAGAATGGGCGGTTGACTGTGCCGCTGGATTGCCCTACCAGGAAGGAGACAAAAGCTCCAGATTGCTCTGAACCCCACTTCCAACTGAACTGAACCCCAGTTCCGGGCTCATTGGGGGAGAGCCTAGACTGTTTGGTAGTGGGCGAAACTCTAGCACACCTTTCTCTCAGAGGTGCTTGCAACAAGTACTGAAGGACCCTGAGGAATACTGAGACTCAGGAGCCTCATAGGGCATGGCTAATGGAAGCCAAGGCTGAAGGCTCCACCCTGAAACTCTGCCCCATCCAAGCTAAACACAGAGACTTTTAAGGCTACCCACTCAGGGAAGCTGCGAAAATTCCGAGACAAGGAAACAGATCACAAACGAAAGAAACGGAGGACAAAAAGTGACTGGATATAGAGTTCAAAACCATGCTTATAAGGTTTTTCAAGAATTTCCTAGAAAAGGCCGATAAGACCTATGAGGATATGAAAAGGGATCAACTAGAAATAATAAGGGATCAACAAGAAATAATAAGGGGTAAACAAGAAATAATAATGGATCAACAAGAAATAAAGAATACATTCTCTGATATAAAAAAATATTATACAGAGTCCTAAAAACAGAATGGAAGATTGCAAGAATCAAGTCAAAGACTTGGAACACAAAGAGCCAGAGGACACTCCTCTGCAGAAGCAAGAAGACAAGAGAATCCAGAAAGTTGAAGATAGTGTAAGAAACCTCTGGGACAACTTCAAGTGAACCAACATCAGAATTATGGGTGTCCCAGAAGATGACAGAGAGCAAGATACTAAAAACATATTGAAAGAAATAGTGGCATAAAACTTCCCCCACCTGGTGACAGAAATAGACTTACAAGAAAGGAAGCGCACAGAACCCTAAACAGAAGGAATTCAAAGAAGACCACACCAAGATACATCATAATTAAAATTCCAAGAGCAAAAGACAAAGAGAGAATATTAAAAGCAGCAAGAAAGAAACAGGTAGTTACCTATAAAGGAGCACCCATACGATTGTCAGCTGATTTCTCAACAGAAACCATGCAGGCCAGACGGGAATGGCAAGAAATATTCAAGGTGATGAATAGCAGCCAAAAATAATCTACCCAGCAAAGCTATTACTCAGAATCCAAGGCCAGATAAACTAACAATAAAAAAAAAAGCTAAAGGAGTTCATCATCACCAAACCAGAATTATATGAATTGCTGAAGGGGGTTCTTTCGGAAGAGAAAGAAAATAAAGATAAAAATTATGAACAAAAAATACATAACTATCAACAAGTGAATCTAAAAACCAAGGGAATTAAAAAACCTGATGAACAATATTAACTGTTGAATATAATAGAATCAGAGGTATGGAAGGGGAGTGGATTGATGATTCTCAGGGAAAAGAGGAGTGGGGAGTGCGGGAAGAGACTGAACATAAACTGTGTACCTATGGATGAGGACAATTGGGGGTGGGGAAAGGGCATAGGGTGGGGTAGGAACCTGGTGGAGGGGAAAAATGAGGAACTTTTGTAATAATATGAACAATCAAGGTTTATTAAAAAATAAAATAAAAAATTAAAAAAAAGAAAACAAGATATTTGGTATAGTTGGGTAGTTGGGACAAAGTAAAGGTGAAGATGTATGTTCAGAGGTGAAGCTGCTGAAATAGATGGTGGTGGAGGATGTGGAGAAGATTGTGGAAAGTCCTTAAGTGTCAGGCTAAGGAGCTGAGACAATCTAATAGGTATTAATATATTAATGAAAGAAAATAATTAATAAGATTGACAAATTAATTTTACATTTAAAAATATCATTAACTCTGTATAGAGAACTGTGAAGCAGGATGTAGGAAAGTAGGAGAAACAGGTCAGGTGAGAAATAATGGGGGCTTGAACAATTGAGGAAACAGATGCTTGAGTTACAGACTTCAGATTTTATTATATGTGCAATTGGAAGCCATTAAGGGTTTTAGGCAAATATGTAATATGATCTTATTAACTTGTTAACTGTTCTTAACCCCCTACACATTTACAGATATACAAAGAGAAAAAGAAATTTTGGAGCTGATGGATATGTTTATTACCTTAATTGTGGTAATAATTTCATGGGTGTATGCACATGTCCAAACTCATTAAATTGGATATATTAAATATGTGCAGTTTTGTATATCAATTATACCCCAATAAAGCTGTAAAAATTTATAAAATGAAAGAGAGTAAATTTGACATAACCCATAAATTCATCTCGCTGAATATATTGTCCTTAATATTTTAAGATATATATTTATGTATATTTTATATATAAAATTTTATATAAATATAAATCACTTATAGTTAATAGCAGGTCTAGATCTATAAGCCAAATCTCTTTAATTCTAGCTTTATATTCTTTTTGCTACCAAGTTTTCTTTCTTTCTTTCTTTCTTCCTTTCTTTCTTTCTTTCTTTCTTTCTTTCTTTCTTTCTTTCTCTTTTTTTCTTTCTTTCTTTCTTTTTTCTTTCTTTCTCTTTCTTTCTCTTTCTTTCTTTTTTTCTTTCTTTCTTTCTTTCGTTCGTTCGTTCGTTCGTTTTGCCATAAGAGATTTGAGATCCAATTTTGGCAATAGCCTACTAGCCCAAGAAAACCTCATGGTTGACATTAAGTTATGGGCCTTAGGAAACTTAGAACACCATGAAGCTTATCTGGATCCAAGTGTAGTCCTTGATCTATTATCAGATGTCCCAAATACCAACCCTGAATTTGGAAAAATGGTATTTTTTCTTTAGAGATCTTATGTGCCTTTAAGGCCAAAAGTTCTAACAGGTGGATGCTATCTTCCTGTCAGGGACCCAAGAAGAAGAGCAAAGAAGTAAGTCATCAACATAGTGCGATAAGGTGAAACCTTTAGGGAAAATTATATCATCCAAATCAGTCTTCAGAATTTGTGAGAAATAAGAAGGGCTTTCAGTAAAACCCTGAGGTATCACTGTCCAGGTAAATTGTTTTCATTCCCAAGTGAAGACAAAAAGGTATGGCTAGCTTCATCAACTGGGGTACTAAAGAATGCATGACATAAATCAATTATTTTAAAGTATTTACTTCCAGTTGGGATAGATGCTAACAGTGCATGAGAGTTAGAAACAACAGTATATAGAGTGATGACAATGTGGCTTATTTCTCAGAGGTCTTGACAAACCTCCACCCTCATCCCTTTGGCTTTATCACAGGTAATATAGGAGTGTTACAGGGACTAGCAGGCGTCTTCAAACTACGGCCCGCGGGCCACATGCGGCCCGCAGAGGAGTCTGATCCGGCCTGCCAGGTTTTTTGGGCAGTGAGCGCAGCCGAGGTGTTACAGTAGGAATTAGTAGTTCATATAGTCCGGCCCTCCAGCTCTCTGAGGGACCGTGATCTGGCCCCCACTTTAAAAAGTTTGAGGACCCCTGGAGTGCAATGAATAGCTTTCAAGTAAGTTCTCTAGCCTTTACCCCAAAATTGGAAATTTGCTTTTCTAAGCCCCTTTTGGGATGTTCTCACCTGGCAATTCACATACAATGCTGAGCCTGGCCATCACCATATGAATAGGCTGATAACAATAAGAAAACCCAGGTTGATAGGCATGAATAATATTAAATTTCTCAGAAAACTTATGAAGATCCTCAGTTACCTCAGGGAATTCCTTTACAATGGCTTGTAACTCAGTTTCTGTTCAGGGGAGATATGAAACTTAGGGTCTGTTAGGTGTTTTATCATTAAAAGGAATTTATTCAGGAAAATAAAAGTGTTGCAACCTAATGTGTGCAGACTTAGCAAGCCATGTACACTCTACACCACATGTATCAAACACAAGGCCCGCGGGCCAAATCTGTCCCACCAGGCCTTGCAATGTGGCCCGCACCGTGCTGTCATCACTGCACTCCGCTGCGTTTCCATCACAATGACAGTTTATGACTGTTCAGTAAACCATTTGGCCCGCGATTTAGGCTGGATTTTAGATTTTGGCTCCTTCTCTGATTGAGTTCGACACCCCTACTCTACACAGTTCTTTTCTTTCTCAAATATAAAATCAGAATTGACTATGTTTGTGGCCCCTTTTTTCCTTTTTTGATTCTTCATGACTGAGTTTTGGAAGGTCATATTTTTCTAGGAATATGTCCATTTCTTCTAGGTTGTCTAGTTTGTTGGAGTACAGTTGTTCATATTACATCAAGAGGAACAACTAGCTCTGTAACAGCAAGTTTATAAGGTTACTCTTTAATAATGTGTATTCATAAATAAAAGACATATGGCCTGATCATGAAGAAATTATATAGAATTTCTCATACATTTCCTTATATATACATACTGAGACAGCCTGAAAAGAAGTTGCTGGGAGATAGATTAGTTATTACTGATAAATTATTTCTAGGGCACCCAGAGCACTATTTCTTAGCCTAAAACTGTCAAGTCAATATTGCATAAGAAACTGACTTTTCAGTCATTGTCACTACCTGTAATGTGGAGCCCTGGGACTCAGTTTCATCATTTGCTAAGATACTTCCTGAGATTTGTTAGGCCAGCACAATCTGATTTCCTTCCTTTTGTTCATGTTGAGAACTAATGGAAAGACTGAACAAACACTAAATTTACTTGATGACGATACAAAAGTTTCTTTGTGGAAATATGTTGAGCTTATTAGAGACTCTCCCAAGATAGTACACTAGTTTGAATTATGTAGTAAAACATTTCAAACCAAGTATTATGTGATAATGGTTTATATAAATGTGATGATTAGATAAAAGGGGCTTTTTGGAGTTGTGTTTGAAGACACTAATTAAATTCACATCAACAAGTCAATATATTGGTGTCATATGGATTGGAACACTTGGAAATGCTTTTTTTTGTTTCAATACCATTAATTAGATTCACACATTTTGCTGATATTGAACAGCTACCTTAAAATACAAAAGCTGAAGCTTTGAACAGCACTTCTGAGTACATTTCCACAAAGCTGAGTAAATTAGAATCACTTTTCCTTTCAAAGCACTAATTACCTAGAACTTTAAAAATTTCATGGCAGATAGTGAACAATTGACTCTTTTTCAACAATTTCAATCCAAATGATGCATGATTTTACTTAACCACTACAGGCTTACCTGCAGTTTTAATTTATTCTCAATGCAGAGGCAATAAAGTATTTCTATAAATAATTCTCAGAGAACAAGTTAGGAGGGAAAAGTGCAAGTATTCCCAGTAGTCATTGTTCAGATCATTGTTTGAAACCATAAGGTATATGTCAAAGAATTATGATCTGCCTATTTTTCAGAGTTAGGAGTTTAAAAATATCTTTAGGTTCTGAAGAAATTATTACAAACAGAACTTAGTAAATCCTACAGGGATTCTTCATTTGAAAACTAAATATCTGTGGCCTTGTCTTGTCAACAAAATTGGATTTCTCTCTGTTATTATGTTGTTTCCATTTATGACTGCATCAGAATGGAAATCTAGAAAGAAAAAGCACATGTGTGAGAGCCTTCAAGATGGCTGTGCCTTTACAACAGAAGCTGTTTACTGTAATGAAGGAATTTGTTTCCTGAATATACTTCTCTTTGTCCTTTGCTCTCAAAATCATAAGTTGCAAATGGCCATACAGATTTTCTCATTTTGCTCAACTTGAAAGTAATCCCAGCTTTATAACACTAAGATGGAGAATTAAATTCACCCCAGTAGATACTGATCTAGTGATAATTGTGTACAAAGACATGTATTTGGTTCTGGTGAGGTGGTGAGGAAGGAGGCAGAGGGGATAGGTGACAAGGACAAAGAGATGAATAAGTGATAGTATCTGCCCTCTTGAATGATTGATAACGTTTACTGAATGCATCCAATGCACCAGTCACTATTCTGAGCACTTAAAAACCCATTACTTAGTTCAGTGGTTCTATAGATAGGTACTATTTGAATCTCCATTATTCAGACAAGGAAACTGAGGCCTACAAAAATTGAGTACTTGCTGCTCTTTCTAATTCTCCTTGACTGGCTCATCTTCCTGACCTCCTGTGTCTGGAGTGCCCCAGGGCTTAGTCTTTGGGCCTCTTTTTGGTCTAGACTCATTCACTTCCTTGATGATCTCATTTATTTTCATGGCTTTAGATACAAGCTCTATGTATAATAGGCATCTCAGACTTATGTCCTAAATGAAATTTCTATCTCCCTCCCCTAAAAGTACTCCTTTTCTTATCTTCCCAACATGAGTTCATGGGGACTCCATTCTTCCTGTTCTTAAGCTAAAATTTTTTCTGACATCTTCAAAATATATCTAGAATTTGACTACTCTCCATCTCCATGGCTTCTATTTTGACCTGCATTACTTTCCTTTCTTGACTGAGTTACTACCATAGCCTCTTACTTGGTCTCCATGTTTTTTCTATTGCTCCCTATTGATGCATAATAAATTATCACAAACTTAGCAGCTTAAAGCAATGTATTATGTCACAGTTCTGTGCATCAGAAGTCCAGGGGGCTTGGCTGAGTTTGTTGCTTAGGGTTTCACAACGCCAAAGTCAAGGTGTCATTCAAACTGGATTCTTATGTGGAAGCTCTGGGGTAGAATCTACTTCCAAGTTTCTTCAGATTATTGGCAGAACCCAGATACTTGTAACTATAGGTCTAAGGTCCCCATTTTCTTTCTAGTACTGGCCACCCACATTTCTTCTCATGTGATCCCCACCATTTTTTAAGCCAGCAACAGCATTTAAAATTCCCCCTGTGCCACAAATATCTCTGAATTCATCTTCTAGTATCCAGCCAGAGAAAACCCTCTTCTTTTCTCACTTGATTGGGTCAGGCCCATTTAGATAATGCCCGTATTTTAAGGTCAATTGATTTGGGACTTCAATTACATTAGAAAAATCTTTTCCAACTGTACCTAGTTTAGCATTTGATTGAATAACCAGAAGATAGAAATCTTGGACATGGCGTATATGTTTGTTTATTTTTTCCCACCATCATTTATGCCATCTATGCACTCTTCCACCTCCACCCATCCCTCCACCATCATCACACTGTTGTCTATGCCCATGAGTTCTCTCTCTCTCTCTCTTTCTCTCTCTTTTTTCTCAATCTTTCCACCCCCACTCTACCTCCCAGAACTGTCTGCCTGCTCTCTATGAGTCTGTCTCTATTTTGCTTGATAGTTCAGTTTGTTCATTAAATTCATGGTTGTGTATATTTAGAATTCTGTCTATTAGACTCTCTTGCAGTGTCTCCTCTTCGCAGCAGCCAGTGTTTATCTTGTTCAAATATAAGCCAGATTCTGCCATTACTCTATTTAAAATCCTCCATTGGCTCTGGAGCTCCTTTCAGAGTGAAAGCCAAAGTCTTTACCAGATCCCAGAAGTTTCTTCATGATTCAGACTTTGCATCTTAACATTCTGACTAATCTCATATTTTCTCCCTCTTTTACTCCCCTCCTCATTTTTTCTCTCTCCAGCCATATGTCTGGTCTCCCTTTGCTTGAGGCTACTGGGCTGATCAGGGGAAGGCGCCAGCCCCATCACCCTGCTGCTGTAGCCACTGCCAGTCACTACAGCCACCAAGGTATTTTCATCAACACGGACTCCAGTCCCTTTACCATGAAAAAAATGACAAATTTCTTTAAGCATTTTCAAGATGTGTCTTTCATAGAATATGACATTTCTTTCTTTATTTTTCTTTTTATCCTCACCTGAGGATATGTTTTCATTGATATTTTCCCCCTCCCTCCAATCCCAAGCTCAGCCCCTTCCCAAGCTTAAAGCATCCGTCCCACCCAGCACCTCCCCAAGCCTAAAGCCTCCACCCCAGTATGGGGTGGTCTTCAGTTCAGTGTAGAGGAAGTAGAAAGGATATAGGTGGACAAGAAGAAAAAGAATGAGAAGAAAATAACAATAGTTTTACAAAAATTTGATTTCAATAATGGTATAAAATAAATAATAGCAAATAAAAATAAAATAAAATAGAGTGATGGAAAAATAATGCAAAAAGAAATAGAAAATAAAGCAACCAATAAAAACAGGGAAACAAAGAAAAATAATAAAAAGATAAAATAATAATAAAAAACTAAAATTAAAAGTAAAAGTAAAGTGTCATTCCGTTGGCTGGCTTAAGATCCCAGTGTTCTGTAGTATACTGTTTCAAGTTTCCTGTTGCTGGGACTGAAGTTCTCTCTTTAGGCCAGTCTCTTTGGACTCTCAGGGACTATTTAGATTTTTTAAAATTTCTTTGTACCATTTGGGGTGGAATATTGGTGTGGCTGTATTGGTTGCCTGGAAACTGGAAGGAGGGCCTATCTCTTCAGGACAAAATGTCTGCCCAGGTCCAGGCTCAGGTCAGACACAGCGCCAGACTCACTGACACTTCTCCTGAAACCCTTTTTCTCCCCAGACTCCAAGAGTCCACACCTTCTCCCTCACCTCAGCCACAAGTAAGTGTCTGTATCCCAAAGGTCCTATGAACTGGATTCATTGAAGAAAGGCACAGACCACAGAGAGGGGAAAGAATGGGCCTCTGTGTAATCCTCTCCTGCCAGTGCTGTGTGGTCTGGCCAGCCCTTCAGGCTGCCCCTCTGGGTTCTGCCTTTTGTGACTGTGGACCCAGTTCTAGAATCCCATGCAGTTCTAGAATCCTGTGGCCCTTCTTTCCACAGACACTGTGCCTGTCCCCAGGGATGTGGCTTGGTGGTGTGCAGACTCCCTCTGACCCTCTGGGCTCAGAGGTCTGGCAGATTCTCCTGCCCAAATCCTTGATTTTACTTTTCTTTAGGAATCCTCTGCCCTTCCTGGCTTCAAACTGTCTTACCAGCTGAGTTTCCTTCGCCAATTCAGGTTGGATGTTATTCGTTTTAGGTGCTCATTCTATTTGCTCTGGGACAAGGCTCAGGACACATCCGTCTATTCCACCACCATTTTGTCTCTCATGCCTTTATGGTTTCCACAAAAAATTAGTTCAATATTGATCACAGATGTAGATGTAAAATGCAAAATTATAAAACTCCTATACTGGGAGATGTATACACAGAAGACCACGGGACTCCAGAAGCGGTGCCCCAAATGGCCTTCCTGGGGCAACAGGTTTTCTGAAATGAGGTGATGCCTGAAATTTGAAGGTGTACTAAGTGATAAAGTTAAAGAAGGATATTCCAGAAAAAGGTGATGGCATGAATAATGATCTGGAGGTGCCCAAATCCTGTTTGCCAAGCTATAGGTCATTTGAAGCTTATGATAAACTAACCAGGTATCCTCAGCAAATTATTTTCTTATTCCTCACCAACATTTCATTCCACCTGTGCTCTAGCAAACTGATTGCTTTCTGTCCTTATACAAGAAAGTGTGGTTCTCTCTTCTATCCCTTGGCCTAGGCATTTTCTCTATTCAGAACATCTTATTTTATTATCCCTCCATATAACTTCTTATTTTTCACTTTTTAAATAACATTATCTCAAACTTTCAGCATCTAGTCCTAATTAAAGCCAACCAATTCTTACCATTTCTTGCAAAGTTTCATTTGAGCACTTTTTGATAAAGGTGAAGTGAATAAAATTGAGTCCTTATCCTAGTTGTGATAATTTATGTTTATGGTCCTTAAGAAATTTCCTTAATGTCATAATTACTAACTTAATGGATATACACCTCTGAGAAAGTGTTGGTGAGACTCTAAAGTAGTCAAAGATGTGAGGTGCTTAGTATATAGCCTGGAACAGAATAAATACCAAATAAGTAGCCTTCATGATTGTTGTCATTGTTGATTATTGTTCTCAAATTGTTTCAAATGCATATGTTTAAGCTTTCCAGGTTATCTCTCAGCCTTTAAAAGCAGGACTTAGTCATTCTTCAGCATGCTTCACACTGTTTTATGCAAACATGTACTCTATAAATTTTAATTTATTGCTTGCTTAACTAATCTGGTTAAATTCAATATTCTGTTTTCTAATGACATATTTTTAAAGAATTTAACCCAATTTTTATTTTTACCGATGGATGGAAATCTCTCATTTGAATTGAGAATAAATCAAACATGAATTTATTACATGCCCATCATTAAGTTAGGTGATGTTCAGGGATGCAGGTATTAATAACAATAATTACTGGGCAGAAAGTGTGATCCCCTTTGAAAAATACAGAAATTAAGGCTCAAAGAGGTTAAAATGTTATTCATGGTCTCATATCCCATAGCTAACGAGAAGTGGAACTATCACCAGAAGCCAAGCCTTCTGCCCTGGAGTTCTGTGGTCTTCATACATCCACATAGCCTTTCTAGAATCCTTTTATGCCCCCTGGGAACTTCTAATCTGTTGAGGAAATAAGACCCTTAAAGAGGAGAGCAAAAAAATATAGGAGTGCCTTACTCTTTCACATCAGGTACAGATTGTCAGAGAACTATAATACTCAGAAGATTCATTGTGCATCTTAGTTGTCCACACTACTTCGTTAGTGTTGTCACTCACTCAAGGGTCTCCAAGGATATAGTGAACATTCTGGCAGTCAGCTCTTGGAATCTACACCTTAATACTTTTACAAAAGATTACAATCCCAGGTTCATATTTGAGGTATTGTTTTATGGAAATGTTTGGCCCTTGGGATCATGGGGAAATAAAAAAAGGGGTTTTAGTTTCTCCAAACCATGATGCTCCAGAGTTTGAGGACTGAAAACAGAAAATATGAAGAAATACAGCTTTTGTCTTTACTGACAATTACAAAATCTGAGGTTATATTAAATAGATAATCTACTGAGTATCTAGTAACTATCTCCATCCACCACATATGGTATTCCCCCTGGTTGAAAGCCAATGGTGGGAGTGAGGAAGCAAAGTTGAGGTGAGAAGGTGGTTGTTGTCGATACAGTACTTAAGGATAAAATCAGAATTTGAAACCCATTTGGCCTTTCCCTGGCATTGTGAATTTTGGCAGGTAATTAGCCTCTGTGAATTTTAGTTTTCTTATCTGTAAAAATTCTAGGACTTTTTACTTTGGGGACTAAAACAGGATTAGCCACCGGGTGAGACAGAGGTTAAGTTTAGGAGCTAGTAAAGGTAAAAACAAATGATGATGGTAAGGGGTGGGGAGCTTAGAAAGGCAAATGACAAATAGCTCCACAGTTAACAGAGACAAATGCAGAAGAGAAAGTTATATTAGGGTAGAAGCAGACCACTGAGAACATCTGAGTAGTTTCCATGGAGTGCTAAAGAGAAGACCCAGATTGTATGAGCTTAAGACAGGGAAGAGTGCTAGAAAAACTAGACTATGGGATTTCTCTTTCCTCCAGCTGTGAAAGGTGAGACCTGGGAGTATGGTGGCTTCTTGGTGTTCTGATGACCATGCACTGGGAAAGATGGAAGATTTCTTGCTTCCCAATGCCACTTCTAGATTTTATCTCACTTCCCCTTCAGAGTGTTCATTTCTTTTTCTTTTCTCCCCTCCCCCCCCCCCATTTTCTTAAAATGTATTGAATTTATTGGGGGTGACATTAGTTAATAAATTATATAGGTTTCAGGCATACAATTCTACAATACATCATCTGTATATTGTATTCTGTGTTCACCACTCCAAGTCAAGTCTCATTCCATCACCATCTATGCCCCGTTTACCCTCTTCTCTTTTTCCCCTGTCCCTTTCCCTCTGGTAATCATGATACTATTATCTGTGTTTCCTCATCTGAAAAATTATAAAACATTCATTATTAATTTAATAGATTTTTAGGATATTGAAGGTGACATGCAGGTATAATACCTGGCCTATAGAATGATATATGTTATCCTGTTTCCCCGAAAATAAGACAGTGTCTTATATTAATTTTTGCTCCCAAAGATGTGCTAGGTCTTATTTTCAGGGGATGTCTTGTTTTCCCATGAAGAAGAATACAGCACACATTTATTGTTAAATGAAGATAAAGGAAATTTATTACCTGTATATGGTACGGTAGTACGGTAGTTGTCAACACAAACCAGACAAACTCTGAGTCCTACAGTATCAAGAATTTACTCATTTATTCAATGACAATAATGTCATTATCTTCTGGAACATCATCATAACAATCCAATTCCTGAATTTCCTGGTGAATTTCTTGTGATTCCATTTCTTTCAGAATCAGTGGACCAAATTTCTCATGTTTAGCAATAGCATTCTGAGACAGAGCCTATGGGGGGGCTTATCTTGGGAGGATGCCTTATATTTCACTCAGAAGAAAACCTGTAAGTAGGTCTTATTTTCGGAGGATGTCTTATTTTTGGGGAAACAGGGTAGCTGCTATTATTGTATTATTATACTTTAGAAGACAGGTTAATTAGAAATGGCTAGAGGTATGAGTGGATCAAAGATTGGGGATTCAATAGTCTGGCAATCAAAACTGTGCCAAATTCTGTGCTATTGGGCATATAGTAAGAAGCAAGACACAATGTTTCTTCCCTTACTTATCTTATGAACTAGTTGGGGGAATAATGTCAAGGGGGCTGTGGTGAGTGTTAGGACAGGGAAAGCAGAGGGTACTGTGGACCTAATGTGATCCAAATAGTTAGTGAAGAAACTAAAATTCTTTTTTGCCCTTGCACAGCACAACACCCCACACCAAACTTATCATCATTTTTGGAAGAGAAATTCTGGATCCAGGGAGTGATGTTGATGCTACCTGTGCCACCTAGAGTAGTACTCTATCATCCATGGATTTAGGAATTATTTCATTGGCAGATATTGTTAACTGGCCTTGGAGGAAGAATCCAGAGACAGCTCAACCTGCTTAATTTTTAAACAAATAAATTCTAATGCAAACAGTCTAAGCAGAGTCTCTGTCACATACTATAAATAAAATCTCTATAACAACATTATAAAGACTTTCATAGGAAATGATTAGAGAAATTCCATTTTATGTCAGCAAACACAATTTAATTACTTAACAGCTAATCTTCTTAAGACTCATAGCTGACTAGGGAGCAATTAAGACTCGGTTTAATGAATACACATGAACTCATTCATGCCAGGAAGAAAGGCTAAGTTAGTAAATAGTGAAAATAGCTTTTAGATTTAATTTAGAATATTACTTAGACACTTTTTGGAATAAAGCACAATTAAACAAATCCTTAACTTATGCACTGATTACAACATGCTGTACTCATCTTTTCATCTCATTCACAACACTCTTGTCATTCAGTTTGACAAGCAAACTATTGTACATCCAGTGGGGAGGGTGGGGGCGAGACTACAGATTTTAAAATGGCCACTAAACAGTTAAATATATCAGCCATTCAACAGAAATAGGAACCCTCAATGCAAACTGAATTGATAACCTTGAATGTTCTGAAGAACTCTGGCAATTTGGAATTTAGCACCTGTAGCATCTGTATTTAAAGGGGAAGACTAAAAGGGAAAACCTGTGCAATGAATAGATCTTGTACATGTCGACTTTTCAAGGTCATAAATCCCCCCTTTCCAATTGCTTGGAATTTATGTAACCCATGTTTGTCAGCTCTTAACCCCACTGACTATTTTAAAACCCCCATAGTTTGCAAAGTTGCATACCTAATTATTTCTGGGAGTCTCTATGGGTTTTCTTCCTTAGAAAAACACTTTGTGTTTGTGTCAGTTTGGACACTCTATGAGGCAAAGATGGAGTCTGAATGGCAAGATAGTTATTCGGAGTAATGCCCATGTAAAATCAAGGGGAAGAGGGGCTAGGGTAGGCAAGGACAGCCTTCAGCTAACTGCTGATACAGCACTTGTGAAAAGAGGGGGCAAAAATGGAGGTATGGTTATGAAGAGCTTCAGACATTGGCATATCTGGGAGAAAGTCTTGGCCAGCCAAACAGAAACATGGCACCAAGATTTTCCATAGAAGAGGTCCAAATTGGGTAGAACTGGCCAGGACCTACCACCGCCCAACATTCTCAGTCACTAATGGTGGGCAGCCTGGGAAGAGCATGGCCTCAGCTCAAATACTGCAGCAGAGCCCTATTCCCTGCTAACTGGACTCATCTCAGAATCAGCCATTTCTTTCTGGAGGGAGATCCCAGTGGCTCACCTCCTTGGTGCCACAGGTATAAATCTTAGAATTGGTGTTTTATTTTTTTAAATCTTTATTGTTCAGATTATTACAGTTTTTCCTTTTTTCCCCTCCATAGCTTCCCTCCACCCAGTTCTCACCTCACCCCATGCCCTTACCCACCCCCACTGTCCTCATCCATAGGTGTATGATTTTTGTCCAGTCTCTTCCCGCACCCCCCACATCCCTTTCCCCCTGAGGATTGTCAGTCCACTCCCTTTCTATGTCTCTGATTCTATTATATTCACCAGTTTATTCTGTTCCTCAGATTTTTAATTCACTTGATTTTTAGATTCAGTTGTTGATAAATATGTATTTGTTGTTCAGGATTTGGTGTTTTAAATGACAATTGAAAAAGAATATTGGTAGTGACTTTAATACTTGGTGGGTGTATTAGAATTCAGAACAAGTCCTGCGAAGACAAGTTGTTCACTGGGAAAATTCTGTTGTAGCCAATTGTACTGAATGTAGAGTCCTTCGTTAAGATTTTAAGAGGGTTACTTAATCCTATATAATAACAGCCTAATATGGTAAGTGTCTGACCATTCGTTGGACTGTTTGACCAATTGCTATGATGTGCACTGACCACTAGGAGCCAGACGCTCCAACTGATAGGTTAACTTACTGCTGGGGTCTTGGGGACTGCACAAGATGGGCTGGACATGCCCTGGGTGAACGTGTGCACTGGGCTAATTTTGGACTGATCCTTGCAGGCCAGGCCAAGGGACTCCACCAGTGCACTAATCCATGCATTGAACCTCTAGTCCTTTCTAATAAAAGAATAATATTCAAATTAACCATCACTCTTCTATACCCACAAGCCACGCCCATCAGCCAATTAGAGAAAGTATGCAAATTAACCCAGCCAAGATGGCTGAGACCACAGAGAATGCAGAAGGAGGCTTGGGTTCCCCAGGTGATAGAGGAAAACAAGCTTTCCACCCACTCTGGCCAGCCCAGGCCTCAACTTAAGGCTACAAAGTTTCAATTATAGAAGGTAAATAAATCCCCTGCTACCATGGAGCCAGCAAAAGGCTTGGCTCTGCTCCAGGCCACAAAGTTTCAATTGTAGAAGATAAATTCCAGATACCAGGGCCTCTACTTGGGTTGTCAGGGGCATGGCTGGCCTGAAAACCACTACAGGCCCCTTGCCCAGGCCACCCCATGCCCCAAGGAAACCCCCACCCTGATCCGGGACACCCTTTAGGGCAAACTAGCTGGCTTCCACCTGTGCATCAGGCCTCTATCCTATCTAATAAAAGATTAATATGCAGATTGACCATCACTCCAAAACACAGATGGCTGCCCCCATGTGGTCAAAGATCCTGACCCATGTGGACACAAGATGGCCACCACAGGATGGCCAGCAGGGGAGGGCAGTTGAGAGGGACCAGGTCTGCAAGGGTGGGCAGTTGGAGGCGATCAACCCTACAGGGGAGGGAAGTTAGGGGTGACCAGGCCAACAGAGGAGGGAAGTTAGGGGCAAACAGGCTGGCAGGGGAGCAGTTAGACATCAATTCTAGAGAAAGTGGGATATAATGAACAACATACACTGATAATCAAAAATAGATCCAGAGACAGAGAAGTATCAGACTGTCAAACCCCATAGAGAAGTCAGGGGAACAGGGTGTGAGGGGTAAAGAGATCAACCAAAGGACTTGTATGCATTCATATCAGCATAACCAATGAACACAGACAACACGAGTTTGAGAGCATTTGCTGGAGGGTGGAGGTGGCCGGGGAGAGGTCGATGGGGGAAAAAGGAGATTTATTATACTATATGTAATATTTTCAACAATTAAGAATTTAAAAAATAATAATGTATATATGCTGTTGCTGAGTAGAGTGTTGTACAAATGTTGATTAGATCCTGATGATTGTGTTAATTTCTACTATATGCTTGGTAATTTTTAAAATCTAGATGTTCTATTAGTTGTTGAGAGGGCATGTTGAATTCTCCAACTGCTCTGCCCTCATTTTGGATTGATCCTATTTTCATTATATACTTTCTGACTCAGTTTTCTTTGCTGTCAAGGCTACTTTATCTGATATTTATATAGTCACCTCTGCTTTCATTTGTATTATGTATTTTTTTATGCTTTCACTTTCAATTGTGAGATTCAAGGAATCTCACATCCCGCGTGGAAAGGGTTCCAATTCAGGGTTTGGGTCCTGGAGAAGGGCCGCACACAAATGAAAAGAGACTTGAAGAAATTCAATTTGGTGATATGGGGGGCCAGGTGGTAGTCCAACTCTAGTGGGAGAACTACCTTCTGCTCTGGCCCTGCCATCCCTTTTATTGAGGCTTTGGGGAAAACATCTTAGGCAACATAAACAGAAATTTACATGTAGTCCTTAGGCAGGAAATAACAGAAACTTACATGGGACAAACAAGATGGAGCTAACAATGTCTCAACTGAAGGGTGAGTGGTTAGAGCAATTAAGGATGTTGACCACCCTTCCTGGCTTCCTGTCAACATCTCTCTTTTAGTGAAATTGATTTGTTTCCGGCAAATGTGTCTATATCATTATGTTTGAAGTGAGCTCCTTTGTGTTGGTAATATTGCCTATAGTTGGGTAATATTTTAAAACACGTTCTGTCAAGGTCTGTCTTTTAATTGGTGTACTTAAGACATTTCACACTTAATTTAATTATTAATATTTCAGGTTTTAAGTTTGCCATTTTATTTTTTTGTCCTTTTTTTCATCTTTATTATCTTTTTTCCTGCTTTCCTGTTTGTTACTTAAACATTTCTAATTATCATTATTGTTTTTGAGTTTATCTCTTTATATAGATTTAAAAATATTGCTTCAGATATTATATATACACATAACATTATATTCTGTTAGTGTCATCATTTACCTATCAGAGTGAACTATAGAGACCATACCTCCCTTTTATATCTCTTTACTCTGCCCTAGTTATCTTATAATTATCTTAAATACAGGGTTGGGCAAAAGTAGGTTTATAGTAGTGAGTACATGAAATATAGTTTATTATTGTATTTTTATTTATTGTATTATTTTCCATATAAACAACTGTAAACTCACTTTTGTCCCATTCTGTATTTACCTATTTAGAATCACAGCAAATAGTGCTACAATTTTACTTCAACCAGCAATATAATTTAGAAAAATCAAAGGAAAAAGAAAAGGCTTTGTTTTCACCCCTATGAATACTCAGGGATCAGGCCAATAAGAAGAAAATGCTGGGAGAAGGAAGGATGTTAAAAGTAAACACCAATGATATTTTAAAATTTTGTTTGAAGCCAGCTCTGTCCCTAACAATAGTAATTATCTTTTATTTTCTATCAAATGCTAAGTACTTTTGGTATGTTACCTCATTAAACATCACAATGACTCTGGGGTTGGAATTATAATTCTCATTTTACAAAAGAAGAAACAGGAGTATAAAGTTTAGGTGACTTGCCTAAGATCTCATAGATAATAGATGGAAAGGGCCAGATACAAACCCAGATCTGTCTGGTTCCCAAGCTCAGTTCTTAACAACTGCGTATGCACTTTCCCCCCTTTTCCCTTCCAACAGAATATGTCCAATTTCCTTGACAGACATTGGTTCATGGAGATAGTTAAAAAAAAAAGAAAAGAAAGATGGTAGGCTTTGCAGGGGCAGCCTAGGAGCCCCTCAACTATAGACTTTATTGTCTTTGTGGAAAAACACATTCTAGATACAAACAACTGACTTTGAATGACCCTTTAAAGTACAACCTATTTATAATATTAAAGTAGCTTGTATTTTTCAACCACACCCAAGTGCTTCTCTCTCCCTCTCTTTTTCTCAAGGCTGCATTTTTGTGTAACTTAAAGAGACAATCAAGTTATCAATCTCTTTATTTCTTTTTCAGGTAATGAGCCATTATTTTCCTTCAGGCTTATCCAAGTTCTTATGACTATTGCAATAATTTTTAAGATATTTCATTTGGTCAAAAAACAGTTTGGTTTATATTCTATGTTGTGACCTAACAATGTGAGTTTATTTTTTAAAAATTTTTATTTATTTTTATTTTTTAAAAAATATATTTTATTGATTTTTTTGCCCCCCTCCCTCCCTCTCATACATACCCTCCCTCCCCAGAGTTTTATGTCCATTGGTTGTACTTATATGCATGTATGCAAGTCCTTCGGTTGATCTATTATCTCCCCCAGATCTTCCTCCCCTCCCCACTGTAATTTGACAGTCTGCCTATTGCTTTACTTTCTCTATATCTGTCTCTTGGTTCGTCAGTTTATAATGTTCTTTATCATCCACAAATGAGTGCGGTCATGTGGTGTTTCTCTTTCATTGATTGGCTTATTTCATTCAGCATAATGTTCTCCAATTCCATCCAGGTTGCTGCAAATAATGAGAATTCCTTCTTTTTTATGGCAGCATAGTATTCCATTGTGTAGATGTACCATAGTTTTTGGATACAATCATCTGCTGACGGGCACCTAGGCTGTTTCCAAATTCTGGCTATTGTAGATTGTGCTGCTATGAACATAGGGGTGCATATATCCTTTCTGATTGGTGTTTCTAGTTTCTTGGGATATATTCCTAGAAGTGGGATTACTGGGTCAAATGGGAGTTCCATTTTCAGTTTTTTGAGGAAACTCCACACTGTTCTCCACAGTGGTTGCACCAGTCTGCATTCCCACCAGCAGTGCACGAGGGTTCCTTTTTCTCCGCAACCTCGCCAACACTTGTCGTTTGTTGATTTGTTGATGTTGGCTATTCTGACAGGTGTGAGATGGTACCACATTGTTGTTTTGATTTGCACCTCTCGGACAATTAGTGACTTTGAGCATGTTTTCATGTGCCTTTTGGCCTTCCTTCTGTCTTCTTTTGATTCTATTTAGGTCCATTGCCCATTTTTTAATTGGATCATTCATCTTTCTTTTATTTATTAGTATAAGCTGTCTGTAAATGTTGGAGATTAAACCTTTATCAGTGGTATTATTTGCAAATATGTTCTCCCACACAGTGGGCTTTCTTGTTGTTTTGTTGATGGTTTCTTTTGCTGTAAAAAAGCTTTTTATTTTGATGTAGTCCCATTTGTTTATTTTCTCTTTAGCTTCCATTGCCCTAGGGGCAGTATCAGTGAAGAAGTTCTTTTGGCATACGTCTGAGATTTTGCTGCCTGTGGATGCTTCTAGTATTTTTTATGGTTTCCCGTCTGATGTTTAAGTCCTGTATCCATTTTGAGTTTATTTTTGTGAATGGTTAACAATGTGAGTTTAAATGATTTAATTATCCAATAGAAGGGATTTCAGGGGGACATTTAATTATGGCCTGTGCTGAAGTGGCTGAGGCCTCATTAGAGCTAGGGCCATAAGAGATTGTGTTTTAATTTCCAAAGACAAAAATACACTTTGCCCCTTGGTCTTTTATGGAAGACCCTCCCAACACTTATACACAGCTGGGGAATGGGAAGCCAGACAATTGCAGTTCAGTTGGGCAAAGGAACCAAAACCTATCAAAATCTGATAGGCTTCCCTAAGTGGTTTGGCTCAGTGGATAGAACATCAGCCTGCTGACTGAAGGGTCCCAGGTTTGATTCCAGTCAAGGGCATGTACCTTGGTTGCAGGCACATCCCCAATAGGGGTTGTGCAAGAGGCAGCTGATTGATGTTTCTCTCATCGATGTTTCTAACTATCCCTTTCCCTTCTTCTTTGTAAAAAATCAATAAAATATATTTTAAAAATCCGATAAGCTGTATTTTTATTCCAGTCATGATGAAAAAAACAAACCAAACGATATATAAGCTGTATCAAATGGGCTATAGAAGTGCAATTCCAAGGGCTCTCATTCTGTGAGCAAAGGTCACCCACTGGTGTGCAGCATAGACACACAGAGGTCACTGTCTATAAGACCACCCAGGTTTACATGAGATAGAAATACAGGCTCTATGGTTTTAACTTCCTATTTAGATAATGCATTATGGTCACACATGTCCTGAATACTTTTGTGATTACTATTAACAGTTTTATAGTTATAAAAAATAACTAAAATTGTTACTAACCTGTGGAACCTTGAGAATATCATGCTAAGTGAAATAACTCAGCCAGAAAAAAGCTTAGAATCATATAATTTCACTCATATGTGGGAAATAAAATTGAATCTCATAGACAGAGACAACAGTATGGTGGTTACCAGAGGGAAGAGGTGGGGTAGTAAAGGGTAAAGGGGGCCAAAGATGTGGTGACAGAAGATGATTTGACTTTAGATGGTGGGCACACAATGCAAAATACAGATCATGTATCATACAAATCTACACTTGAAACCTATAAAATCTTATTAACCACTGGCACCCCATAAATTTAATTAAAAAGCTAAAATTATTGCTAACCCCTTGTCTTTTAGAGAAAATTGGAAGAACTTAGAGCAAGATGGAAAAGAGTGGAGAATAGAGAATAAACCTAGAGGGGCAAAGAGAACATATTCAGCACAATATTAATTTTATGATCACTTTGCCACAAATGTCCATTGTAAAATAAAATTAAAATACTCTTGAGGAGGAAGGAAGCAAACACATATGCAATATCACCATTAATATTTTAGTAATAATTCCTTCATAAATATCTGTCTTCCCAAACACAAACACAAACACAAACACTATAAATATACACTGAGTGGCCAGATTATTATGATCTCTGATCAGAGATCATAATAATCTGGCCACTCAGTGTATATCCTATATAATAAAAGGCTAATATGCAAATTGTCCCCTCGACCAGGAGTTCGACCAGCAGGCAGGCCAGCCAACCACCCATGTCTCCTCCCCCCGGCCAGGCTGGCTGGACCCTACCCATGTACGAATTCATGCACCGGGCCTCTAATATATATTAATACACACACACACACACACACACACACACACACACACACACTGGGTGGCCAGATTATTATGCATTCAGAGATCATAATAATCTGGCCACTCAGTGTATATTTAAATTTGTATTTTTACATAAATATAAGTATTTCCTTTTTACATAAATATATGCCCATACTCATATACAAACATGCATGCACATGAAAGGTTTTCTTGGTTATTATTTCTGATAAATGGAATCATACACATAGATTTCTGCATCTTGCTTTACTTAATTCAATATCCTGTGGAAGTCTCTCCAACTCCACTGATATAACTCTTATCCTCTTTATCTCTCTGTTTCTGTCTGTCTCTCTATCACTTTCTCTCATGCGTGCATAATATTTCATGGTGTAGATGTATATGTACATAAATTTATTCTATCATTTTCCTATTTGTTGACATTTGTTTTACAAATGCCACTGAGAACAATATCCTTGCATGTGTATCATTATGTATTGGTGCTTTATATTCATGTTATCTTTTTTGAGAAGTGGAATTGTTTAGTGGAAGGGCATGTACATTTAAATGTACATTTTATAGCTATTGCCAGATTGTTTAATCAAAAGACCTTAGTGATTTATATTTCAATTAAAACATATAAGAAAACTGATGTTGTCATACTTTAAATTGTTGCCAGTCTGATGAACACACTATATCAGTGTTCCATTATTTCTCATTGCTCTACTAGTGAGTTTGAAAATCTTTCATATTTGTTGGTCCTTTGAATTTGATCTTCTCTAAATTTATTATTCATATATTTTTCCCATGTTTTATTAAATTGTTTGCCTTGTTATTTTCAGTTTTTAAAAGAGCTTCCTGTAAATGATGTCATAAACTTATTTGTCATTCTTGTTATAGATATCTTCCAAGTCTATAATTTGCCTACAATATGTACGTTTACATTGGGTTAGGTCTGCATGTAGCCACTCTTAATCTGGTATTTTGACTCTTTGCATTTTATAACATGTTTGCTGGTTGTTTTTCTTTAAGAAAACTTTCTGATCAACTTGCATTAGAATTTTCTGATCTTGCTTGCTCTAAATCATACATTTTGCATGAAGATTTCTAAGTCTGTCTTCCTTTGCAAGTTAACTCACTGCATTAGTTGAGTATGTGTTAGAAATGTAAGACACCCAACATGAAAAGGTCTTAAGCAAGAGATTTTTATTTTCTCATACATAAAAAATCTGAGCTATACCTTGCACTCGTGTTTCTGTCCAGTGCCCAGATTCCTTTCTTATTTTTGTATAGCTTTTCCAAGGATGCTATCGTCATGCTCATGGCCATGTCTACATTCCTGCAATCAGATAGAAGAAAAATAAGAGAAGAGGAACTCCTTTTTTTTTAAGGGCACAAACTGGAAATTGCAAAAATCACTTCTATTCATGTTCAATGAGTCAGAACTTTATTGCATGGCCTTACTTAGCTACGAGATGAGCTGGGAAATGTTCTTTTATGATGACTGGCCATGTACGTAAAAGAAAATTAGAGATTTTGCTATAGGATTAGGGATGAGCTAGCAATGTCTGCACATTCATCAAGCCCTACCTTAGAATATCTCAATATCTAAGAATCTAAGATAGACACACTCCTAATCATTATTCTCTACCACTTTCTGGCTTCCTCCGTTATCTATTATACCTCCTCCCCTCTCTTTTGCATAATTGATAACTGGTTATCTTCAGACCAGGGGCCAGCCATTCCCAAAATGAGTTCTACCCAAATTTCTGAATCACAAGGAAATTAAATTATTTAGTTATTTAAGCACTAAACATTTGTATAGCTATTTCTATGCGCAACGAATTCTGCTCCAATGGCTGCTGCCAGGATGCCACTCTGTTGCTGACTGTATTGCTTCTATCTAGGCCTTTTCAGATATAGACTGTAAGTCTTTGGGATTATTTTGTAAATTAGAAATGCAATGTACATTTCATGTAGTAAAATTAAGAATATAGAAAAGAAAAAGTTAAAATCACCCATTGTGCAACAATCTAGAATAAACACCATATATTGGTACATAGCATTCCAGATATCTTCTTGTATGTGTATTCAAACATACATATTATATTTTTAAATGAGAGCATGATATATCTGTTGCTTTGAAGCCTGATGTTTTCAATGAACAATATAGCTACATATTTGACTAACAATAAATATAAATCTGTAGTTTTGTTATTAATAACTGTTGAATTCCATCTCGTGGAAATAAAAAATCAATTATATTTGTTGTTGGGTATATGGATTATTTCCAATATTTAATTCTTATGAGTGTCGTGTGTGAGGGGTAATGGTAAGATATGTACACATATAATATCTTAATTTAAAAAAATACCTCAATGAATAGCCATTTGTAGCTGTTTTACAGATATTTAAAAAATATTATTCAAATAAGGTGATCACGGAGTCAGTGAACATGCACATTTTTAGGCTTTTGCTCCAAGCCAAGTTGTCTAGGCCCTATTTTGTATAAAATGTGCAGGTCTTCAGTTGTAATTGTAACCATATGAAGAAAAGGATTGAAAGTGGATCATTTTGAGATGTGTCAGTATGAAGTATGTGTTGACATGAATCAATGAAATTCTAATTGAATCTAAATCCCCTGTATCAAATCAGAAGAGTCTATATTGCATACTCAGACTTACCATGGATGCATGACTGAGCACTTGAATGATGAACCTTAAAGATCAGGGTGATATCAAGTCTGGGCTAAAAGATAGATTATATGCAGCCAGAACATTCTCTTAGGTTGAGTGGCCAAGGTGCACATTAAATTGAAATCATGTTCAGACTGAAATATGTGTGCCTCATGAGAAGGCTATTAATAAAACCAAGTCCAATGTCCTATGAGAGAATCTGGGATTCAAGAGAAGAGGGTGATGTGAATAGTATATAAGGCCAAGGCACCAAAGTGAGACAAAATAAGAATCTGAGAAAGGAATTTATGAAGATTTCTAATTCCAAATGCCCTGTATTCCTTCTCCTTTAAAGAAGCTTGGGCTATTTGGCCACTGCCAACCTCACTGCACATGGCAGCTCTCAGTGTTACCACAAGGTGTAAGAGGGATCATGTTGAAGCATGCATGTGCACATGTTTGCAACATGCACTCAATTTGTAAATCAATATTCTTTGTTGATAGTTTTGTCTAAGTCTTGAGACCTCATGAGGAAAAGCACCTTTGCTTTGTCTTTTGATTTGACAGAAGGATAACATACACAATGAATTGCTGACCCTATAAGACTGTGACTGAGTCAAATCCTGTTTGCCTAGATTTTGTTCTAGCTGTAGTCCTCAATCCATTGCAAATCAAGAGAATTCAAACTTTGCAAGGGGAGTGGGATTAGAGTACCATTAAATTTTCTTCCAACTTACAGGTCCTATGAGTCTATGGACATTTCTGAATATGATTTAATCATAGATGGAGAACATCTGGCAAAGCACAGGGCTTTTCTTTTCTTTTTCCTGAAGGTTTGATTTTTTAAATTTACTTACTTATTATTCCTGTTAATTTATCTTTATTGTTGAAAGTATTACAGATGTCCTGCTTGATCCCTATTGTCCCACTCTACCTCACTCCCCCCCCACGTCCTTCACCTCACTATTTACTGTGTACATGGGTGGTACATATATAAGTTCTTTCATTAGGGCTTTTCCATGGTATTGATGGAGATTTATGTGTGCACGTGTATCCATTGATTGAAGAGGAAAGGCTTCACTTGAGGTTGGAAATAACTCTTTGCCTAGGAGAAAACAAAAAATGAGGAATAAGCCCTAGCCATTTTGCTCAGTGATTAGCACATCTCCCGCAGAATGAAGAGTCATGGGTTCGATTCCGGTCAAGGGCACATACATAGATTATAGGTTCGATCCCTGACCGCAGTTGAGGTACATGAGGGAGGTAACCAATTGATGTGTCTCTCTCACATTGATATTTCTCTCTCAGTGTTTCTCCCCCTTCCTTCAGCTTTCTCTAAAAAAAATCAATGGCAGAAATATCCTCAGGTGAAGATTAACTGATGAAAAGAAGAAAAAATTAAAAGAAAAAGGAATAGTTGAGAATCGAGGCTGAGTGTCTTTGGGAAAGAGCTTTGTCTCCCAGCAAAATGAGCTTAATAATAGAAGTTTTGGGAGTTAGTGAGGCAGTCTGGTTCACAGCTAGAACAATAGGTCACCTCTGTGAGGTCTCCAGATTCCACAAAGAGATGATTAGTTGAAGGGTTGAAGTGAGAAAGTCAGGAGAGCATGCAACAAAGATAGAGTGAAAAGACTTATAGTAAGGCTTATAGTAAGAACAGGATGGGGGGGAAAGAAGCTTGCTAGTTTCATATGTAAACTACTGAACAAATGTTGCTAAATATTGCTTGCTGTGAATTAAATCTCTCAATGTAACTATACCAAGAATGTTCAACAAGACATGATGCACGGGCAAAGAATATAATTTGATTTAGTGTAATATTTATGCTTAGGTATAATACACATTAAAGTAAGATATTCAAAAAATTTTTACTCTGGGTATTTTGTGGTAGTCAAAGATAGCCAAATGTGTGTGTGAGTGTATGTGCATCTTCTTAAGAGGGTTAGAGGCACATGTGAGAGGAGCCCATTATTAAATTGAGAGCCCATTATATAGTTGAGAAATAGGAGTCAGAAGTCTTGCCTGACAAACATTAATCCAAGTTACATTTATTTTATATCTATTGTGTACTAAACACTGTCATGGGTGCCATTATTCACATAGATGAATAAGACCTGTTTTTGTTGGTTTTTTTTTTTTTTTTTTTTGGCCCCAGAGGAATGCACAGTTGGTGAGACAATAGCAATTACAGTGCTGTAAATAATGTTAAAAATTAGCTCAGGTGATTTGAGGGTTTAATCTACCCTGGGAATGATACAGTAAGGGAAAAATTATCTGGGATGATGGGATGAATAAAAACTTTTAATGAAGAGGTGAAATAACTCATTGGAGGGAGGGAGGTTAACTGAGTCAGCCACTAAGGGGCATGTGAGTTGGGGTCTGTAACTAAGAAGGAAATTGAATCTTGGTGGCTTCAAACTTAGTCTCTAAGATCTGCCTCAAAAGGGGAAAAACACATCAAGAGTCTATTGAGAGCCCAGAAGTCACCCTGGACTATGTGACTCAGTTGGTTGTGCATCATCCCCTGCACCAAAATATAGCTGGTTTGATTCCTGATTGGGGCATGTGCCAGGGTTGTGGACTTCATCTCTGGTGGGGGCTGATTGATGTTTCACTCTCACATTGATGTCTCTCCTCTCTCTTTGTGTCTCTCTCTCCTTTCTTCTCTCTCTAAAAATCAATTAAGAAAATTAAAAAAAGAGGAAGAATAAAAGGAATAATCCAGAAGTCATCTTCCTTAACAGCTGATGTCAATGGCGAGAAAAGCTTCATTGATCTAGTGCAATTTTAAATGCTTGGGTGAATTTAAATGTGATAGAAGAATATAGCATAATGGCTAATTGCAATTTTATGTGTGAACTGAAACCAACCACCTCGGGTAAACCTAAGGACTCTGTTGTAGTCACATAGTTCTCACAACTAGAATGCTGTGAGCAAGGGCAGTGCCCACTGTAGCGTCCTTCAGACGCTAGGGCAAAATCTTGCTTTGCTTGCTCCAGCATAATAGTAGGTGTTAGTACTTCTCCTGGTATCTTAGGCAGAGTGGAAATGCCCCAAGCTTAGCATCAAGAGAGTCTTTGAAAGTGATTTTAGGGCTATTGAGAGTTAAGATTGCAAAATTAGTTTGATTTGTTTATCCGGTTCCCAATAATAGCTGTGTGGGGGTATTGGCATGGTGAATGTGTGGATGGATTCTGAAGCATTGTCTATGATGAGAAAATAAATTTCTAAAACTGCCAAACAGTTAGTAAAAACCCTTTTGTTTCATTGGACATGTGATAAATGCCACTTCATTCTTTTCTCTTCTCCCTCCATTGCTGACCTGGTTGCTCTTCTTTGACATTTATAATCTATGAAGGATAGTTTCATAGATATTTACTGGCTGGTAAACAAAGATGTTTGCATAGCCAGAGTCTGCAGTGAACTTAAATGTATACAACTATTAGTTACACATCAGAACCATGGAAAGGGAAATGACAATTCATGGTGCCTGGTTTTTCAGACATCTTCCCTACTCAGTTTACTTATAATAGCCATGAAGCAAAATTTATTTGACATCTCAGTCAAGTCACACATCCATATTAGAGTAGAGCTTAACTTATACAAAGTAGATTTATAGAGGAAATATTCTAGATTTCAACTCATCATCCAATAGTATTTAAAACAGAAGATCATCATAGGGTGAATAATTTGGTAGAAGGCCCCAGTTGCAAAATGCTTTCAGTGGACTGCCTGATTTCCTGGCTATTCTTCTCCATAAAACAGGGTTGTGAAAGGAGGAAGAGGAGCAGTGTATTCCCCTCTCCTGAGATTGCTCATGAGGAAGCAGATAGCTGGTGGAAGGAAGGGAGAAGTGGGGAATACCCACAGGAGCTGACAGGAAGAAAGTTAGGCCACTGAATTCCATCTCTGAGAAAATAATTTTGAAAAGAGGAAATTGTTTCCCTTAGTTTCTTTTACACATTTTGGAGTCTCATAAGCTTGTAAGGAAACTGTTAAAGATGAGTGATCTCAAGTAGGCTACAAGCAATTAGATAATAAGTTGTTTCCTAGGAGTTCTAATCCCAACACCAGAGATCCACCTATAATCACCTCTCTGGGCTCCTTCAGTAATCTGTACTCCCTTTAGACACTCATTATCTGGTGTAGTAATAATTTATTTGTCTCCATGTCTGTTTGCCAACTAGACTGTGCCCTGAAGGGCAGCAGACACCTTAACAGTTGGCAAACTCATTAGTCAACAGAGCCAGATATCAACAGTACAATGATTGAAATTTCTTTTGAGAGCCAACTATTTTAAACTTAAACTTCTTCTAATGCCACTTCTTCAAAATAGAATCTCCCAGGTCGTGGTATTTTGTGGAAGAGCCACACTCAAGGGGCCAAAGAGCCGCATGTGGCTCTCGAGCCGCAGTTTGCCAACCACAGCCTTAATTAATTCATCTCTGTATCCTAAACACTTAACACAGTGACTGAAATAGAGTAATAATTTATTATTAGTAAATGTTTTATAGTGAATGGATGGAGTGAAATAGAATGTCATTCTCTCCATTTAGTGACTAGAGTTACATGTGAGAAGATGAATTATTTCTGTTCAGGATCTAAGCTTCTTACTGTGAAAATCTAATAAGATTTCAGTTAAAATCAGGAAGCATGTGAACAGTTACTATGTAGTATAACGCCTCTAAGAATAGTGGGAGCACTCTGAAGAAATACAAGGTGTGTTCCATGTGTCCCAAACCACTGAAAATATCATTGGATGCAAATTAATAAACCTGTGAAATAGTCCAGCAAAAAGGGAAGATAGTGTTATAACCAAGAATCAGATTATTGATATCAAGTTTTAAGGAGTTTAGAGAAATGAGAGGATAATATAGCTCAAAATACAATATAACAACCACACAAGCAGAGATGAGGGTAAGATACAGGAGGAAATATAAGGTAGTAGGCATTTATGGCACATCTATGCAATTGCTTTCCCCTGGGAAGTGCCCCCCACCCCCATCAACATGATTCTAGCAAGCATTTCACTTTAGCTGAGCAGATTCAATTATTCTCTAGTGTATCTTTTCATTTTTAAAGTTATTTTTAATTTTTCTTTTAAGTGCTTTTTAGTTTTTATTATGGTAAAAAACACACAAATTTTACTATTTTTAAATATAGAGTTCAGTGGCATAAGTACATTTCCAATTTTGTGTGACTATCACTTATACTTTTTAACCTTTCAAAAGGCTAGTAAGTATAAGTAAAAAGCCTGGGCTTAACTGATGCTAATCTAGAATCTAGAATTAAATGACAGAAAATTCAAATTGTCACTTAAGTTTCAGAAACTAATCTTATTTCCTTCTTTTTATTTTATTATTATTTAAATTTTTAAATATATTTTGATTTTTTACAGAGAGGAAGAGAGAGAGGGATAGAGAGTTAGAAACATCAATCAGCTGCCTCCTGCACACCCTCTACTGGGGATGTGCCCACAACCAAGGTACATGCCCTTGACCGGAATCGAACCTGGGACCTTTCAGTCCTCAGGCTGACGCTCTATCCACTGAGCCAAACAGGTCTCTACTCCCTTATTTTATTTTTAACTTCCCAGCCTGAGACTGCATAAAAGTTAAAGACTAAGGGCCATCTGCTGTTCTCTGGCCAAAAATACAGGCCCCTGGTAAGAAGAGATGCCAATTCTCTGTTTTTAGAAGAGGCTATTTCCTTAGAGTGGAACCAGGCTTCTGGAGGGGAACAAGGTATTCCTAAGCAGGCCAGGGTGTGTATATAGGCAGTATGGTACAGAAAAAAAATGAGGCTTGAAGTTAAGAAATCTGGAGTCTGGTCTCTGATTCTGCTGCCAACTCTGTGGTCTTTAAGTCATTGACTTCAGTTTCTTCATTTATGATATGAGGACTTTATACTAGACTAGAAGCCCAGTGCACAAAATTCGTGTATGGGGTAGGGAGGAGTCCCTCAGCCCAGCCTGCACCCTCTCCAATCTGGGACAACTTGAGGGATGTTAACCTGCAGTCAGACATCCCTCCCTCAATCCAGGACTGCTGGCTCCAACTGTTCATCTGCCTGCCTTCCTGATTGCCCCTAACTGCTTCTGCCTGCCAGTCTGATCACTCCCTAACTACTCCCATGCCAGCCTGATTGATGTCTAAATGCTCCCCTGCCAGCCTGTTTGCCCCCAACTTCCCTCCTCTGCTGGCCTGGTTGCTCCTAACTGCCCTCCCTTGCAGACCTGGTCCCTCTCAACTGCCTTCCCTTGCAGGCCTGGTGCCTCCCAACTGCCCTCCTCTGCTGGCCATCTTGTGATGGCCATCTTGTGTCCACATGGGGTCAGGATCTTTGACCACATGGGGGCAGCCATCTTGTGTGTTGGAGTGATGGTCAATCTGCATATTACTCTTTTATTAGATAGGATAGAGGCCTGGTGCATGGGTGGGGCCAGATGGTTTGCCCTGAAGGGTGTCCCGGATCAGGGTGAGAATTCCCTTGGTGTGTGGGGTGGCCTGGGCGAGGGGCCTGTGGTGGTTTACAGGCCATGTCCCCTGGGGACCCAAGCAGAGGCCCTGGTATCTGGAATTTATTTATCTTCTACAATTAAAACTTTGTAGCCTGGAGTGGAGCCAAGCCCCTGCTCACTCTGTGGCTGCTGCCATTTCTGTTTGGTTTTATGTATCTTCTATAATTGAAACTTTGTATCCTTGAGTGGAGGCCTAGGCCTAGGGTGTGTGGAAAGCGTGGCTTCCTCTATTGCCGGGGAAACCCTAGCCTGCTCTCTCCAGCTCTGTGGCTGCTGCCATTTTTCTTGGGATTTATCTTCTGTGATTGAAATTTTGTATCCTTGAGGCCTAAGCCATCCAGGGTGTGTGGAAAGCTTGGCTTCCTTTGCCAGGGAAACCCAAGCCTCTCTCAACTGCTCTCTGTGGCTGTAGCCATCTTGGCTGGGGTTAATTTACATACTCGGTCTAATTGGCTAGTGGGCGTGGCTTGAGCGGAGTGATGGTTAATTTGCATATTACTCTTTTATAAGGTAGGATGGGTCTTTTGAAGTCTCCAGTGTAACATCCTGATTTAAAGTATGAACATAGTTTTTCTTCTTGATTCCAGAGTTTCTTGTAGACTTGTGGTCTTAATGAAGGATCTTTGAGTTAATATGCAAAGGATCCAAGCTTTACATCTGAGCCTGTTCAGAGTGCCTTGCTAAAGGAGGCCACACACTGCCTACTTCTCCTGGACTGTTGCTCTCAAAGACAAGTGAAGGTAAGGGACAAGCTTCAATGTGGTTTTGGTTAGGCCTCATTATCCTTGAGTAATTCCTACTACTAATTTACTATTCACATGTCTGGCCAAGTCTATAAATGAATGTTTTGTCTGATCAAGTCTGTAAACAAATGTAGAGGGTTCAGGTCTTCACCTCTGGAGCCCTCTAGCCTTCAATAGTTTGAACAAAGGTATTCAGAACCATTCAGAACAAAAAGCAGAGGTATTAGAAAATATCTCTGAGGTTAGGACAGAGAATGTACAAAAGAATCATGATCAAGAGTTCGTACAATTTAAGTTCTGTTCCAGTCATTAAATTAAAAAACAAGTGAAATAATGGGCTATAAGCTACCAAGGAGTAATAGTATAGGTAGACTAATTCAGACCCCAGAAATGTTTCCAGTTTTTCAGGGGCAATTATATTTTTCCATATTCTTATTTGTGCACATGGTAATTCTTTCTTTGGTCTCATATTCCACAAAAGAGAACTTTTCAAAGCCATAGCATATAATAAATATGTACAATATGTATTTATATATAGTTAATAAGCTATTGCCTCATTTATTACCCCATTTAGAAGTCTTCAGTTGAAAAGATATAAGTCAGCATGAAAAGAAATTCGTATTCCAAAAATATTTAGACATAGCATAGTTTATTCATATTAAACTTCATCTTGGATCTTTAATCTAAGACAGTTTTAAAGTCCTAGATCTCATCTAATTCACTTTAGTTAGTATTAAGTTGCTTCTCCACAAGCCAGTAGGACATTTCCAAACATGCTGTTAGTTTTTACAGTTACACTTATTCTGTGAACTGTCCCCTGGTGTCATATAATCTTTCTTTCATTGAGTATGGTACCAAGAAAGAAGAACCAAGGTAAAGAAGAAAAAAAAAATCAAAGTTTGGTTGGTTTCATGTTTCAGGGTCTCCTGGCTAAAATTCCCCAAAGCTGCAAAGACAGCGAGGTAGTAAACTGCATCAGAAAATTATAGTGGGTTTATGAAGGTGCTCCCTACAGTGGAACTTAAGATTTGTATTATTGTACTTTCTTAAAGAGAAGAGGATTTTCTTTTTGTATAAATGAATTATTTAATAAAAAGGTATTTTTATACTGGACATTATAATTTAGATCTTCTTTTTCCTTCTTACCTTTCATTCCCATACATGTAGGGAAAGAACAAGAAAATATTGAAGTCTGGACATTTCTGAATAAAGTTGGGGGAGGCATCCATGGTGGTTATCATTTAAAATTTAGAAATATTTACAACAACAAACTCATCCGTTTAGTTTCTTGTGCTCAAACTGTCACTTCAACACATACCAAAGCTATAAAAATACTCTTGTTTACAATTTAAGGATTTCCTCCACTTCCTCCCAGATTTTTTGCCCTACAGAGTGGCATAAATATAAAGCACACAAATATTGGGTTAAATACAACATAAAGAGTAAAATCTGGAGGTATGTATGTGATGAGAATAAAGTTCAAAATGTCCAGTCCTGTTGTAAATGTCACGTGATGAACAGAAATCATGTGGTTTTGGCCTTGGCCGAAGGTTCTGACTCCTGCTCATACTCTATTGCCACATATGCTCATTTTCTTCATAAAGGTCCTTTCAAGGGTATTTGCCTTTGTACATAAATAAGAATATGGGAAAACATCACTGGATGCCAGCAGTGATGAAGATCAGAACTTGTAAGCTTATTTCTTTCACCAAGTAGGGAAAGTTTTCTGTCATTATTTCTTCTAATAGGTTTTCAATATTTTGCTCTCTCTCTTCTTCTGGCACCCCAAAAATTTGGATGTTGGTATGCTTAAAGTTGTCCCAGAGGCTCCTTAAACTATCTTCATATTTTTGGATTGTTTTTTCTTTTTGTTTTTCTGGTTGGGTGTTTTTTGTTTCCTCATATTTCAGATCTTTGGTTTGATTCTTGGGGTACCTTGATCTACAGTTGAGTTTCTGTATATTCTTTATTTCGGACAGTGTATGCTTAATTTCTGACTGGTCCTTTTCCTTTCTTTCTTTCTTTCTTTTTCTTTCTTTTTTTTTTTTTTTTTTTTTTTTTTTTTTTTTTTTTTTTTTTTTTTTTTGCATTCTCATTAAGGTCTTGAAGGTCTCATCAGGTTTCTCAGTGGTTTTTAGAAGATTCTTGAGTAACCTTATAAATGTGGTTTTGAACTCTATGTGGTCCAGTAGTTTGCTTTCCTCCATTTCTTTCATTTGTGACATGTTTCTGTGTCTCCTCATTTTGGCTGCTTCCCTGTATTGATGGAGTGGCTTTGTGTGGTAGGTGACCTATAGAGGCCAGTAGGTCACCCTCCCCAATGACCTGAAGTGGATATTCTTGGTACACCCATTTGTGGGCTGAGTGCAAAGTCTTGGTGTAGTTAAGCCTTGATTGGTGTTGGTACACTGGGAGGAATTGACCTACAGGCCAATTAGCTGTGAGGACCTGCTGTGTTTATAATGGAAGAACTGCTGTACTGGAGATACACTTATGGTGCAGGACTTATTTCAGTGGGACTTTGGTGCTCACTGAGTCTGCCTTGAATGTGTCACTTATGGATGTGAGGAGTTGAAATCTGGTGTCTCACACTGACCACTAGGTACCACTGGCTTCTGTATCTCCAGTGGGGTGTAGGTCAGCTACTGTCTGAGGCCACCCTGCAGGAGATACAGAGAGAACTACAGTTTTATCCTCTTTGTTTGGGGTTGGAGGTTTTGGAATTGTCTGAACCGAGTTGCAAGTTTGCTAGGTTAAACTGTGATAGGGAAGGCCATTCATATGCAAAAGCTGCTGCTTGGAGCTTGGGTGGGTTTGTAGGTTGTGCAGGTCAGGGTCTCAGGGAGGCATGAGGCTGGGGTGTGGCAAACAGTGATGGCTGCCAGCCAGCTGTCCCCAGGACTCTGAACCACGTCCCCATGTCTTGCACCTCAGTGCAACAAGCAATTATTCCTGTGCACAGCTCTGCAAGCAAGCCACCACCACTTTCTGAACTGATGGCAGACAGTCCAGCTTCTCTCTGTAGGAGTTTGATTCCCTGCGTCTCCCCAGAAACTGGATTTCTGGGTAATCGGGAACTTGTCTCTCTTCAAGTTGAAGAAAGCAACGCCCGCTGCCAGTCTAGACCACGCATACCTCCGTACCTCCGCTTTTCAGTGCTTGTGCACTAAATGCTCTTTTCTCTTTCCTTCTAGCTGTACAACTTCCACTCAGCCAGCTTTCCCATGTTTCTGGGTGATAGACGTTTTGTCTTTTAGTTGTAGTTTTGAAATTGTTTTGCAAGGCAGCAGTTTAGATGTTTACCTATGCTGCCATCTTGGATTCTCTGCCCTGCTTTAGGTCATTTTAAAATGTTCTTTGCAATTGCTACTTTTAAACTAAAATTGAGATTTGTCTCCTTTTTCTCTGCAGCTCTTTCCTTTTATGAGATATATTCCTTCTTTTTTCATTCTCTGGCTAATCCTGAACCAGGGTTACTAATTCATGGCAAAAGAGTGTGAGGTGTTAAGATGGAGCACTTCCCTTTCAATAATCAGGATTTGTACAGAAATATTGTGAATTTTAATGGCACAAAGGCCAGACCACCTATTATCCAACATCTAGAATTGAATCACAAATATTGAAAGAGATACAAGAATACTAATTTGTTGTTGTAGTCTGCAAAAAGCTAACTTGATATCTTAAAATATTTTATTGCATGATAGCTATCTGTAATACTAGCCAAAGGGCTGTATAATGGGCAGTCACAATTGAAAATGGCCTTTATTATGCTGAATTCATTTCTCTAATGCAACCATTTTCCTCACCTTGCATCTTAACAGTAATAATATATATGGAAATAAATCCCAATTGTGATTCAAATTTCAGAGTGTGAGATTCACAGGTATGGTGGCTTTTCTCAGCTGAATGTGGGGGGTAGATGAATAAGAAACCTAGGGAGATTTAACAAAGTGAGGAGCATTGTTCAGAAAATCAGACAGGGGCTCAGCATGGGCAAGACTGTCTATCTTAAAAAACAATCTTCACATAATGCAACAAGAATGTGCATGAGTGATATGCAGTTCAGGAACAAAAGATAATGCTAAGGAACAAAAGCCAGGCTTAACAGACAGGCTCCAAAATATTATTGAGCACCTGTTTCTACTTTCTTAGTGTTGTACTTGTGTTGCTATTGGAGCCACAGAACCATTTGGTTGCTGTTCAGTTAGACTGGCTATGTAGTTAGCAGAATGAGTGTTGGATCCAGAGTCAAGAAAGCTGGGGTGGAGCTCTGGCTTTGCTACATAATGTCTGGGCCAAGTCCAGAAGTCACTTACCTCAGAACTTTAGATTTTGCAACTGCAAAATGGGACTATAATCACTGCACAACCTACTTTGTGGGGTTGTTAGAATCAAATGATAGAATGAATGTGGAAGGGCTTTGTTAATTGTAAAATATAATTGTTGTTGTCAGAGTAATTCATCTTCCTTATTTATTTCAGAGGACATAGAAATGGTAGAAAATTAGTACAACAGATCCAGTTTATTAATATTATTAATTTTTATAGCCTGATTAGTTTTATACAATAATAAGTCTCTCTCTCTCTCTCTCTCTCTCTCTCTCTCTCTCTCTCTCTCTCTCTCTCTCTTTCTCTCAACTGTCAGGTTGGGTTTCATTCAGCTCTTTTTTCTCTCTCTTGCTACAAAAGTGTATGTGAAGTGTGATTTGATCAAGCTACTTTGTGGTTGATTGGGAGATCCAGGCTGGGTCAACACTATACTAAATTAGAATCAATTTAGTGTACAAAGTCATCAAGCCCCTTGATCTTTATATGTGTAGAGCCTCAATTTCCTAGATTAAAAGATAGTGACAAGCTCATAACCTTTTGCTTAATGCAATATCTTGTTGCCCTCTATTACTCAGGGTATCAAAGGAAGCTGCCAAATCAACCTGAGGGAGTAATTCTTAATTAGATTCCTGAAAACATACATGAGTAAATAGTGTTGCGATTTCCAGGAAAACAGGAACACCATTTCCTTTATCTAATGACTCATTCACTTGCTGGTGGAGTGTCTTTTGTCTTTTGTGCAGAATAGCCCTTGCTTAACAGAATAATAGCTGTTCTGTACTTTTTTTTAAAGCGGAGCTTTCACATACATCATCTCACTTGAACTAATTTTCTTCTTATAACTACCTCCTTGTTCCATCCCTTCACCAAGCTTCTTAAGTAAGCTTCTTAAGATCATCACTGTATCTTCATAATTGCTTTCTAGTCATTTTTCAGCTTTCTCTTTATGAACTGAAATTTTCTTAAACCTATCCATGACAAAATACTATTTAATTGGTAACTCCAGTGGTCTTTTCTCCATTCTTATTCTTCCCCAAGCTCTTGGAAGTATTGTGTGTGTGTTTTAATTTTCCCTTGTTTCTTAAAAGTTTTATCTCTTGGATATTCCTCCACATCAACCTCCACCAGTCTTATTTGGTTGTTTTTCCTCCTCTGTCTCTTGGAAATTCTTGTTCCTCAGAACTTACCCTTGACACCCTGTTCTCACTCTATGTTCTCTCATTAAGCTATATCATCTGTTATTATAACTTCAGTTATTATCTCCAGGCAACATGATTAAATCCAGTGCAGATATCTTGCCCCTATCTTCCAGCTGTAAACCTCTACTTCTAAAGACATTCTAGGCTGCTATATATGGATGGACTATGAGCACTACAAGCTCAACAAATCCTAAACAAAATTATACTTTCTTAAACCTTTTGTATTTCCTCTCTTTTTAATGATTCTATAATTCACTTAATTGTCTAAATTAGAGTCCTTTACTCTGTATCTTCTGTTTTCCTGACATTGAATCAAACATCAAGTCCTCTCATTCTTCCTAATTATCACCCAAATTTTTCTTTCCTCTATAAAAACTACCATTTAAGTTTATATGAGACTAACAAATAGCTTTCCACCCATTCCTAATTGCTCTCTCTGTCTCCCTGTCCTCCAGCTCACTCCCCACAAGATATAAAATGGGTAACAAGTACATAAAATGATGCTAAACATCATTAGTCATTAAGGAAAAAAAAAAACCCCACAATGGGATACTACTTCATATGCATTAAGATGCCTACAAACAAAAAAGTCAGACAATAGCAAGTATTATAGCAAGCATTAGCAAGGGCATGGAGAAATCAAAGCCCTCATACATTTCTGGAGAGAATGTAAAATGACACAGCTACTGCGTAAAACAAGCTGGCAGTTCCTCAAATAGCACAGAGTTACCATATGACTCAGTAATTCCACTTGTGGGAATATACCCAAAAAATTGTAAGCAGGGCCTTATACAGATATATTTACACCTCTGTTTATAGCATCATTACTTACTAGTGACCCAGTGCATGAAATTCAGTACATTAAAAGGGGATTAATTAGAGGAAATAATTTAATATTGCTATTTAACCTTTCTCTATAATAGAAATGTCGGAGATGAAAGAAAATTAGTAAAATGTATACAAAAACCTTCCTCCTGTCAGAGTCTGGGGCTCATCATAGGACCCAGAATCAAGTCCCCACCTACCTACATGCACCTCAAGATCGCATGAGACCCAGACCCAGCCTCCACCACCCACCCCATTGGGCTAGATCCAGACCTGGCCTGTCCCACCCTTGTCAAGCCCTGCCAGGAATGGGGCGTAGCCTCAGGTCTATTGGCCTGGTACCAGGATGGGGGCCATTACCTGAGGTTCCCCCAGCCCAGACCAGGGTGGGGTGGGGCATGCCTCCATCAAGCCCTGCCAGGTGTGGGTGACGGCCTGAGACCCCCTGTCAAGCCCCACTGAATGGGGGACATGACCTGAGGTCCCCTGTCAAGCTCTGCCAGGAGGGGAACACAGCCTCAGGTCCCCCATAAAACCCCACTGGGATCGGGTGTGGCCTGAGTTTCCCTGACCCAGCACTGGGGGTGCACCTTGAGGTCCCCCATCAAGCCCCACTGGGTGGGAGCATGGCCTGAGGTCCCCTGTCAAGCACCACCAGGCAGAGGGCGTGGCTTGAAGTCCCTTGTCAAGCCCCATCTGCTGAGGTACCTCAGCCTGATGCTGGGGTGGGGAGAAGCAGCCTGAGGTCCCCTATCCCAGCACCAGGATGGGAAGTGCACCTTAAGTTTCTCCCTATAGAATCCCTCTTAAATTTGGCAATTTTTAATAAATGAATCATGACAATGTTTTTCTTTGCATAAATTCAATAAGACCACTTTCTAATGGTGATTTTATTGACTGAAAACTTTGACTGGAGTGTCATGTTTAAAAGAGTCATGTCTGGACTATGAAGACTTGAAGCCAATAAAAGTGCCATGGAGAAAGCCTGGTATCTTTCTTGATTGTCCTGAAAACGGATGGTGCTGGAGCTTCAGGCTCATACCTTGCCATCACTGGTGGTTGGTCAAAATGGAAGGGGAGCAGCAAGGGTGCTTCTGCATCCCTGTGGAATCCCCACCCAATCTAGGCTACAACAAATAGCAGGGCTGCTAAGGTGGACCTTGAAACCCAAGGAGTGGGCCTGGGTGGAGCCAATGTAGGTACAGATCTTGGTGAGGAATTCACCTAACCCATCAGATATCACAGGCAGGCCTGTGGCAGATGGCAGATGGATGGCAGATGGATGGCTTGACTTCTCTGCCCTACAGGGCACATTGAGACTCAATCATAAAATTCCAGCAAAGGTGGTCAGTTACTGTTCTTGTGTTTATGCAAATGATCAGGCCAAATTGAAAGTAGACTTAATGCAATGGATGAATTAGTCTTAATTTGGTTCTGATAAAAATAAAGGTGATTTTAAGGAGAAAAATATGATTTCAATAGGAAATTATTAGAATTGAAATGTTTTCTTTTCCCTTTCACCAGACCATTTGTTGTAATTCTTGCTGTTTTAATTGTTCAATAATACTAAATTTTATAGTAGAGTTTGTCTCTGCCAGGTCACAAGCCCATCTCCTTTAGTGCCTAGGCCTCATTATCCCTCTGACAGACAGCAAGGATTTCTCGGTTCTGAAAGAAACCTTCACCCCTCCTCAGCAATGAAGCAGTTAAGAGGAGGCCACCAATGCCCACTTTCCCTAAAAGAATTCAGAGCCAAGGTCCTTGAGGGGATGTGTTAGGCAGTTAGGCAGACATGAGCAGAACAAGGATGATGGGCCAACTGGAGGAGAAATGGATGGGTCCCTGAAATGTGCTTCTCACCACTCCAACTTCTCTGAAGCCAGAAATGAAGAAACCTGTGTACACTACCTTGTCCTTCCTCTAAAAAAGCCAACAGGTTTTAGAACACATAATGCAGATAGAATCAGTAAGCCCTGAACCTCCAGATGTTACACTAGACAAGATCTCTGGACTGCCATTATAATCCCTTGGGTGATGAAAATGAAAAAGACTTGAGCTGCTGACCACCTTATTTCCTATTTTTGAGTCTTCTATTGAACCCCTAAGGTTGAAAATCAGCTTGAAGATCAAGAGGGCAGGATGTGAAGGTAGCCTGAGTTCCCTCAACCTGCATTCTGATGCATATACTTGCTAGCCACAACGCGCTTTCCACTTGTATCCTAGCTAGTCTTACAGAACCTGTTTATCTGCATGGATCATAAAAAGCCCCCACAGAATATTAACTGCTGGTGCCAGCTAACCTAGGCGGTTGGTCATAATCTCACTTCCCCCATTTCAACACATGCAGGCTGCAAAGCCTGAGAAAAGTCCAGAAGCCTGGTCAATATTTGGGAGATAAATAAACTAAGGGGATAAAAGGGAAATCTACTCCCATATTCAATGCTCAGGCTTTGGAGAATGACTCCCCTAAGTCACTGCACTAGTGCATCTGCAAATAAAGGGTTTTTCCTGAATCTCCTGAGTACCCGTTGTGTGTCCTCTGTTGACTGGCAATTTCTGCAACATGGGTAGTCAGGGCATGGTTACAGAGATAAATAAGACTCAGAAGCTTTTAAGGAGCTTATGATGGAGGCAGATATCAAAATAAGCAACTATTATGATAGAGTAAAAGAAAGTGCTCTAGAAGAGCTTAGGGCTTCTGGCAAAAATAATAGATAGTGACGACTTATGCAATAAGTATGGATTGTTTCAGCTAAGAGGCAAAATTTAGCCTGGATCTTACAGTATGAATAATAATTCAATAAAAAAAGCCTCAGATCGCTGTTGGGACAAGGGTAAAAAAGGAAGGCCATTCTACATTGAGGGACAAACATATGTGAAGGAATGACAGTATACAGTTATCTAGCATAGTCAAGGGGCAACCAATTTGGAAAGTACATAAGGAGTGTGGAAGTGTATTATGAGAGATGAATATGGGATGGTAGGTTGGGATAAAATTCCTGAACACCTTGAATTCCCTGGAGCTTGGAATGTTTCCTGAGATAGGACTTCATTTCACAAGGCAGTGGGGTGGTAAAGCTCCCAGTATGAATCATAAATAGGTATCTATGACTGTGACCTTGAACAAATCATCTAACCTTTCTGCACCTCAATTTCCTTAACATGAAAATGAAAATAATGATACTACTCATACAGTTTAGTATCGATCAAATGAAAGGGGGATGTGTTAGACACTGTGAGCTGAATAACTCGATATCTTCACTGTTCCCAGTCCTTTCCTCTCTTGCCTGAATCTACAACAGAGGCTTGAAAAGCCAAATAGATGCTCAGTCTCCATTGGAGCTCATGATAGCTAAAGAATAGTAATACACTTATGGGTAATGCTACATAGACAAAAGACTGATGAAGGGCTTCTAACAGATATTTTTTTTCTGAAGAAAATATAGATACATTGCTAACACTGTCAACTGCACCTTAGTTTCTTCATTGAATGCAGACATGATACTTGGGGTCAAATAGCCATCTTACAACTAGTTTATGACAGCAATGAAGATGAAAACCCAAAATGTTGAGTATGAATGGCAGTGCAAAAATATCAGAAGAGATGCTGGGCTCTTGATAGCACCAATAAATGAATGCCAGCAACAACCTACCTCTAACTTATGTGAAAAAAAATAGATCTCTATTTGTATGAGTTACTTAGAGTTCCTATTACTTGCAGCCAAAATCACTCCAAATTAATATAGAGTTGATGAAACAACTTTAGAGGCCAAAAAGTGATTTATTAAAATAATGATTTTTTTTTTGGAGGAGAGTTATATGCTTTCAGTTTTATTTTGATAATGGTGAAAATAAATTAGAGAGATTAATTATTGTAAGGAATACTAGTGAGTTAGAAATGACAAGAATCCAGACAATCATGTGGCAGTGAAGATGAAGAACAAGAGACAGATATCAGTGATAATATAAAGGGAAAACTGATATGACCTGGTATCCGATCAAACCTTGGGATTGGGAGGGATTGAAGATGCTTTAGAAAGTTTTAGCCCTAGTGACTGAAGAGAAAGTGGGACTGTAAAACCCACATTCATAACATAGGAACATATTTATATAACTTTAAGGAGAAAAATAATGAGTTCAGCTTTGGAAATATTGATGTTGAATTGGCTGAATCAGACCTATAGGCAGTTAAAAATATGGGGTTTAGAGGATAGATGAAAATATGCCTTTAGATGCCATCAGTGTACAGGTGGAAGCTGAAGCCATTGGGAACGGATGAGAGCACTCATGAAGAACAGTACAGCAGAGAATAAAAGGGCTAGAAATGGAAACTTGGGTGGGGAGATGGTTACCTTTAATATGGATGAAAATGGGAGTCAATGAAGAAGAGACTAAAAAGCACTCAATCATTCAGAAATATTTGTTGAGTGCTTATGTGTCAGACCCTGGGCTTGAGGCTGAGCAGTCAGAGAGGTAGGAAGGAAACCAGAAGAGTATCTGGAAGGTGGGGAGCAGGGGTGTCTTGTCAACAGAGTCACATGCTGCAGAAAAGTCAAGTGAGGTGAGAAATGAGAAACTCCTTTCCTCAGCCACATTCATCTGAATTCCTTTAATGGGAGTTTATTGTTAGCTGTAATAGCCTGTCTGGAAGACAAATGCTAAATTAATTTGGGAACTGACTTATAAAACTCTCAAGTGGCCTAAATCATTTAAAAGAAGTTCAAATTCTATTACGTGAAATTGAATTGAATCCATTTCTGCAGGTGGTTGTGAAACCTTCTTCTCTGGAGATATGTTTGTCAAATATGGTTTCTGTCCAGTTCTTCTTAGGAGCACAAAGAATGGTGCTGTGAGAGCAGCACAACTCCATCAGGTCTCTCTGGTACCTTATTCTGTGAATATAAATTAGAGCTCTTTGCTCTGAACTCTAATAGACCTTAGGGCCCTATGATATGCAATATACACTTGGTTCATGTGGTCTTTTATTTTACTTGTGTCATGAATATTTGTCTTGCCTTTCTAAATAAACTAAAAGTTCTTTGAAGGTAGAAATCATATATTGTGGTTATCTTTGATTCCTGTCATGGTTGGGCAAAGAGTAGGCCTTCCAATAAATATTTATTTTTATTATTTTAAAAATATATTTTATTGATTTTTTACAGAGAGGAAGGGAGAGAGACAGAGAGCTAGAGACATCGATGAGAGAGAAACATCGACCAGCTGCCTTCTGCACACACCCCATCAGGGATGTGCCTGCAACCAAGGTATATGCCCTTGACCAGAATCAAACCTGAGACCTTTCAGTCCACAGGCCGACACTCTATCCACTGAGCCAAACTGGTTTTGGCCCAATAAATATTTAAATCTGAGAAATGTGGTCAAGGTATAAAATGCCAATGTGCATTTTATAAAATTGTGCATTTTACAAAAACCAATATCATTTCAAATTATAATACCAGGAATCTAGCTATCTAATTTCATTTGGTACAATATATAGTTTTGAAGAGTAGAAAGTGCATGAATGAACTAGCCTGTGTACATTGTATCTTGCATTGCAGCAGAAAGCAAGAGAGAAACAGATACAGTTTTAATGAAGCTCAGTACCACCTGGCAGCAATATACAATATCTCTGTGGGGAGGCTGGATTGGCATTAAGTAGATAGAAGATATTTCAGGTCAGAGTCAACTGTGACATTTAAAGATATGTGTTTTGGGTCTATATGGGTTCAGTCAACAACAACAGGTGCATCAGAACCTTTTTAATACAGAGAATTCAATAAACATTTATAGACCCTATATCATGAACAGGCATATGTATCCAGCCATTAAATAGTAAAGCTCCTCAGAGCTCAATACTAGGCTATTTATCTCTTCTCAATATATACTTTCTTCTTAGGTTATTTCACTTACAGCCTCTGTTTCAATGACCACCCATAGGCAGATGACTCACATGTTTGTATCTTCAGAACAGAACTTTGCTCTTATACAGATAACTGCCAGCTTGACATTTCCTCTCAAATGGTTCCCAGAAATTTTAATTGAGAAAGCTCTTAACCTCATGCTTTTCTTATTCTCCCTTTTTCTCTAACACCCCCTTCAACCAGACCTGGCTGTCTTCTGTTTTCTGTGTCAACTGAGGACAACTTTCTCTATCTTGTTCCATGAGCCACAAACCTAGCAGTCATCATTGACACATCCCACTTTTTCACTCTCATATTTAGTCCTGCAGGAAGTCCCAACCATTACTTCTCCCTACAAAATATGGATACATCTGCTCACTTCTCTTTATCTCTGATGCCACAATCCTAGTTCCAGCCATCATTTTTCTCAACTGGTCTGGACCATTGCAAATTTCATAATTTGGTATATCTACTTATACGTTCATCTCTCTCCCAGTTTGATATCTAAACAGCAGGCAGAGTGATTAGTTTGATATATAAATCTTAACATACTACCCATTGCACAAATCCTTAAATGGTATACCATTTGTCTTAGAATAAAGAACAAAATCACTTAGACTACAAAGCCCAAAATGATTCCCAGCTTTTAACTTGGGCTTTCATTTAATATACTAGAGGCCTGGTGCATGAAATTTGTGCATGGGGAAGGGTGTTCCTCAGTCCAGCCTGCACCCTCTCCAATCTGGGACATCTCTCTCACAATCCAGGACTGCTGGCTTCCAACTGTTCACCTGCCTACCTTCCTGATTGCCCCTACCTGCTTCAGCCTGCCAGCTTAATATCCCCCTAACTACTCCCCTGCTAGCCTGATTGCCACTAACTGCCCTCCCCTGCAGGCCTGGTCACCGCTAACTTCCCTCCTCTGAAGGCTTGGTCCCCCCAACTGCCCTTCCCTGCAGGCCTGGTCCCCTCCCCCCAAACTGCTTTCCCCTGCAGGCCTGGGTACCCCCAATTGCCCTTCCCTTCAGGCCCAGTCTCCTCTAACATTCCTCCTCTGCTGGCCTGGACACCCCTAACTGACCTTCCCTGTAGGCTTTATCACCCCCAACTGCTGTCCCTTGCAGGCCTGGTACCTCCACCTTGTAGTGGCCATCTTGTATCCACATGGGGGCAGCCATCTTGTGTGTTGGAGTTATGGTCAATTTACATATTTCTCTTTTATTAGATAGGATAAGGTATATTTTTGATAATGAATCCAAACAGAATTTTGAAAGCTCCTTTAAGCATTGCATCCCATATTTGTCTTTACTATGCTGAAAATAAGTTAACCTTTTCATGATAACTTGGTGATTCTGGCATCTTCTCGCTTCCTGTTAACTTTACTTGTCAGTATGTCAGCTTCAAAGAATCCCTTTCTTATCTTCCTTTTTATGTATTTTCAATAGATGTGTGTATATATATACATATATTCATTATATATAATGTTATATTATACTATATACTTTATAGCTAATCTATATGTCAATATATCTATAATCTCTATATTTCTTTATCTATTTATCTATCAGTTGGTTTACATGATTGTGGAAGCTGTCTAGGCAAGTCTGAAATCTGTAGGGCAAGCATCAGGAAGAGCAGGTTGTAATCTCTTGGAGATTCCACAAGCAGAATTTCTTCTTCCTCAGGAAAACTTTAGTTTTGCTTTTCCAGTTGATTAGACAAGGCCCACCTATATTATCCAGAGTAATCTCCTTTACATAAAGTCAACTGACTGTAGATGCTAACTACATCTACAAAATATCTTTACAGAAACACTTAGATTAATATTGGATGGAATAACTGGGGACTGTGACCTAGCCAAGTTGACACATAAACCTGACCATCATATTTTTGAAGCAAATACATATTCATAGTTGACATATGATCTATTCCATAGGCTGGAGGGAGGCTTTTGGATAGCTATTGGCCTCGATGTTCATAGACTTTTTCTTTTCTTTCTGCATTAACAGTTGTGTTCCAGTTGGTTAAAACTGCTGGAAACCCCACCTTCAGGTAACTGAAGTGGTTCAATATGGTTCTTAGAATTCACATATTTAATTTTAAAATAAAAAGTTAGTTAACAATTTGACAAACACAATTATTAATATATAGGTAATATGCAGAATACTATTGGTCCTCAAAGTCAGATGGGGTCTACAATGTACCACAAAGGATGATTAGGACAAAAGGGAACAGAACTGGACAGCCAGGAAACAGAAGAGAGCTCTGGGATTGAAGTAATGAGAATCCTTATGCCATGATTGGGCTACATTTTTAATAGGAAACAGTATAAAAAGTATCTCATCTTTTATTAAAAAATATATTTTTTTCATTTCAAAGAGGGAGAGGGAGATAGAAATATTAATGATGAGAGATAATCATTGCTTGGTCATCTCCTGCATTCCTACTACTGGGGATTGAGCCCGTAACCCAGGCATGTACCCTGATCTGGAATTATACCAAGATCTATGGTTTCATAGGTCAACGCTTAACCACTGAGCCATGCCAGCTGGACAATTATCTCATCTTTTGATGTTTAGGTAATTATATATAGCACTAGAGGCCTGGTGCATGGGTGGGGTCTTGGGTCACTTTCCCTGCACCAGGCCGATAGGGCCAGGCCAGCCAGGGTGAGGGGCCACAGGCAGTTGGCCATCCAACCCCTGGTCAAACTCCTGGTTGAACTCCCAATGGAACTCCCAGTCAAGGGGACAATTTGCATATTAGCCTTTTATTATATAGGATTAGAAAGAAAACACTCTAAATTAATATATGTATTTGGGCATGGTGACATGAAATTAAAGCAATTACATTAAGAATAAATAATTTGTGGAATAAAATGAACAAAATAAAGTGATGAACAAAATAGATCTAGAAACATAAAAGCATGGAACAACTGATGAATCTCAGAGGCAATGCAGGAGTGGGTGGGGAGAGATTAACTAAAGAATTTATATGTATATATGCATAACCCATGGACACAGACAATAGTGTAGTAAAGGCCTGAGAGAGGGACTGGTGCAGGATGGAGGGGCTAATGAGAGAAAAAGCGGGACATCTGTAATACTTTCAACAATAAAGATAAATTAATAATAATAATAATAATAATAATCACCAAGCATTGTGCTAAATCCTTTGGATAAAGATTATCACTTTTATTTCTCAGACAAGATTTTGTAAAGGTAAGAGTAAGCAGATCATAGTTTTATCCTAATGCTGAAAGTACTCAAGTAAAACTAGAGATGTGAAGAAAGTTTTAGTTGAGTAGATAAGCCTAGATAAAGTTGAAGATATGCTGATGTTTGTTTGGAAAATACCTTAAGGTCTAGAAAATATAAGATTCTTGCTACCAGCAAAGCTTATAACTAAGTTATGTTGGAGTACATTTTTCTCATTTGTTTAGTGGGGAGATAATACAGAGAGGAAGTAAACTTAGTATATTTGAGGTATATATCTCTAAACATCTCAGAAGAGATGAGAACCACCTCATTGGGAAGGAGCAACTCTGGTTAACTGACTCTGGCATAGGGTTCCAAGAGGCAAACAATGTTTGGTTCAGTAATCCCAGCAAGCATAAACTTGAGACACCTCTGAGTTAGCTTTTGTGTTGCTGAGACTAAAGAGTAAATACGGAGTCTAAACATGAAGACCTTTGCTTCTTTAATGACCAAGGAAACTGGCATTGGAAGAAAACATGGACTATAAGGTAAAACTAGGGAAATCTGTTAGAGTCAGAGTTGAGATTCATATACCTTGTATAAACTTTGCTTCAGGATTTCCTCAGACTTATAAACTACCAAATTATGAACATTCCTTATATATAAATGGCCTTCCTACCTTCAACTTTACTCTCTAATGCTCCAAAATGTGAATCTAATTTCCTTCCCATCACATTAGGCCCCTGTCTTCCTCATCTACCATCCATAGGGCTAGAGATGATTGACACATGTACTTATCCCCAGACCCCAAAAGCAATGTCTTTATTCTCCCTCTTTCCAACTCTATCTATAGGAACAACAACATAATTGTTCTCCTTTGTGTTTTTTTTTTTCTTTAAAAATTTCTCTCTTGGGCATAGTATCTTCCTCAACTAGGTGCCAGTGCTCCACATTTGGGATTGAACTATCAGGGTGTGATGAAAACAGAACTCAGCATCAACTCAGACGCTCTTGAATTTGTATCCCAGCTCCATCTCTCTGAGTTTTGGTCTCCTTATCTTTAAAATATCAACTGTAATATCTGTTTTGTCTGCCTCAAAAAGTTTTTGAGAAAAGCAAAATAAAACTGAGTTAATGGAGAAGAAGGTACTTTGTCAATTCCAAATACATATACCCGTACCCTAAGCAGAGAAAGAAAAAATACAACCCAAGACAAAAAAAAAAGGTAAAAAAACAGACAAACCCACAAACCAACCAACCAACAAACAAATAAACAAAAAACAACAACAACCCAGAAATCAGAAAATAGAGAGTAAACAAAATGGATTATGAAATTTTACTTTGAAGCTTGAGGCAATTTTTTGGTTGTTTCTGAGTGAAAGCAATGTTCTTTTGTGAGCTGAAAACAATCCTGATCAAGGCTCGGTAAGAACACTGCTAGTGATGCATCTGTATCCATAAGCTTTGAAGTAAAATTATACATTAAAACAATATAAAACAACAACAACAACAAAAGCCAGTGCCCTCAATCTCTAAAGCCCTGGAAAATGGCCCAAAGTCACCTTTAGCTTTTCAACAAAAATCTCTACCTCTTTATTTTTCTTAATTAAATCTGATTTACCTTAAGCAATCTTCAATATAAACAAACACTATGCAATAATATAAATATTTCATTTGCTGGTATTAGAACATGGGGAAGAACTGATGATTTTGTATCTTTAAAAGTATTTAAATATGCCTCTTCAAAATAAACTTTTTGATGTTTCAAATTAAACATTGCACCAAATTCACTTTTGTTTTCAAAATTTATTTTTTAACACTTGTAAACATATAATATTTGGCTATATTATGGGTTAAATTGGGTTTTGTAGGCTAAGCGTTGGCTACAAACCAGAAAGGCCACATTTGATAATGGAGCATAAAATGAAGAGCCAGAACTTTGTTTGAGCCCCAGCTCTGTCCCTTACTTGCTATGCTATCTCAGTTTTTGTGAAGCTTAGTTTTTTCTTATATAAAACTAGAGGCCCAGTGCATGAAATTAATGCACGGGGGTGGGAGAGGGGTTGTCCCTCAGCCCAGCCTGCACCCTCTCCAATCTGGGACCCCTCGAGGGATGTCAGACTGATCTCTCATAATCCAGGACTGCTGGCTCCCAACTGCTCTCCTGCCTGCCTTCCTGACTGCCCCTAACTGCTTCTGCTTCCCAGCCAGATCACCCCCTAACCACTCCCCTGACAGCATGATTGATGTCTTAACTGCTCCCCTGCCAGCCTGTTTGCCCCCAACTTCCCTCCTCTGCTGGCCTGGTCACCCCTAACTGCCCTCCCCTGCAGGGTTGATCACCTTCAACTGCCCTCCCCTACTTGCCTGATCACCCACAACTTCCCTCCCTTGCAGGCCTGGTGCCTCCCAATTGCCCTCCCATGCTGGCCATCTTGTGGTGGCCACCTTGTGTCCATATAAGGACAGGATCTTTGACCACATGGGGGCAGCCATCTTGTGTGTTGGAGATGGTCAATCTGCATATTACTCTTTTATTATTTAGGATAGAGGCCTTGTGCACAGGTGGGGGTCAGCTGGTTTGCCCTGAAGGGTGTCCTGGGTCAGAGTGGGGATTTCCTTGGGATGTGGGGCGGCCTGAGTGAGGGGGCTGTGGTGGTTTGCAGTCTGCCCACGCCCCCCAGCGACCCAAGCTAAGGCCCTGGTATCTGGGATATATTTACTTTCTACAATTGAAACTTTGTAGCCTGGAGCAGAGCCAAGCCTCCTGCTCGCTCAGTGGTGGCCATTTCTTTTTGGATTTATTTACCTTCTATAATTAAAACTTTGTAGCCTTGAGTGGAGGCTTAGGCCAGCTAGGGCATGCAGAAAGCTTGGCTTCTTTGGTTGCCAGAGAAACCCAAGCCTTCCTCCTATTCTCTGTGGCTGCAGCCATCTTGATCGGGGTTAATTTGCATACTCACTCTGATTGGCTAGTGGGTGTGGCTTGTGAAGTGGAGTGATGGTTAATTTGCATATTGCTTTTTTATTAGGTAAGATAAAGATGATACCTACCTTTCTGGATTGTAGTAATGACTATATATTATATATGTTTAGTTTTCAACTTGTGACATGACAAATGACCCCAAACTTAGTGTTTTAAAACTACACAAATTTATTATCTTCTAATTCTGCAGGTTAGAAGTCTAACCTGTGTTTCTCCGGGCTCTAAAATCAAGGTGTCAGCAGGGCTACATTCCCTTTTGATTGTCTTTTAAAAAAAATATTTTTTTAATTGTTGATAGTATTACAGATGTCTCCCATTTTCCTCCAAGTCCTTATACCTCCTTCCAGGTCTTCACCACCCTACTGCCCATGTCCATGGGCTATGCATATCTATATCTATATATTCCAATATATATATAAAGCCCTAATATGCAAATAGACTGGCCTGCAGAACAACTGAACAACTGAATAACCAAACAACTGGTCACTATGATGTACGCTGACAACCAAGGGGTGTGCATGGAACATGGCGGGCATCTGCAGCAGGTGGCAGAGCATGAAACATCAGCCACAGCAGGATGGTAGAGCAGGTGAGCGGGGGCATCAGACTAAGGCGGGGCAGTAGTCACTGTCATTGGGGCAAGCCTCTGGTGGTTACTGAAAATTCTTTGCTCCTGCAAGCCATGGTCCCACCTGGAACTCGCACCAGCTCCTGGCGCCCAGCACTAGCCCTGATAGCTCTGTGCCATCAGCTGGTGCAAGTGAGGCCGGCGCCATCAGTGCATGAGAGCAGAGAGGGGACTGGCAGCTGCAACAGGAGGAGCCTGGCGGGGGTGCAGAGGATGGGCCTAGACCCACCCTTGTGCCCACTGCAGCCTTGTAGCCCACAGATCCTTTCAAGGTGCACAAATTCATGCACTGGGCCCCTAGTAAGTATCTATATGTTCTTTGTTTTATCTCTTCTCTTTCACCCATCCCCACATCAAGGTATGTCAGTCTGTTCCATGCCTTCATGCTTCCAGTCTTCTTTTGTTGGTCAATTCATTGAGCTCATTGGATACCACAAATAAGTGAGAACATGTAATATTTGTCTTTCTCAGATTGGCTTATTTTACTTAGCATAAGATTCTCCAGGTCTTTCCATGCTGTCCCAAAGGGTAAGAGGTACCTTTTTCACAGCTACATACTATTCCATTGTATAAATGTCCCACAGCTTTTTTTTTTTTTTTTTTTTTAATCAATTCTTCTACTGATGGGAACTTGGGCTGTTTCCAAATATTAGCTATCATAAAAAATGGTGCTATGAATATAAGGTTGCATATATTCTTCCTGATTGTTTTTTTTTTTTTTGCGGGGGAGGGGGGATTTTAAGGGTATATTCCCAGAAGTGGGGTCACTGGGTCAAAAGAAAGCCCCATTTTTAATTCTTTGAGAAAACTCCATACTCTTTTTTTTATAATGGTTGCACCAGTCTGCATTTCCACCAGCAGATAACTAGTGTTCCATTTTCTCCACATCCTCGCCAGCCAGCACTTGTTGTTTGTTGGTTTTTTTATTATAGCCATTCTGACAGGTATGAGGTGATATTTCATTGTGGTTTTAATTTGCATTTTTCTGATTATTAGTGACTTTGATCAAGGAAAGACCCCCCCCCCCCACCAGGAATTCCAACACTGCAAAGTGAGGGAGATAGAGATGAAACAGCCATTGAGAATGAGAAGAAGAGGGCAGTGAGGTGGAAGAGGACCAGAAGAGCATGGAGGCCAACCAAAGCTAGTATTTTCAGAAGGAAAAAGTTGTATAGAGGGTTAAATGCTTCTGATAAATCAAGTACAATTGGCACTGAGAGATGACCATTGGAGTCAGCAAGGTGAAGGTCATTGGTCACTTTCACAAGGGAAGTTTTAGTGAAGTGGTGAGGGTAAAAGTTTGTTTGGAATTGATTTAAGAGGTAATTGGAGGAGAGGAATTGAAAATGATGAGTATGGGCAGTACATTTGTGGAGTTTTTTTATATATATAAAATTGAAGAGAGAAATAGTAATTGTAGAGTAAGATTAAAAACATTTTTAAAAAAATATAGTTTATTGCCGAAACCGGTTTGGCTCAGTGGTAGAGCGTTGGTCTGCGGACTGAAAGGTCCCAGGTTCGATTCCGGCCAAGGGCATGTACTTGGGTTGCGGGCACATCCCCAGTAGGGGGTGTGCAAGAGGCAGCTGGTCGATGTTTCTCTCTCATCGACGTTTCTAGCTCTCTATCTCTCTCCCTTCCTCTCTGTAAAAAAATCAATAAACTATATATATATATATTTTTAATATATATTTTATTGATTTTTCACAGAGAGGAAGGGAGAGAGATAGAGAGCTAGAAACGTCGATGAGAGAGAAACATCGACCAGCTGCCTCTTACACACACCCCTTCTGGGGATGTTCCCACAACCAAGGTACATGCCCTTGACCGGAATCGAACCTGGGACCTTTCAGTCCGCAGACCAATGCTCTACCACTGAGCCAAACCGGTTTTGGCTAAAAACACTTTTTAAGGAGGAAAAAATAAAAACATGTTTGAAATGCTGATGGAATGATCCAGTAAAGACAGAAATAATTATGATGTACCGTAGAGATAAGATTAAGTAGGTGAAATGAAATGGGGTTGAATGAACGAATGGAGTAGTTTGCGTTAGCTAGAAGCACAGAAAGTTCATATATAGTAACAGGGAGAATGGCAATGTGTGTATACAGATGGAGGTCAGCTGGTGGAGGGAATATGAGAAACAACTTCTCACCTGATTGCTGTTACTTCCTCATGAAATAAATAAGGCTAAGAAGAAGGATAAGAGAAGTACTGGGGGTTGGGAAAGAAAGTAAGGCATTATTTGTTTAGATGAATGGAAGAGTGAATGAGTGGGTAAATTTAAGGAAATTACCAAGTAGCATTAGAGTCCACTTGAGGATAGTGGTCATAAAATTAAAGTGAGACCAGTAGGCATTTCATGTGTTTCCCCCAGACATGTTTATCTGCCCAGATGCAGATTGAAAGGAGGCAGAAAATCTAATTAAAATACAGTGGAGACTTTGCCAGATGAATATGATAAAGCAGGGCAAGGATAAGGGTGTCATGGGTATATACAAAAAAGAAGTTATAATGATTGACCATGGTCCCTAGGCTGGGTACTGAAGGAAGTGAAAACTACTGTATGTGGGATACGAAATAATGAAAAGGTTATAGGATCAATGCAACAAGGAAGGAATAGTATGTATTTTTGTCTGATGATATGAGATTGAAAATGAAAATATTTTGGTAGAAGAAAGAATGGTCTGGAAAAGGCAATGGAAAGACCTATTCTACCTCCAGATCCAGTAGTATAAGGAGTAGACTGTCAAACTTCAGTAGGAAGGCCAGGGGGTGGTGGTGGTAAGAATCAACCAAAGGACTTGTATGCATGCATATAAGCATAACCAATAGACACAGGCACTAGGGTGGTGAGGGCATTTGCTGGGGGCTAGGGGTGGATGGGAGTGGGGGATGTCAATGGGGCAAAAGGAAATATATGTAATACTTTAAATGATAAAAAAGAAAAGGAAAATAGCCACACTTAAGGCCATGAGGAAAAGATATTCTCAGGGGCAAGCTGAGTTTCAGTTAGGAGAAAAAATATTTAGAAAACAGTCCAAGATTATAGGAAAAACAGTTTAGGAAAGATGACTGGACTTTGATATGGAAATATTTGGCCCATTAGGTGGGACAGCAGAATATTGTCTGTGTGTTTTGGGCTATGTTTCTTGTCACATGGTTTTCTTAGAGACTCGAAAAAGGAGTGCTGCAGGGTATGACATAATCAATGTGTTTCTAGCAATGACCACAAAAGAGGGTCCCTGATCAGTTAATATAAACCCAAGGATCTGCTGGAAATGTTTACCACTTTGAATCCATCTAACAACTCATGTCTTGACTTCTGTAGACGTCACACAGCCTTTAGACTTTAATTTGGTTTCCCAAGTTATCTTTTTTTATCTATTTTTTTCCTGGCAGAGAATGCACTAGCTGGCTGGCAGTTCTATTTTTCAGTATGAATTAATCAATTGACTTCCCATTTAATCAGTTAGTTTCCTGTAAATTTGGTTAACATGACTCAGTCCCCTGAAGTGTGAATGCCATAAAAATCAAGTTTCTGATTTTGTTAAGCTGAGGACCAGACGCTGGCACTCATGGTGACCTCAGTAATGTGGCTCAGCCTGAAGCAACTGTGTCTGCTTTCTCCACAGATTTACCTTAATTCTATTCTAGTAAGAATGCATCAAAAAGAAAATAAGGCTGAACCTTTATATAAAATGTCCCGTTGTTTAGACAACAAACAATATTTACATTGGATTATATATTCTTATGCAAATAGGATACAAAATGGAGATGTAAAGAAACAATGTGCTTTGGAAAATATCTTGGTGAATTTTACACACCTTCTGCTCATTTTCTCAAGAACTCTGGCTAGGGAAGTTTGCTTATCATTATATTTGTCATTATATTTTATCTGGGCTTATTTCAGAAAAGTAAAACCAGAAAAGTAAAGTCCAGGTGGCTAAGGGAATCAGTGCAATGATAGATTAGAATTCTCAGTCTACAAATGCCAAGACCCATGCCCTAAAGACAAATATTTCTGGTTTGAAGCCCAACATGAGCATTAGCTAAGTTCCATCAAATAGCATGATCTACATGAATGAGTATTCTAATACTTTTTTACTCTAAAAATTCACAATTCTGGGATTAGGACATATTGGTGTCCTTCTTTATAAAGAGACTGGCTTTATTCATTTGTCTGAATATTAAAATTCAAAACATTAATGGACTTAGACACACCAGTTTCTCAGAGAAATAAGAAAAGCCAAAACCGATTTGGCTCAGTGGATAGTGCGTCGGCCTGCGGACTGAAAGGTCCCGGGTTCGATTCCGGTCAAGGGCATGTACCTCGGTTGCGGGCACATCCCCAGTAGGGGGTGTGCAAGAGGCAGCTGATCGATATTTCTAACTCTCTATCCCTCTCTCTTCCTCTCTGTAAAAAATCAATAAAATATATCTATTAAAATAAGAAAAGCAAGAAAAGATGTTTATCTCAATATACCAGTCTCTATTACCTTACTACCATGTGTGTATGTGTGTGTGTGTAGTTACATCATTCTTGGGTTAAAAGTAGAACCTTGAGGAAAAAGAGTCAAAGTAAAGCAACAATGCTGATATCCATCTAGAGCAGTGGTTCTCAACCTTCCTAATGCTGTGACCCTTTAATACAGCTCCTCAGGTGGTGGTGACCCCAAAACATAAAATTATTTTTGTTGCTACTTCATCACTGTAATTTTGCTACTGTTATGAATCGTAATGTAAATATCTGATATGCAGGATGTGTTTTCATTGTTATAAATTGAACATAATTAAAGCATAGTATTTATTTATTTATTTCTAATTACAAATAAATGAAATTTTGTCTTGAGGCATGATGTAGCATGGGTTGTTTCTTAATATAACAACAGTAAACTACATTGCCACATTTTGTGACAGTATGAGTAAAAAGCCAACGTCAGTGCGAAGGTTGAGATTGCTTCTTTCTCACCAGATCAGAAATTTTCTGGGCAGTCTTTGCAAGAGTACAACGAAGATAGTCTTTCACAACAAGTCTACTCCTGTATTTAGACTTGATAGCCAACAAGCTGGAAAACACTGTGTCACAAAGATATGTTATTGGAAATGGAACACAGTCTCAGACAGAACAGAATATGACTGCAAACACTTGATCCAGAATTTTATAACTGGCATTGTAGAAAAGTTCTCACTGCATCGCTGTTAATAAGTTCAATGAACTCTTGTGCTTTCTCAGGAACATCTTCAACTTTGACTGTGAATGGTCAAGTGCGAATGGGGTGTCAGGTAGATTTGGAAAGTACTATGACATTTCATCTGCAAGCATGTGCAAGTGTTCTTTCACACAAATTATCATCATAATCTTTTTGTCCGGTTCAATGTCATGTTCCTCAAAGAAAGCAGATAATGTGTGTGTCGGAAGAAGGAATTAGTTATTGGAAATGTAAGTAGAGAAAACCTCACAAAATATAAAACAATGAGATGGAACTATCAGAGAAAAATTGAGGCATGTAGGATCAACTCAGATCCATAAAGTTATCACTACTCAGGCACTTTCTATAATTTTGTTACCACCATTCTCTATGTAAGCCACCATTCTCCAGATATGGCTTCCATCCTTAGCTTACCTTGCATCCAAGGTAGCTTCTGGGGCTCCAGCCATCTTGTCTATATTCCAAACAGCCAGATGAAGAAAGTAGATGGAAGAGTAAAATGGACAATCCTCCCAGTTTTGTCAGTTCTCTTTAAGGAGGCTTTCTGGAAAATCTGCACAATTTTTCTTTTAATTTCATTAGCTGGAAGTTATCACTTAGCAACAGCAGCAGGAGGGTCTCCAACGAAGAAATTCTGCAGTGTGATTTCAATGTTGTTATGTTGACTGTAAGTTTATTTCTTTTATCTTCCCAGAGATTCTATGGTCTATTTAAAATGTATAACTAAATTATTGTTTTGAAACAAAAAGTCAACAAAAAGATAAAAAGGAGAAGAAGAAAAAAGAAACGAAAGGCATGATAAAGAGAAACATAAGATAGAAGGGATAAGTTCAAACATATCAATAATTCCAATAAATGTCAACAAATTAAATTCCACTGTTGCCTTTAGATGTGGTTAAAAAACTTAGCATATATGATTTATAAGGGACACATACCTAAAATTAAATAATAAAGTTTGAAAATTAAGACTTGGAAAAAATAAGACAAATGATATTTGGAATTGAATGAAAATAAAGGAACTGTATATTAAAAATATTTGGTGGATGGCCAATACAGTACAGAAGAAAATTAGAATGCTTATAAAAGAAAACCTAAAAAACTAGTGGAATAATTATCAAACTCAAGATGCTAGGAGAAAAAGAGTAATTTAGATGGAAGAAATTAAAGATACAAACATTACTAAAATAAAAAATAAGCAGATATAGATCTGGCCCCAAAAGACTAATTCTTAAAAACACACAATAAAATAATATTTTTTTCCAGTATTTTATTAAAAAGTGCAATGTGTCATTGTAAAAAACTTTGGCAAATCTAATTAAGAAAAAAGAGTAAGAGATTTAAGTAAGCAATCTTTGCAATAAGAAAGTCGTAAGAGACATGGGAAAAATTAAAACATTTTCAGAGACCTGAAAATACCTTTTGTCTATAATATTGACTCTTGAAATGATTTTAATATTTTACATATGCAACATGAAATTAAATCAATAATGATGAGAAACCCTAAAATCAAATACAAAGGCAAATCGACCAATATATACCAAATTGATAATATAACATTACAGTGGATGAAAAACAAATCCAAGTAACTTTTGACCACATGCCTTCAGTCTAAAGATAAGAAGAACTTAAACAAAGTTTGAACTTTTCTCAGTAAGCTTTTTAATGACAGTGGTGTCACTGCAGCAATTCTAAAACTATTTTGTGTGTGTCTATAGGACTGAGCAAAGGAGTTATTATATGAAAGTTGTTGAAAGCTAGGGTTCTCACTCTGGGAAAAGAAAAATATATCTTTGGAATGAGAGAAGAAGAACCATAGAAGTCGTAACACCCCAGTAGCAATGAGCACAGCTAGTGACAAGCATTTAGTTTCTAAATACCATTCTTCACTGAAAGCAACCAGAATCTTTTAAAGAAATTGCTGGTTCTAGTGCTAAGGAAATTGGAAATATCTTGCTGATATTATCCCCAAAGTAAGACAGTGGCCACATACTGGTGGAACATGTCAAAAGGGTATAAGAATTGGCTTGAAGGTTTTTACAACCTAATTGGGAATAATTTTATCATCAAATCAAGCCCTGAACGTAATAAATTTAATGTGATTTAGGATAAAATCCACAAGTACAAAATTGTACTGAAAACAGAAAAAAAAATCAATACATTGGCAATAGAGAAAAAAGGGAAATCTATTATGTATAATAGAATGCTCACTAATCAATGTTGTGGAAATAGTAGAGTTCAACATCAATAATTTGCAATTAACATAGTAATAACTGATTTAGGCAAGAAGGTAAAATCATTGGGTGCAAGTTTGTTTAAGAGAATCTAAGTTATTTCCCCACAGATCACTTATTAATTATAAAGGAGAAAATTATGGTGGAGAAATCTGGTAGACACAACCTTAACAAAGTAATTAAAATGAACATTCACACATTCAAAAAAAGGGACAAAATTATATCATGGATTTACAACTGTGCCTACTGAGAAGGGCACAGCATCACTTCTGTGGTATTCCTGCCTAAAATGCATAATCTGAATACAATTATAAGGAATCATCTGACAATAGCAAACTGACAGCCATTCTACAGTATAGCTGACCTGTACTTTCCAAAAATGGCAATGTGAAAAAATATAAAGAAACACTGAATAACTGCTTCAGGAAGTTAAAGACACAGGACAACTAAATGCAATGCATTATTCTAGACTGGAGCTTGGATTAAAAAATTAATTGCTACAAAGCACTTAATTGGAATAATTGTTGGAAACAGAATTTAGAATGTATTGTACATTAAGTAATAGTATTTTTAATCAATATTGAAGTTCTTGAATTTGACATTTTATCATTGTTATGTAAGAAAAATCCTTATTTTAAATAGATATATGCTGAGGTTTTTGGCAGTAAAGGGTTATTAATTGCTGCGACTCACTCTTACCATGGATCAGGCCAAAAATAATTCATGAAGATATAAAGCAAATGTGGAAAATGTTACCAAATTATTTTTTTCTTTTCTTTTTTTAATTTCTTTATTGATTAAGGTATTACATATGTGTTCTTATTCCCCCATTACCCCCTACCTCCCATTCATGCCCTCATCCCCCTGTTGTCTGTGTCTATTGATTAGGCTTATATGCATGCATATAAGTCCTTTGGTTGAGCTCTCTCCCTTACCCCCACTGTCCCCTACCTTTCCGTGGTTTGAAGTTATGATTTATGTTTTTCTGTCTCTGGATCTATTTTTGTTCAAACATATAGACCAATGGAACAAAAAACTAAAAATGGAACTCCCATTTGACCCAGTGATCCCACTCCTAGGAATATATACCAAATTATTTTTACAGACTATTGTTTACCATTGTATGACAATATGAGGATGAGTTTCCAAGAAAATCTATTTCCAAATTTATTCCAGAAGGGCTTTAATATATGAATAGCTTTACTATCATAAGAAATATTTAGAAAACACACAATTCCTTTCTTATATGAAATGTTCTGGAATATAAAGAACAGGAGGAAACACACATGCAGGTCTAATGTCAAGGAAAGAGACCTATGGACATGTCCCCTTTATGTATTTGGACTTGCATGTCATTGTGATAAATAGAGTAGAATAATAGACTACTAGACTGGGAGTCAATGGACAAGGTTAATGCTGCCTCTCAGTGCGGTGGGGATTTGAGCAAGTCATGTAACTTTTCTGAGCTTCCACTTCTCCCGGTAAAATGCCAGATCCTATAAAATGGGACTAGTGATGTTTACTTTTTCTTCTTCGCAGATCTGAATCAAATAAGCTAATACTGTAGGAAATAAAAATCCCTGGACACATATAAGAAATGCTAGACAAAAATTCAGGGAAGTCCATGTGCACCTTGAGATTTGATTTGCATTTGCAATTCCTTCTCAACAAATGTCTTCTGTTAAAAATAGTTACATTTGGTCTAGGTTGTGATTTTGAAAAAGGCCAATGGTGGAATTTCCTAAACTTTGTATGTTTGATATTCTCTCTGCCTTGAAACGGTTTATATAATGAAGGAATTGCCTCTTTCTTCATATGAGTTTGTAAATATAGAATTACTCCTTAGCTTTAATGACAATTCCAAGAAGTTCTCCTGACTCTCCTGGACCAGGATAGGGGCACCAGTCACATAGCACTTTGTACTTGTCTCATTACTCATAGCTTCCCTGATAGGTATAAGCTCTAAAGAGGGCAAAAAACTAGATCTGCCTTGCTCATCATTATAGCCTTAGTATCTACTGTGTTTCCCCGAAAATAAGACATCCTCCGAAAATAAGACCTAGCGCATGGAAAGATAAGACATCCCCTGAAAATAAGATCTAGCGCAACTTTGGGAGAAAAAATTAATATAAGACACTTTCTTATTTTTGGGGAAACCGGGTACATATTATAGTAGACACTGAATAAATATTTGTGGAAGGCAACTTTTATAGAAAAAAAGATAAGTGAATAAAAATCCCTGCTGAAAGGAGAGTTGTCTGCTTTCAATAAATATTTTTGAACACATATGATGTGCAGTGCCCTGTGCTGAACAGTGTGGGTGCAATAGGTATTAACCCAGATTTTCCAGTTTTTGACTACCCAGCTCTGTCTGGATACCAGTAAGTGACCATTTGCTGAGTAACTCTGCCACCTATTGGCTGTACCTAGGAATTGCACCTTCTCTGGCATCTCTGGCATCCTGATAGGAAGTACAACTCTAAACTTGCTCTGTAGCCTTAAGGCAACAGCATCATTCCTTCATGCATTCCATACTCATTGAACTCAAGCCTCATGCTAGATTCTGTGCCATAATATGGAGATAAGTGGAAAAGCACACATGGCTCTTGTTCTCAAGGAGTTGACAGTCCAGTTTAGGGAAACAGAAGATAATAAACATGTAATTACCTAAATAATTAACTACAAATGTATTCAATACAATAGAAGAGAAACACAAGGTGCTATAAGAGTGTCCTATATCCTTGTATTCCATCTTATTTCTGGATTAGAACCCAGGCATTGGCTCGCTCTGATACCCTAACCTAGGGGTGTCGAACTCAATCAGAGAAGGGGCCAAAATCTAAAATCCAGCCTAAATCGCGGGCCGAATGTTTACTGAACAGTCATAAACTGTCATTGTGATGGAAACGCAGCGGAGTGCAGTGATGACAGCGCGGTGCGGGCCACATTGCAAGGCCTGGCGGGACGGATTTGGCCCGCGGGCCTTGTGTTTGACACATGTGCTAACCTATGCTCTTGAAATAGATGTGCAATGCATTTTGCCACCCTAACCAGAAGAGCAGCAATTTCAATGCTTGGGCTCAGATGGAGGTGCAGAAACATAATCAGAGTTGCTGTGGTGACTTGCGTGTGTAGTTTTTATTTTTATTTTATTTTTGTGAACTTATTTTTTCCCTTTATTGATTAAGGTATTACATATGTGTCCTCTTCTCCCTCATTCCCCCCCCCCCCCCCGCCCCACTCGTGCCCTCACCCTCCTCCTGGTGTATGTGTCCATTGGTTAGGCTTATATGCATGCATACAAGTACTTAGATTGATCTCTCCCACTTACCCCCATCCTCCCTTGTCTTCCCTCCAAGATTTGACGGTCTTTTCTATGCTTCTTTGTCTCCGGATCTATTTTCGTTCCTCAGTTTCTGTTGTTCATTATATTCCATAAATGAGTGAGATCATGTGATATTGATTTTTATAATACTCAGGCTTACCTTTTTTCCAAACCAAAACTGATTCATTCAAGGTGACTTACCAAAAATGTAAATACTCTAGCTTTCAATACTATTATTACTACTAGCTAGTATTTATTGAGAGCTTACTTTGTGCTAAACACTACTATGCACTTTAAATGCAGCATTTAGAATAACATTTATAACAACCCTATAAGGTAGGTATTATTATTATTCCTGTAAAGACAGTACTGGTGAGGAGCATAGGGTCTGGAAGAGAATTGCCCACTTTGAACCTGATAATGCTATCCTCAAGCTGTGTATCTCTGAGCAATTAAGTTCTCTGTGTCTTCATTTTCTCATCTATAAAATAGAAATTATAAGAGTAATCTACCTTATATGGTTGATGTGAAGAGTGAGTTAATATATGTAAGGTATTTAACTGAGAACCTTGTCTGGCACATAGTGAGGGCTCAGAAGGTGTTAGATATTTTTATGGACAATGGCATTTGGACTTAAGTAACTTCCCTAGGCTCTCATCGTTACTGAATGGTACAGATTTTAAAAACAGGCAGTCTGATTCCTGAGCCTGGCTTGCACACTCATCCTCTATGCTATTCTGAATATCCTGTTCCTGGATATTTTCTGTTTCTCAGGCAACAGAAGACTCAATTGACTTTGCACAATAAAATTCTGGAATAATTTTGCTGAGCCTTGGTCTTAGCTGAACACTGACAAAAGTAGTCTTCAATAGGCAATTGCTATTTCATATCCCAGGAGAAGATCACACAGATACATTGTGGAAATATTTCCTTTTTATATTGATGGAAGCTCTGGAACAGGGAAGTTTTCAACAACATCATTTCTTTTGCACGCAGTGTCTTTGGGAACATGATGTAGTCACTGTGCAAAGAACAACTATATTAAAGCCAACCAGATATGCATCCAAATCTCAGTTCCCCCATTTGACCCCAGGCCAAGCCTTTTTTTTTTTTGTCTGCCCCTCAGTTTCTTTTCACTGAAAATAAGAGTGATAACAACTAGCTCATAAATTAAGAGTATAAGAGAGTAAAATCTATTTATCTATCTATTATCTATCTATCTATCTATCTATCTATCTACCTACCTATCTATCTATCTATCTATCTATCCATCATATATCTCTATCATCTATTTTTGTTTTAGGGCTTCACACAGTACTTGAGTTGAAACTTAACAAATGCCAACTCTCCCATCAAGGGATTAGTGGTTACAAAAAGGTGAAGGGGCTGTGTAAGATTCAAATGAAAGGCAAGCATAAAAATCCAACATATGAGATGAACAGAAGAAAAGGGGGATAAAGGCAGTCAGGAGATGTGAATATTTTAATCCAGGACACAGACTCAATTCTAGAATGAGGGATGACTTCTTAGCAAAAAATCAACCCCAATCTGTAATTATTGAAGCCCAGAGTCTCCACACTGGCAGCACCACCTGGAATAAATGTGCCTATTTAGAGCTGCAGCCCCAGCCACTTGCTTCCCCACTGAGAGGAAGGTTAATGTCAGGGTTAAAAGTAAAGGCAGGTGGAACGTGTCTCACTAGCCTACTCCTCCACTTGCCTTAATAAATGACACCTCCAAAGGCCTTTTGTTCCTGGAGTTGAAGGCCACCTGCCTCAGAAGCCAAATCAAGCGAAATTGGCATATTTTGGTTTACTTTCTTGATCTCTTAATTATATGAGAAAATATCAGGGTGGAGCTGATTCTGGATAAAACTTGCACTATTCCCTGAGCCATGACTCTGCTGGTTAAGGCCCAATTAGTTCTCATGGCTGAGACCTCTAAGTGTATTTGGGAGAGACTTAGTTCATGACATATTGGGTTGGACAAAACTCCCAACTTAGCCTAAAGGTTTTGGGATCAAGTTGCACAATTTGGAATGATGCAAATGAAAATTTAAACACAATAGAAACTACAGAAAGCAAGTGCTATGTCAGCTTCAGAGCTGGGAACCAAGACAGTCAGCTTTCTAGATGTTTCAGAAATGGGGCTTCTGCAATATTTGTTTTCTGAAGTTTACTATAAGTAAGCTGAAGGCTTCAATTGTCTCAGTAATGGCAGAGATTCTATTTTAAAGCTTCAAAGGAAAGCTTTCAGGTAAATAAAACCTACTCCTGGGAATCAGTGCAATTGCAGGAACATTTGTTTTGGCTCCTTTAGGCAAACTTCACAGTCACAGAGACTTGGCTAAAAGGCTTTCAAAAGGTCACCTTCACATTTGAATGGAGCAGGTGAGAAATTATCTCCAATGAGCTTGATGTGAGCAACCAAACATTTGATGAATACCTTCTATGTGCTGACCTTTCTGTTAGGCATTGTGAGCCACCCAGAAGAAGCCACCCTGACTTCTCCATCTGATCACAGAGCCTGCAAAACAAAGAAACTGATATGCGTTTAATAATATAGGAACAGTGGGATGAAAGCTGAGAAGCTTAAAGGGCATTTAGAGAATGTGGTGGCTAGAGACATTAGTAGGTTGGCTTAAGTTGTAAGTCAGGAGACGAGAAGACCACCTGGCCATAGCACAAAATCTAGATCAGGGAGAGATTATGGTGAAGTAGGTAGTATGAAGATGAACAGAGGGAGCCTTATAGGATGTACTAGGGTGTCTGGATAGTAGGGAATAGGATATATGGATGAAAAGGTGTTTTGTTTTGTTTTGTTTTGTTTTGTTTTTTAATAACTGGCCTTTTCATTCCCTCTGACTACATCTTGCAACATGCTCCTGGTACTGAGGTAAGAAATTCTAGTACTGAAGTGATCATCCTAAAATTCTCAATTGTAGCCACCATTCGATGCACTCAGAAGTATGATGCCATCCATTTTGTGGCTCAAAATCTTCAAGGGATTTGAAATTGTCTATTGGTTCTTTTTCAGCCAGCACGTAGATGAAGGAAGAGAGAGAAGAGTTGGAGTGTTTTATAGGTCAGTCGTGAAAATACTTACATTCTATTGGTCAGAACTCATTCATATGGCCACATATAGGGGTAAACAAAGGCTGGAAGATGGAGTCTGGCTGAATGTCCAATCAGAAGATAACATAGGTAGTGGTGATCACTCACAACCTGTGTCACATGCCTCTATGACCACTATGATCCATTCTTCCAATATGCCAAAGTTCTTTTCTTCTCAAGGCCTTTGTAGTTGCCATTCCTGTGCCTTTTATAAATAGCACTGATATGTGTTTAATAATATAGGAATAGGCACTGTCTCAGATGACTCACAGGAGGAGTCTCATTCTATCACATTTTACTCATATTTATTTCATAGTACTGCAAAAGCAGGTAAATTACTGCTTGACATTATTTTGCTTATTGTCTCTCTCTTGATTGAATGTAAGCTCCAGGAAATCAACAACTTTATGCTGCTTGTTAACTGTCATATACTCAGCACTGAGTATACTCAGCTTGACTCGTGGTACATATTTGATTGAAAATTAATCAGTTAAAGGAATAGGAAAAAAGAAAAAAAATTTCCTAGAAGCAAAATGCAGGTGAGAGGGCACAGAAAGACAAAGCAGGTGGACCAGCTGGCATGTTAGTCAGTTGCATAATAGTTCATGCTTATATAGCATTTATTATGAACCAGATACTGTTCTAAGCACTTTATGTACATTATGTCTTCAAGTCTTCACAAATTCTATGAAATTGTCACTATTATCATCCTCATTTTACAAGTAAGAAAGTTAAGGCACTAATAAGTTAAGCAATGTATCCAAGATTACACAGTTTAGAAGCTTCTTAGGATATATTCTTAGAAGTGGGATCACTGGATCAAATGGCAGTTCCATTTTTAATTTTTTGAGGAAACTCCACACTGTTTTTCATAGTGGTTGTACCAGTCTGCATTCCCATCAGCAGTGTACTAGGGTTCCCTTTTCTCCACATCCTTGCCAGCACTTGTTGTTTGTTTATTTATTGATGATAGCCATTCTGGCAGATGTGGAGTGGTAGTACTTCATTGTCATTTTAATTTTAATTTCTCTTATTATTAGCAATATGGAGCATTTTTATAGGTCTCTTAGCCATTTTTTAAAAATATATTTTATTGATTTTTTACAGAGAAGAGGAGAGAGCTAGAAACGTCAATGAGAGAGAAACATCGACCAGCTGCCTCTTGCATACCCCCTACTGGGGATGTGCCCGCAACCAATGTACATGCCCTTGACCAGAATTGAACTTGGGACCTTTCAGTCCGCAGACCGACGCACTACCACTGAGCCAAACCGGTTTCGGCTCTCTTAGCCATTTGTATGTACTCTTTGTAGAAGTTTTTATTCAGGTCTTCTCCCCATTTTTAAATTGGATTATTTGTCTTCCTTTTGTTGAGTTGTATGAGTACTTTATATTATTTGGAAATTGACCCCTTATCAGAGACTATAGATTTTTAACAGAGATAAACTGCCAAACTTTATGTAAAATGCTTTAATCCTATTTAAATTTGTACATTCTAACATTTTTAATACTCTCTTTTCCTAATCTTCATTTAAAAATATATATATATATTATTGATTTTTTACATAGAGGAAGAGAGAGGGATAGAGAGTTAGAAACATCAATGAGAGAGAAATATCCATCAGCTGCCTCCTGCACACCCCCTACTGGGGATGTACCCACAACCAAGGTACATGTCCTTGACTGGAATCGAACCTGGAATCCTTCAGTCCACAAGGTCACACTCTATTCATGGAACAAAATCGCCCAGGGCCTAATCTTCTTTTTTTAAAAATATTAAATTGATTGGGTGACATTTGTCCACATTAACATATAGGTTCATGACATGGGTTTCTATGCTATGAGACTGATATATTGCACCATGTGCCTACCACCTAATGTCAAATCTTTTCCTGTCACTATATATTAGGGTCTCCTTTCAACCCATCCACTTCCCTCTGGCAACCACCGTAATGATGTTTGTGTTCACAAGTTTCAGTTTTATAGTCCACATATGTGTGAAATCATATGGTTCTTAGCTTTTTCTGACTTATTTCACTTGGCATAATGTTCTCAAGATCCATCCATGTTGTTGCAAATGGTGGTATTTCATCCTATCTTATGGCTGAGTTGTTTTACATTGTGTATATGTGCCACATCTTCTTTATCCAGTCCTCTATTGCTTGACACTGATTGTTTTCATGTCTTGACCACCATGAATAATGCTGCAATGAACATAGGGCTGCATGTATCTTTGTGAATACATGATTTTGAGTTTTTCGGGTATATACCCAGGAGTGGGATTACTGGGTGGTATGGTAGCTCTATTCTTAATTTTTTGAGGAATTGCCAGACTGCTTTCCATAGTGGTTGTACCAGTCTATATTCCCACCAGTAGTGAATGAGAGTTCCCTTTTCTCCACAACCCCTCCAACACTTGTTATGGGTTATCTTGTTGATAGTGGCCACTCTAACAGGTGTAAGGTGTTATCTCATTGTAGTTTTGATTTGCATTTTCCTAATAGCCAGTGAAGTTGAACATCTTTTCATATATCTATTGGCTATTCATATGTTTTCTTGGGAGAGGTGTATTTTCAGATTCTCTGCCCACTTTTTGATTGGGTTGTTTATTTGATATTGAGTTTTATGAGTTCATTATATATTTTGGAAATCAAACTTTCATTGGAGCTACTGTTTGCAAATATCATCTCCTATCTGGTTGCCAGACTCTTTGTTTTGTTGTCAGTTTCTTTTTTCCTAATCTTCAGTGAAGAAAATTCCCAACTTTTTGCTCTGAAAAAAGCTACTCAATTTCAGTAGCAAGACAACACTCCTATTTGCTGACCTTCTGACATATTGCCACTGCTGACAAAAGGAGTTTCCACAGCAGAAGTAAGATGACTCTAGCCCTCTTCCCACACCCCAGGTCTACAAGCAGGAAGCAAAATCCCATGCTGGTCTGCCACTCTCTCTGAATAAAATCCTGCTTTTCTGAGAGTCCTGATGAATCCTGTCTCTCCAAGATCTTGGATGTTCACTGCCACTTCATAAATCTATTATAGGACAGATTACATGATACCTTAGAACTATCCTGTCTATCAGACTCACTTCCAACATGGAAGACAGATTTGTTTATTATTATCATTGGATCCCAAATGTCATCACAGTGTGTGGTATATAGTAGGCTCTCAATAAAGCTTTGACATGAACTAAAATTTTTCATAAAGGACAGAGTGCCCCAAATTGCTTAAAATTATGTATTAACTACCCAGTGAAACTTCAGTTTGTGTTACAGCTGCTTTTGTGAAATAAAGATAGTCTATTTCTTTTTATGATTAATTTAAAGCAACCTTTAAACAGATATAAATGATTTTTTTTCACAGTGAAAATGGTCTTGCTTAAATATTTGAGCAGCAAAACTTTTTTTTAAATGACTATGAATGCTTATGTGAAATCAGGATCATCTGTCAATGATAAAGAGAACACAGTGATATTGTATATGAAGTGCTATTTCAAGAATAATGAATAATTATATTCAGGGAAATTCTCTTACTTTCCTAATGGGATTAGCCATACACAGCATTCTGGACATGTGGAGAGAGAATTCATTTGTGTAACCGTTATGCTCTTCAAAGTAGTTTCACATATATTACTTCATTCCACTGGAGCTATCATTTCCATGTGTCAATTAGGACACTGACACAGAGAGCTTAAGTAATATGGCCAAAGTGACCCTGCAAATTAACATCAGAGCCAGGACAGGGCCATATTACTCCCTTCTCTTGTCCAGTATGCATGAGGATTGGTGTTTCCTATGTGAGCCCTTATTAACTCTTTGGAGATCAACATTAAGACCTAAATGTTATCTGCCAACATGTTAGAGCTTAATATGCATATGGACCCTCTTTCCAAGTGGGTCCATTTTCTAAGAGGAAAGGAAATCTTAAGCTCATCAGCCACATTATTCAGACTCGATGAGTTATTGCTTAAAATTCAGATGGTTCTGTCACTGTTCTTCCTGCCAGAACTGATTTGCAAAAGGAATTGCAGTCCATAGTCTGTTGTCAACACAGTCCCACTTGCTGCTTTTGCAGTTTGCCCCTGCCTTTGTTAAAAAGGATTGCAGAATCTACTTTGAAGAGTCAGACAAGCTCACTCATTTATGGATAATAAAGAACATTATAAACTAATGAACCAAAAGATAGATATAGAGACAGTAAAGCAACAAGCAGACTGTCAAATTACAGCGGGGAGGGTAGGGAGATCTGGGGTAGATAATAGATCAAGCTGATGTAACTCTTATAATAATAGCCCTCAGGTCTTCCAAGAAGGACCAAAAGGAAACCTAAGAATGTTTGTATTTGTTTAGGTGGTTTGTTTTGTATGGAATCCAGGAGGTTGAAAGGACCTCACACATTACTTAGTCCAGTCTCTTTTCTATACCCTTGTGGAAACTCAGTCCCCAAAGAGGAATGTGACTTGCTTGAGGTCACTGCAGAGCCGGGACTATAATTGTAATCACCTATTTCCAGCCCAGTGTCCATTTCTTTAATTGCAGCTGAAGTCAGAGTCAGCTCCATTCAAATGGTATTATAATTAATACTATTAATAAAAATATCTAACTTCTACTGAGCACATCCTATGTTTAAAGCACTGTGCTAAGTGCTTTATATGTATTGTTTCTCATGTTTAAATGACTTCTTTTTAAAAAACAAAAAGCAAACCAGTAATAATTCACTGTCTTCTTTACTCCCAAGAAAAAAATATGAAAACCTTAACATTTATTGTTTTTTTTTTTTTTTAAATTTATTTATTTATTTATTTTTACATATTTTAATGATTTTTTTTTGCCCCCTCCCTCCCTCCCCCATATCCCCTCCCTCCCCCCCCATATCCCCTCCCTCCCCATAGTTTTATGTCCATTGGTTGTACTTATATGCATGTATACAAGTCCTTCGGTTGATCTGTTATCTCCCCCAGATCCTCCTCCCCTCCCCGCTGTAATTTGACAATCTGCTTGTTGCTTTACTGTCTCTATATCTATCTTTTGGTTCATCAGTTTATAATGCTCTTTATTATCCACAAATGAGTGAGGTCATGTGGTGTTTCTCTTTCATTGATTGGCTTATTTCACTCAGCATGATGTTCTCCAATTCCATCCAGGTTGCTGCAAATGATGAGAATTCCTTCTTCTTTATGGCAGCATAGTATTCCATTGTGTAGATGTACCATAGTTTTTGGATCCAATCATCTGCTGACGGGCACCTAGGCTGTTTCCAAATTCTGGCTATTGTAGATTGTGCTGCTATGAACATAGGGGTGCATATATCCTTTCTGATTGGTGTTTCTAGTTTCTTGGGATATATTCCTAGGAGTGGGATTACTGGATCAAATGGGAGTTCCATTTTCAGTTTTTTGAGGAAACTCCACACTGTTCTCCACAGTGGTTGCACCAGTCTGCATTCCCACCAGCAGTGCACGAGGGTTCCTTTTTCTCCGCAACCTCGCCAACACTTGTCGTTTGTCGATTTGTTGATGTTGGCCATTCTGACAGGTGTGAGATGGTACCGCATTGTTGTTTTGATTTGCATCTCTCGTATAATTAGTGACTTTGAGCATGTTTTCATGTGCCTTTTGGCCTTCCTTCTGTCTTCTTTTGAAAATATTCTATTTAGGTCCCTTGCCCATTTCTTAATTGGATCATTCATCTTCCTTTTATTTAGTTGTATCAGCTGTCTGTAGATGTTAGAGATTAAACCTTTATCAGTGGTGTTATTTGCAAATATGTTCTCCCACACCGTGGGCTTTCTTGTTGTTTTGTTGATGGTTTCTTTTGCTGTAAAAAAGCTTTTTATTTTGATGTAGTCCCATTTGTTTATTTTCTCTTTAGCTTCCATTGCCCTAGGGGCAGTATCAGTGAAGAAGTTCTTTTGGCATACGTCTGAGATTTTGCTGCCTGAGGATGCTTCTAGTATTTTTATGGTTTCCCGTCTGATGTTTAAGTCCTGTATCCATTTTGAGTTTATTTTTGTGTATGGTGTAAGTTGGTGATCTAGTTTCATTCTTTTGCATGTGTCTACCCAATTTTCCCAACACCATTTATTGAAGAAACTGTCTTGACTCCATTGTATATTCTTTCCTCCTTTGTCAAATATTAATTGAGCATATTGATTTGGGTTGATATCTGGGTTCTCGATTCTATTCCATTGATCTATATGTCTGTTCTTGTGCCAGTACCAGGCTGTTTTGAGAACAGTGGCTTTGTAATACAGTTTGAAGTCCGGTATTGAGATCCCTCCTACTTTACCCTTCTTTCTCAGGATTGCTGTGGCTATTCGGGGTCTTTTATTGTTCCAAATGAACTGTTGGAGAGTTCTTTCTAGGTCAGTGAAATATGCCCTTGGTATTTTAATGGGGAGTGCATTGAACCTATAGATTGCTTTAGGAAGTATGGACATTTTGATGATGTTGATTCTACCAATCCATGAACATGGTATGTTCTTCCATCTCCTTACATCATCCTCTATCTCTTTTTTCAATGTCGTGTAATTTTCTGCATATAGATCCTTTACTTCCTTAGTTAAATTTATTCCTAGGTATCTTAATTTTTTTGGTGCGATGGTAAATGGAATTGCTTTTTTAGTCTCTGTTTCTGTAGTTTCACTGTTGGTGTATAGAAATGCCATGGATTTCTTGGCGTTAATTTTGTATCCTGCTACATTGCCAAATTCATTTATTAAGTCAATTAGTTTCTTAATGGAGTCTTTTGGGTTCTTTATGTACAATATCATGTCATCTGCAAATAAGGATAACTTTACTTCTTCTTTTCCAATTTGGATGCCTTTTATTTCCTCCTCTTGTCTAATTGCAATGGCTAGTACTTCCAGTACTATGTCAAACAGGAGTGGCGAAAGTGGGCATCCCTGTCTTGTTCCTGTTCTTAGAGGGAATGGTTTTAGTTTTTGCCCATTGAGTATAATGTTGGCTGTGGGTTTATCATATATAGCTTTTATTATGTTGAGGTATGATCCTTGTACTCCCACCTTGTTAAGAGTTTTTATCAGGAAAGGGTGTTGGATTTTATCGAATGCTTTTTCTGCATCAATTGATATGACTATATGATTTTTATCTTTCAATTTGTTTATGTGATGTATCACGTTTATTGATTTGCGGATATTGTACCATCCTTGCATTCCTGGAATAAATCCTACTTGGTCATTAACATTTATTGTTAGCACCCTATGATGGGTCCTCTTGGGGTTTGGCTTTGTGGGGTGCTTGCCTTCAGATATTTCTCAGTTTTCTTTCATGCCAAGCTATCCCATGATTGGTAATAAATCTTATCAATAAGAGAACAAGATCCTAAATTGTTCTTTTTAAAAATTCCTCACCTGAGGATATGTTTATTGATTTGTTTGAGACAAAGAGAGAGAGAGAGAGAGAGAGAGAGAGAGAGAGAGAGAGAGAGAGAGAGAGCGATATGAAAGATATGAAACTATGCCTCCCAGATGTGCCCTGACTGGGGATTGAACCTGATACCCAAGAATGCACTCTGACTGGGAATTGAACCCACAATCTTTGGTGTATGGGACTACACTCCAACCAAATGAGCCACCTAGCCAGGGCTCAGTTGTTCTTTGAGCTGGGTTTTTAATCTGAAGAAAAAACAAATCAGTCAAATGAGCGAATTTATTAATGTATTTATTTCTTCTCATATATTCTCCCTTTATCTTATTTTGAGAATATTATTTTCCCTTAATGAATATCATCTTTCCTTTCCCCTGTAATTTCCTTCTCTGCTTTTGAACAGCTTGCTAGAGGAGCTTTCTTTCTAAGCACAAAGGCTTTGGTCTTTCTAGGGAAGACAAAGGGCTAAATTAAAGGCATAGCCAGTAAATTGCCACTGAGACTTAGTATTCATCCATTTACCTCTGTCCAGTTGACTGCCCCTAGCTCTCTCTTCTCATCCCCTGAAGGTAGGAAGTAAAGAATCACGAAGTTCTTCATTTGAACTTCAGGTATCAGGGCTATAGCAAATGCCTGCCTGGATTTATTAATATCTTCCTTTGGACCAAAAGTGAAAAAGCCCAGAACCATGATCTCAAGAACTGAGGAAATTCAGAATGTAAATATCAACTTTCAGTTACATTTGCAAATCTTTTCCTCTCTTAAAAATACCATACCTCAATTTCTACCTCTATGAATGCATTATTTTGTTAAATGAAGAGATAATTCACACTGTGAATAAATTATTACGACTCAGTTTAAGTGGAAGAAAACTCCTTCACTTGTCCATCCATCCATCCATCCATCCATCCATCCATCTATTCATTAATGGGATATTTACCATATTCTAAGCACTATTTTAAACTCTTGGGTTGTCAAAGATGAATCATGCAGTCCCTGTCCTTGAGAAGTTATGGTTTCTCTAAGGTAACAGCTATTTAATCAGGTTTTGATGTAATATAGCAAATGCGATGATAAAAGGTACAAAGATGAGAAATGATTGAACTACTGTATTTTGATAAATTGGGGGTGTATGTGTGCTATTTATAAAAACTAAATGAAAGTTGCTGATAATGCTTAATTATCTATTGCCTTCTCCCTTCCCTTCTGCCCCCGCTCCCTTCAAGCTTTATTCACAGCAACCATATCTTACATGGTTTGTCAAGCTGCGATAGGCTTGTCAAGAGATTGCACATTCAACATTTTAATAGAAAAAAACTTACCATTTCAAAAAATGTTCAACTACCCTCTTGGCACTCCAAAATGTTTGAGCAATACTTTCTTGGGTCATGGGGCAATATTTATATTTTAGAGAAATACAGGATAAGGGCCGTTATGAATTCCCATGTTATTAAAATTCATTTTTGGCAGTCTGATTTCATTCAAGCCTAGTCTAAATTTCAGATCCTGGAAACTGGTGTATGTTTCAGAGTGTCAAGTAGGTCAGGGCATGGAACTACTTTGGGAAACTTTATACTCTTAGAATTGAGTCATAGGCATAAACCCTGAATGTAAACAAAATAGACAATAAAAATAGAAAATGCTTTCAAAATTTTACTATTGTAGTATCAGAAAACTGTGAAAATTCTATGCTGTGCCCTAACCGGTTTGGTTCAGTGGATAGAACATCAGCCTGAGGACTGAAGTGCCCCAGGTTCGAATCTGGTCAAGGACATATACCTTGGTTGTGGGCACATCCCCAGTAGGGGATGTGCAGGAGGCAGCTGATCAATGTTTCTTTCTCATTGATGTTTCTAACTCTCTATCCCTCTCCCTTCTTCTCTATAAAAAAATCAAATATACATATATAAATTCTAGGCTGCCTAGGGATGATTAATTGTGTGAAGTTATCAATGCTACTCTATAATGTTTATTGGGCTTTAAATACTTAAATTAAAATAGACAACACAGATATATAGTATGTCAGCAACTTAGTATCTTTTTTTGTTTAGGTATTAAATGGATGTTGTTCTGTTTATAATTTATTTTTATTGTCTAAAGCACATGTGTCAAACACAAGGCCCGCGGGCCAAATCCGTCCCGCCAGGCCTTGCAAAGTGGCCCGCACTGCGCTGTCATCACTGCACTCCGCTGCGTTTCCATCACAATGACAGATTATGACTGTTCAGTAAACCATTAGGCCCGTGATTTAGGCTGGATTTTAGATTTTGGCCCCTTCTCTGATTGAGTTCGACACCCCTAGTCTAAAGTATTGCAGATGTCCCTTCCCTGCATTAGCCCCCTCCACTTACTCCTGCACCCTCCAGGCCTTCACCTCACTAGTATCCCTTTCTTGAGGCAACCACTGTGATCAATTTCTTATGTACTTTCTTAGAGATACTCCATGTATATGTATAAGCACATATAATGAAATTATGATAATTATTTTGCTATGGCTACCCAGTTCTCCAAATACCTTTTACTAAAGAATCCACATTCTCCCCACTGATATGAAATAACTTTATCAAATATGAAATTCTCATATGTATTTGTATCTATTTCTGAATTATGCTTTATTTTGTGAACATGACTATAAATTCATGCTAGTACCATGCTGTATTTATTGTTTATTTATTTATTTTTATTGTTGAGAGCTTTACAGATATCTCCCATTTTCTTGCCTTTGCCTCTCTCCACCCAGCTCCCACTACACCCCAGGCCTTCACTGCACTATTGTCTGTGTCCATGGGTTATACCTATATGCATATAAGTTCTTTGGTTACTCTCTTCCCACACTCTCTATCCCCTCTGAGATATGTCAGTCTGTTCCATGCTTCTATGTTTCTGTACCCATTTTGTTCATCAGTTTATTTTGTTTGTTAGATTCCACACATAAGTAAGATCATGTGATATTTTTTTTTCTGACTCGTTATTTCACTGAGCATAATAGTCTCCAGGCAGATCTAAGCTGTCTTAAGGGTAAGATATTCCTTTTACAGGTGCATAGTATTCCATTGTGTAAATGTACCACATCATGTTTATCTACTCATCTACTGATGGACACTTGACCTGTTATGAACATATGGGTGCATATTTTGTTTCTGATTGATGTTTTGGAATTCTTAGGAGATATTCCCAGAAGTGGGATCACTGGGTCAAATGGCAGTTCAATTTTTATTTTTTTGAGGAAACTCCATACTCCTTTCCTTAGTGGCTATAGTAGTCTGCATTTCCACCAGCAGTGTACAAGAATTCCTTTTTCTCCATATCCTTGGCAGCACTTGTTATTTGTTGATTTATTGATGGTAGCCATTCTGGCAGGTGTGAGTTGGTATCTAATTGTAGTTTTAATTTACATCTCTCTAATGAGTAATTAGTAATGTTGAGCATTTTTTCATGTGTCTCTTGGCCATCTGGATGTCCTCTTTTGAGAAGTGTCTATTCAGGTTCTTTTCGCCTTTTAAAATTGGATTGCTTATCTTCCTTTTGTTGAGTTATATGGAACCCACTGTATGGGAGAACATATGTGCCAATGATACCTTTGTAAAGGAGTTAATTTATAAATTATATAAAAAAACACACTGTCTTAATTACTGAAGACAGATATATAATGCATTTTAATTGAGTAATTCCACATCTCTCATTACTTTTTCAGAATTTGAGGCTATTCTGAGTTTAAAAAAATTTTTTTTGGAAATTTTTTTAGATTTATAGAAACAACCATGATTTTCCTGTTATTATGTGTTCATAGAGGCTAAGCATACCAGTAAGTGTGAACAACTACTAATTTTAATTGAGTCAAATATAAAGATATAAAATGCATTATGATATCTTTATAGTTCATGTAAGTGCTTATGAATCAAATATTATTATGCCTTTTTCTACTTCTAGCCCTGCCAGTTATTAACTGTGAGGCCATGGTTAAGTATTTCACCTCTCTAGGTCTCAGTTTTCTTATTTATAGAAAATCCAATTCTAAAAAAAAATATTATGGTTTAACAATCAAATCATTTCTAAAAGAAAAATGTTTAAAAAAAGTTTCCAGGAAAGAAAATTATTCTGAATGTTGGGACTACTATCTATTAATTCCAGTAATTTAGTGTTTAAATTATTTCTGTTCTTCTGATATAATTTTCAGCTAGTCTCCTATGTAGTTCACATGTCTCCTTGTAACATTTACTAATCTTATTTTTTACCAAAGAGAAAGCCAGGCCTCAGCTTAGTCCTTTCAGTAGGATATGGTCTTTAGTTAAATTTAATGTATTGTGATTATATTTATTTTATGGCTATATTCTAAACATTAGAAGAAATATTGCTTTTCCAGTCACTATAGTGACTAAGTTTTCTTTTAACATAAATGTATGTAAGTATAAAAAAATGGAGTCAACTTCTAGAAAAATGTTAAATAATAATAAAGCTGACACACATATAGTAAAAATCACAAAGGTTATTTGAGAATGATTAAAGTTTGGGAAACAATGGATTATGTGATTGAGGCAAAGACTGGCTAGGTAGTCACCAAATCCAATTTCATTTTATTAGCCACATAGGAAGATTACATTTTCAAGACTCTCTTATAGTAAACTTGGGGTAGGTAAATGAGTACTGGTCCATGGAATGTGGGTGAAAGTGTGTGTCCCACTTTTAGGCCTGGCTCCTAAAATATCCCATGAATTCTTCTGCTCATCCTTTCTTCCCTTGTCACTATCCAATTGTAGAGTATCCAGTAAAGGACTCTAAGGCCATAGAGCAGTGGTTCTCAACTTTTCTAATGCCACGACCCTTTAATACAGTTCCTCATGTTGTGGTGACCCCCAACCATAAAATTATTTTTATTATTACTTCATATCTGTAATTTTGTTACTGTTATGAATCATAATGTTCTCGACCCACAGGTTGGGAACTGCTAGCAGGGCCACCTAAGACCATTAGAAAACACAGGTATTTACATTAAGATTCATAACAGTAGCAAATGAAGTAGTTATGAAGTAGCAACAAAAATAATTTTATGGTTGGGGGTCACCACAACATGAGGAACTGTATTAAAGGGTCGCGGCATTAGAAAGGTTGAGAACCACTGCTATAGAGGGTAGTATAGCCAGTAGATGCAAGGAGCCTGAATGCCTGAGTCTCTATTTGAGGAGAGCTGCCCAAGATTGCTGCTGGAAACACATGAAATAACCTTTTACTACTAAGTCACTGAGATTTGGGATAATTTATTACAGTTATAGCAGTTAGCCTACCCTGATTAATATAGTGACCTCTGAGGATTTAAGTACTTTTCACAATGAATTACCCATGCATGGAGAATACTTAGTAAATGTTTGTTAAATAAGTGAATTTTGTCCTATTTTAATCTGTCTTTATTCATAACTGTCAAATGGTAATGTTTTTAGGTATAGGATTGAGGTTTCAGCCCAAGTCACAATCCTTGTTTTGTGACACATTAGACAGTTCCAGTATCCTAGATGACTTTAGCATTTTCAAAATAAAATTGGTTTTAATTACTGTTTTAAAATATATGCCCTATAACACCTTTAAGACAAAAGTTGGTGGGATTGAAAATATGGCACCTTATTGCCCAAAAGATTGGGAGTCTCTGCCTTAAAATATGAATATGAATTCCATGTTCTTACAGAGTTTCTAAGATTAAATTATTTAAGAGTCTACTCTAGAGTAGACCATCCCTCTGCCTCCAGAGGTAAATGTTTTTAACCCCCATAGACACAATAGCTGTTTGTAACTTATAAAATAACAGCAAGCCTCCGGAGGTGAGGTTTCCTTGAGATATTGTATTCTAGGGTCTTAGAAGTTTAATATTCAGGAAACTCTTCTGTGGGGAGGATCAAATAAAATATTATATATTAAAGTCCTTTGTAAAACTTTAAAGTACTATATAACTATAACATTATTGTTAGCCATTGTTCTACTATTAAAGCCCATTTCCTCTTCTTCTGCCTGCTTAATTAGGTAAAACAATTTTCTTCACAGATCATCCACTTAAAATAATATAACTCGAAAGGCAAATTAGAAATATCTAAATTGCATATTTAAATGTCCAAGTGCGGTGTTTCTCCTTTTTCTGCGTCCCGCATGGAAAAACGACAGGTTCCGGAGGGGAGAAACTGGGGATTAAGAAATTAGAGAAAGAAAGAGACAAGAGGCAGAAATAGATTCATAAAGCTGGGAGCTAGGTGGGTACCATCTCTCTGATGGAGAGACAGTCACGCTCACCACAGACAACACAGCATATTTATTGGCTTCCAAAGGGGAGTTTAAGGTCAAAAGGAGTTTCGGGTGTGCCCAGATCCTATTCATCAAAATCTGGGTAAGCTTATTTTTTTGTACAAGATTTAGCAAATCAAGACCTGGGTGAGTCAAGATCCTATTTGTTCCTCATTCCAAGCACAGGGATTAAGAAATCAGTACTGATAACAGGATTCTGCCAGTGCCCCCAGGCTCAGCTGATAAGAATTAAAAGAATGTCCATGTGCTTTCTCAGGCGGCTCTCTACTTCCAAGTACTTGAGTTAGATAGTATGCTCCTAGAATAGGTGTCATAAATTAAAATGGAAAATTTGAGGGTAATTTTCCTATAGAGAACACATTATTGGAAGTAGTATGGTGAAATTGTTCCCCAATTATGAGCCACATTTTCCTTACATGTAGAATTTGGGAAATGATAGAACTTCTCACACAGTGTTGTTGTCATGATTAAATGAAATAATGTATGGGGCACACAGAGGACAATGTCTGGAACATAAAGAGTGCTCAATCAACAGTAGCTCTAACATTATGATGATGATCGTAAACCCAGGCTTTGCAGCCAGACTGCCTAAATTCAAGTCTTAGCTCTGCCGTGTACTAGTTGGGTAATCCTGAAAAAGCTGTTTAAACACTCTGTGTCAGATTTCTCTCATTTATAAAATGGAAATGATGATAGGGTTTATGTCATAAGGTTGTTGTGAGGATCAAATGAGACAATATATACCTTAGACCTTTCTCCCCATCCACAATGGAACTTCCTGAAAAAGATGCCTGGCCTCTTCTTTATTATTTCTCACCCTCCACTGGTAAAGCTCTCATCAAAGTCACAATTTGCTTCATTGTTCATAAAGCCTATAGACATGTTTGATCTGCATCTTACTTGACTTGTTTGTAGTATCAATAAACCCTGACTGATTCCTTATAGAAATACTCTTTTCTGTGGTTTCCATAACACCACCCTCTCTGGGTTTATTCCTTTACCTCTTTCATTCTTTCTTTCTTTCTCTCTCTCTCTCTTTCTTTCTTTCTTTCTTTCTTTCTTTCTTTCTTTCTTTCTTTCTTTCTTTCTTTCTTTCTTTCTTCCTTCCTTCCTTCCTTCCTTCCTTCCTTCCTTCCTTCCTTCCTTCCTTCCTTCCTTCCTTCCTTCCTTCCTTTGTTGCTTTCTCTCTCTCTCTCTCTCTCTCTCTCTCTCTCTCTCTCTCTCTCTCTCTCTCTTTCTCCTCTCTCTCTCCTCTCTCTCCTCTTTCTCCTCTCTCTCCTTTTTCTCTCTCTTCTTTTATAGTCTGCTTCCTCTGCCTGCCCCATAAACCCATAAACTATCTGTTTCTTAGGAATCTGTTTAGGCTTCTTCTCTTGGGGTGATTTGTACTGCTCTCGTGGCTGATAATTCTATTTCTAATATGTGGCTTCATCAGATATATTAAGTTCAAGTCCCATATATTCACCTAAATTATTAATTCACTCTTGAAAAGCTAATAGATACCCAACTGAACATGTATCAACAAAATTGAATGCATCACACAACTCCCATACTTTCCCCCAAGCTTCTTCTCTTCTGTTCTCAGTTAACCATACCAGGAATCTCAGGACAGATTAGACTATTACCCTTCCCTTGCTCTATCAATCTATTCAACAGGTTCTGATATTTTCACCTGAAGGGGCAGGAGAATATAGTGATTAAGAACAGCAACTGCTACTAGTTGAAGGATCATGGGTAAATAATTTAATCTCTCTAGCCTCAATTTCCTTAGTAGTGACCACCACATAGGGTTCTTATATAGGTCAAGTGATACTGAGAGTAAAGTGCATGCTACACTAAACACTAGCCATTGTTATCAATTGCATCCTTCACAGTTCTCTTTACCTTGCAAAACTGCTGCAAGGTTGAGAAAGGTTGGAATGCTCATCTCATGAGGAAGAAGATGATGACTGGTTCCATCTCTGTGATTGGGTCATTGCAATATGATTGACAGGATATACACCGAGTGGCCAGATTATTATGTGCAGTGGGCATTTTCTCTGTTTTCCGCATCCTGCATGGAAAAACGACAGGTTCCTGAGTGGAGGAACTGGGGATTAAGAAATTAGAGAAAGAAAGAGACAAGAGGCAGAAATAGAGTCATCACGCCCGGGCGCCAGGTGGCCGCCACCTCTCTGATGGAGAGGCAGTCACACCCACCACAGACAACAGAGCACATTTATTGATTTCCAAAGGGGAAATGTAAGGTCAAAAGGAGTTTTGGGTGTGCCCAGGTCCTATTCATCAAGACCTGGGTAAGTTCCTCATTTTTTGGTACAAGATTTTGCATATCAAGACCTGGATAAGTCAAGTTACTATTTGTTCCTCATTCCAAGCACATGGATAAAGATAATAAATCAGTACTGATAACTGGACTCTGCCAGTGCCCTCGGGCTCAGCTGATAAGAATTAAAAGAATGTCCATGTGCCTTCTCAGGCAGCTCTCTACAATTATGACCTCTGAACACATAATAATCTGGCCACTCAGTATGTGTGTGTGTGTGTGTGTGTGTGTGTGTGTGTGTGTGTGTGTGTATTAGAGGCCTGGTGCATGAATTCATACATGGGTGGGTCTGGCCAGCCTGGCTAGCGGGAAGGGATATGGGTGGTTGGCCAACCTGCCTATTGGTCGAACTCCTGGTCAAGGGGACAATTTGCATATTAGCCTTCTATTATATAGGATATACACTGAGTGGCCAGATTATTATGCATTCAGAGATCATAATAATCTGGCCACTCAGTTTATATTTGACTGACTTTCATCTACACTGTCTCTTAGAAATGTTTTCCCATCACCTTAGAGCAGAAAAAAAATGTATAGAAAGCCCAAATTTTACAAGTAATACTGTGAAATTGAACTTTTTATTAATGTATCATGCTCAGAGTATTTCCAGGATAGCCTGGTGAACTCATAACTTATACTTTATCTGTTGTGACTTTATTTTGTATTTTAAAACTCTTAAGATGTAATATATGAGACACAGGATGTAGCAAAAAAACTGGAAAAATCTTGGCTAAATCTCAGACAGAGGCCACCCAGTCAGAACTTTTCTAGAACTTGGGATCTGAACTGAGATGTTTGAATCCCCAGGGCCCAGGCTAGTTGGCACTTACAGACTGAGCTATAGCCCTAGCCAGTTTGGCTCAGTGGATAGAACCTGTGAGCCAAAGGGTCCCAGGTTCGATTCCCATCAAGGGAATGTACCTTGGTTGCAGGCTCCTCCCCAGCCCAGTGCCTGGTCAGGGCTTGTGCAGGAGGCAACCAATTGATGTGTCTTGCTCACAGTGATGTTTCTCTCTGTCTTTCCCTCGCTCTTCCACGCTCTCTAAAAATTAATGGAAAAACATCCTTGGGTGAGAATTAACAAAAGAAAAAGAAAAAGAAGAAAAAGGAAAAGAAAAAAGACTCAGCTGTAGTGATGGAAAGGTAGGTGTGTGTGTATATGAATTCAAAAGAAAATATATGCTCATAAAAAAGATATATAATCAGCTTTCGCCAAAATTGTAAAACCCTCATTTCTTCAAACAAAAATTTTACATTTTCTATGAACTGTGCAAGGTACTGAATTTCCTTCATTAAGGATCTAATGTTTGCAACCAGAAAAAAAAATAATTGTAAATTTGTGTGTCTGCATATGGGTGCTATAAAAATGAGAACTGGTGGTCAGTGAGAAAACTTGTAGAAGAATTTACCTCAGAATATATGAAATTAATGTTACCTGGTGTCTTCTAGTGCTCTCCTTCTGTTTATTTGTTTTAAAAATCTTTATTGTTGAAAGTATTATATATGCCCCCCTTTTCCCTACTGACCCCTTCTAGTCCAGCCCCTCCTCCTGTTATGAAATCAGGGCAAAAAGAATGCTTGTCTCCATTTAAATCACTTATCTAAGTTGAAATTCATGCCATGAACTACTAAAGTTCCTTTCTGGAAAGAACGTCACTCACTTTGAAACAGCAGTTTAGAAAACCAGAAGCTCAGCAGCTATGGAATTTCCTCTCTTTACTCCTATCCATCCCAGCATCACAAACATGATAAAGCAGTGAGAAATAAGCCACATGAAAGAATCCTGTTCTTAGAAAAGGGAGCCTAGAAGAGAGGAGGATCCAAGATGGCTGCACAGGTAAACACCTAACCGCAGCCGCGCACAACAATTTCAATAAAATACAACTAAAATATAAAGTGGACATTAACCAGAACTACAGGAAAGTCGACTGACTGGAAATTCTACAACAAGAAGCAAGGAGAAAACCAGAAGGAAGAGCGGAGGAGCTGTAAAAACCTAAGGTACGGAGACATGCAGCGCATGCGGAGAGGACAGAGCCGGAGAGGAGGGGGCGACTGAGTGCCTGGCTGGTGTTCCCTAGCGGGAAGGAGATAAAAGCTCCAGACTATGCTGAGCCCCAGTTCCGACTGCTCTGAACCCCAGTTCTAGGCCAGACCCCGGGGACCCAGGCTCAAACAGAGGGAGACTGGGCTGTAAGGTGGAAACCCAAGGGAGTGGCAAAAGGCAGAGCCCCCGGAGGCGTGCACATTGCGCACAGAGAAGGGACTGTTGGCTGTGCCACAGGATTGCCCTGGCAGGAAGGAGACAAAAGCTCCAGACTGCTCTGAACCCCACTTCCAACCCACTTCCAACTGAACTGAACCACAGTTCCGGGCTCATTGGGGGAGAGACTAGACTGTTTGGTAGCAGGTGAAACTTGAGGGCACCTCACTCTCAGAGGTGCTTGCAGTGAGTACCAAAGGACCCTGAGGAATACTGAGACTCAGGAGCCGCATAGGGTGTAGCTGACGTGACTAATTGAAGCCAAGGCTGTAGGCTCCACCCTGAAACTCTGCCCCATCAGGGAAGCTGTGAAAATGCCCAGACAAGGAAATAGATCACAAACGAAAGAAATGGAGGACAAAAAGTGACTGGATATAGAGTTCAAAACCACACTTATAAGGTTGTTCAAGAATCTCTTAGAAAAGGCCAATAAAATAAACGAGCCCTTTGAGGATATGAAAAGGGATCAACTAGAAATAATAAAGGATCAACAAGAAATAATAAAGGATCAACAAGAAATAAAGCATACATTGTCTGAAATAAAAATATTATACAGAGTCCTAAAAACAGAATGGAAGATCGCAAGAATCAAGTCAAAGATTTGGAACATAAAAAGCCAGAAGTCATTCCTCCGCAGAAGCAAGAAGGTAAGAGAATCCAGAAAATTGAAGATAATGTAAGAAAACTCTGGGACAACTTCAAGCGAACCAACATCAGGATTATGGGGGTCCCAGAAGATGAGAGAGAGCAAGATATCAAAAACATACTGAAAGAAATAGTGACAGAAAACTTCCCCTACCTGGTGAAAGAGTTAGACTTACAAGTGCAGGAAGCTCACAGAACTCCAAACAAAAGGAATCAAAAGAAGACCACACCAAGACAAATCATAATTAAAATGCCAAGAGCAAAAGACAAAGAGAGAATATTAAAAACAGCAAGAGCAAAGCAGGTAGTTACCTATAAAGGAGCACCTATACAATTGTCAGCTGATTTCTCAACAGAAACCATGCAGGCCAGACAGGAATGGCAAGAAATATTCAAGGTGATGAATAGTAAGATCCTACAGCCAAAAATAATCTACCCAGCAAAGCTATCACTCAGAATTGAAGGCCAGATAAAGAGTTTCACCAATAAAAAAAAAAGCTAAAGGAGTTCATCACCACCAAACCAGAATTATATGAATTGCTGAAGGGGGTTCTTTTGGAAGAGATATTAAATAAAGATAAAAACTATGAACAACAAATATGTAACTATCAACAAGTGAATCTAAAAACCAAAAAATTTTTAAAAAATCTGATGAACAATATTAACTGTTGAATACAATAGAATCAGAGGTATGGAAGGAAAGTGAACTGACGATTCTCGGGGAAAAGGGGAGATGGGGATGTGGGAAGAGACTGAACATAAACTGTGCACCTATGGGTGAGGACAATGATGGGTGGGGAAAGGGCAGAGGGTGGGGTGGGAGCCTGGTGGAGGGAGCAACAGGGGGAGGGGGGGAAGAGGAACATCTGTAATAGTATGAACAATAAAGATTTAAAAATAAAAAATAAAAAATAAACAAAAACCACAATGCAGACGGAGAAAGGGGCCACAGAAGAAAGGAAAGCACTTTTCCTGCTTTGTAAGGTGCTCCATGTTTTCGTTTTGCACTGGGCCCTACAAATTATGCGCCTGGCTTGCTGAATTCAAATCTTCAGGGAAGAGTCAGGGATTTTGCATATTCATCAAGATGCCAACATAACTGCTATGTTCTACAGACTCTTTCCAATCAGCATATAAATATGTTCAATTTTTGCAGGGCTAAACAAATAGACTGGCAAACCAAACACCCAATACCACCTCTCTCTGAAGCCTTTTACTATGGACTTGAAATAGTCTCTATGCACTGTCTGTACTTCTCCATCTACTGCAAACCAACTGCAGTTGCTAGCATTCCATAGAAACTGGTCTTGCCAAGGTCAGCAAGTACATTTTATCCTAAAAAAAAAAGGGGGGGGGGGAGCCTAGTCCAGCACCTAGTGGAGGATGTGCTCCATTCTAGTGAGACATTTTTTTCAATCATATAGAAAAAAAATGCAGTTTTCTTTTGAAAAAATAAAAATTTAAAATTTTAACACTTAAAAGTCAGGGATATATATATATATATTTGTTGGCTTTTTAATTCCAAAACATATTGGGACTATTAGAAGATTCAAGAAAGTGTGGAACTATTATAGACAATTTTTCAACCTAAGTTTTTTCAAGATTCTCTTGCAGATTAAAAATTTTGATGAAGAAGGTTCTTTATGACTTGATCTGGCCCCCGTTTAGCTGACTTTGAAAGGGCCTTATGCATATCAGATATTTGTGTAACTTGGATCAGTGTTCATTAACATAGTTTCATAACCAATGAGGGAGCCAGATTTTTTGGTGCTTACTTCATTTAAAAAATTTTGGAGGGGTATATTTCTAAAAAATAATACAAAAACACCTTACCTTTGTAAACTTTGTAATAACACATAGCCACGTGGACAAATTGCAAGGGCCCTCCTCCTAGTGATGGATCTTGAAACTTAAACTATATTAGCTTCAAGGTAAATCTGCCTGTGTTCCCAACATTTTGAAAGGTGCTCATGTGTTCAGTAGGAAGGATGCAAGGAGGGTGGAGAGAGGCATGTTGGTGATGATCAATGTCAGTGTAGTAAAAGCAAGAAAAGAAACCCCAAATTGTTTAAAGAAGTGGGAACTCTCCATAGTACATGAAGAAAACACTAAATTCTTGAAAATGTTCAAAGAAAGTTGGTCTCTACTCTCACACATAATTAGATTTGTTATGTTTTTGTTCTCTTAGTCTAGTCTCAAAAAATGCCAATCTATTTCTTTATGATGTTCCATGGATAGAATTGATACAATATTAAATTAGCTACTTAAAAAAATCTTCATTGCTGAAATGTGAAATGTCCACATTAGTGTTCATCTCTGTGCATACTGCTCTCTTATTTAACCTCACAAACTTTACTTTTGACTGTTATTTGATTGCCTGAAGGAGGAAAATAGCTCATGTACTTAAAGTTTATTATTAACCAGCATTTTAAGTGTTAGAAAATTGAATAGTGTTACATAAACTTTGATTCATTAAGGTATTAAAATTGTATCCTTTTTTGAACCAAATGCATTCATCTTTATTTTTTGTTTATTTTTATTGTTGACACTATTACAGATGTATCCCATTATTATCTCCCCTTTGTTATTGTAAAGCTTAGACATAACTTATGAAATGGTTATATATCCTTTTAAAAAGTCAACATTCCACAAATCACAACGTAGAAAGTAGCTAATTATTTTGGAAAACGAGGGGAAATTTTAAAATACATTTACCAAATGTGAAATCTCTGCACTGTTGGAACCACCATTGTCCATGAACAGTAGTTGTGTTGGGTTATTTAATCATATAGCTTTAGTTGTAAGGAGCAATTTCAGGGGCAATTTATTTCTTAAAAGGCTTCTAAAATATAGGTGGCTGTTTCTTAAAGAAAACCTGCTGTATGAAAACCCAAACTTTACAAAATTGGAAACTTAGGGGGTGATAAATGACATAATAAGTTATTCTTTTCTTTAAAAGGGTAGCCATGGAGTTTCTTTAAATAACGTATTTCTCTAGTGTAGTTCAAATGTAGTAGAAAGACACTTTTTATAGCCTTCGCTTCTGGCTGGCTGTGCTCTGGGAAAGCCTGTTCTTCACCTCTCTTAGCTACAGTTTTTCTCTGGCAGAATAGGAATTACAACCTTCCAGATAGTTTTGAGAATTTAATGAGATACTATGTGGCAACATAGTGCCTGACATGTGACAATTACTTTATAAATGCTACCTGAAAGTACTGATTTAGAATATTTCTTATAAAGAAAACAGATTTACTTCCCCTGGGTATTTTTATTTATTTTCTTGGATAAATTTTTTGGTTGTTTTTAGGTTTACTAATGACATTTATGATGGTAAGAATTAAAAATACACTTATGCACATTTTAATGAAAGTAATTTTAGCAACCTGTTTGTAATAGCATTTCATAAGTCCATTTATTAAAAATAAACTATAGTGCTCACTTCAGCAGCACAAACTCTAAAATTGGAATGTTGCAGAGAATATTAGCATGGCCTCTGTGCAAGGATGACATGCAAATTCATGAAGCCTTCCATATTTTTTACATCAGGACAGAAGGGAATGGAATGAAGTATACAAAGTGATGCAAAGCAAGGGACTGAAATAAAGAATATTCTACCCAGCAAGGCTATCATTCATAATTTAATGGGAAATCAGGAGTTTAGTAGGCAAAAAAAAAAAAAAAATGCTAAGGGAGTTTATTACCACCAAGCCAGCAATGTAATAAATGCTAAAGGGACTGCCAAAAAAAGAAGAATTAGAAAGAGAAGGAACAGAGGCATAAAGAGTAAAAATGGCAACAAACAAGTACCTATCAATAATAACCTTAAATGTAAAGGGATTAAATGCTCAAATCAAAAGACATAAGGTAGCTGAATGGTTAAGAAAACATGACCCATATACACTGAGTGGCCAGATTATTATGATCTTTGAATGCATAATAATCTGGCCACTCAGTGTGTGTGTGTGTGTGTGTGTGTGTGTGTGTGTGTGTGTATTAGAGGCCCAGTGCATGAATTCATGTTAGGTGGGGTCTGGCCAGCCTGACCAGGGGGAGAGGACATGGGCAGTTGGCCAGCCTGCCTGCTGATTGAACTCCTGGTCAAGGAGATAATTTGCATATTAGCCTTTTATTATATAGGATATACACTCAGTGGCCAGATTATTATGCATTCAGAGATTATAATATTCTGGCCACTCAGTGTATGTATATGTTCTCTACAAGAGACTCACCTCAGAACAAAGGACACACACAAACTGAAAGTGAAGGGATGGAAAAATATTTTTCAGGAAAATGCAAATGAAAAAAAGCTGGAGTAGCAATACTTATATCAGACAAAATAGACCTCAAAGTGAATTCCATAACAAAAGATAAGAAAGGTCACTTAATAATACTGAAGAGAGCAATTCATCAAGAGTATATAACTCTGATAAACATATTTGTACCCAATTCAGGAGCACCCAAATACATTAAAAAAAATTCTGGAAGATATCAGGAAAAGATTGATAGCAATACAGTCATAGTAGTGGAATTTAATACCCCATTGAAACCACTGGATTAATTCTCTGGACAACAATCAGCAAAGAAACAGCAACTCAAAACAAATCACTAGATCATATGGAATTAATTGACATCTTCAGAACATTTCGCCTAAAAAGCTATGAAATATACATTCTTCTCAAGTGCACATGGGACATTTTCAAAGTTATACCACATATTAGGTCACAACCAAAGCATCTACAAATTCAAGAAGATTGAAATCATATCAAGCATCTTCTCAGACCACAATAGCATAAAATTAAAAATCAACTACAATAAAAACAATCAAAAACAATCTAACACATGGAGGCTAAATAGAATGCTATTAAACAATAAATGGGTTACCAAAGAGATCCAAGAAGAAATAAAAAAAAACATTCTGGAAACAAACAAAAATGAAATAAAAACAACCCAAAATCTATGGGACACAGTGAAAGCAGTCATGAGAGGGAAGTTCATAGATCTATAGGCCTACCTAAAACAAACAAACAACAACAACAACAAAAAACCACTAACAAACAAAACAAAAAAAAAACAAGGAAAACTGATAATATGCTATCTAATTCTACAACTTAAAGAACTAGAAAGAGAGCAACAAAAAAAACCCAGACTAGCCAAAACTGTTTTGGCTTAGTGGATAGAGCATCGGTCTTCAGACTGAAAGGTCCCAGGTTTGATTCCGGTCAAGGGCATGTATATTGGTTGTGGGCACATCCCCGGCTGGGGGTGTGCAGGAGGCAGCTGGTTGATGTTTCTCTCTGATGTTTCTAGCTCTCTATCCCTCTCCCTTCCTTTCTGTAAAAAAATCAATCAAATATATTTAGAAGGAAAAAAAGAAAAGAAAAGAAAAACCCAGACTAAAAAGAAAGAAAATAATAAAGATCAGAGTGGAAATATAAGACATAGAGAGCTAAAAAAGAAAACAAAAATATACAAAAGATCAATAGAACCAAGATCTGGATCTCTGAAAGGATAAACATGATTGATGAACCTCTAGCCAGGCTCACAAAGAAACAAAGAGAGAGGACCCAAATTAAAAAAAAATGAGAAATGAAAGAGGTGAAGTAACAACTTATTCCACCAAAATATAAAGGACTGTAAAAAAAAAATACTATGAACAACTCTATTCCAACAAACTGGACAACCTAGATGAAATGGACATATTCCTGAAAAAATACAATCTTCCAAAACTCACTCATAAAGGGTGAGAAAACCTGAATAGGCTGAAAACAACTGATAAAAATGAAGCAGTAATAATACCAATAATAATAATAAACTTCCAGCAAATCAAAGCACTGGTCTGGATGGCTTCACAGAGGAGTTTTACCAAATATTGAACACCTATCCTCCTCAGATTATTCCAAAAAATTCAAGAGGAAGAAACACTTCCAAACTCTTTCTATGAAGCCAGCATTACCCTAATCCAAAAAACCAGATAAATAAACTACAAAGAAAGAGAATTACAGGCCAATATCCCTCATGAACATAAATGCCAAAATCCTCAACAAAATATTGGTAAATCACATCCAGCAATACATTAGGAGGATCATAAACCGTGACCAAGTGGGATTTATTTTTTGGGATGCAGGCTGGTACAATATCTACAAATCAATAAATATGATACATCATATAAACAGATTGAGATAAAAACCACACAATCATATCAACTAATGTAGAAAAGGCATTGACAAAGTCCAACACCCTTTTTTGAACAAAGCTCTCAGCAAAGTAGGAATAGAGGGATCATATCTCAACATACAAACACCTGATATGACAAACCTATAACCAACATCATACTCAATGGGCAAATACTAAAATCCTCCCCTAAGAACAGAAACAAAACAGGGATGAGCACTTTCACCAATTGTCTTCACCATAGTACTGAAAGTACTAGCCATAGCAATGAGGCAAAAAAAGAAAAGAATTAAAAGGTATCCAAATTGGAAAAGAAGTAAAATTGTAATTATTTTCAGATGACATGATAAAAAATCCTAAAGACTCCATTATAAACTACTAGACCTAATAAATGAATTTGCCAACATAGCAGAATACAAAATTAACACCGAGAAATCTATGGCATTTTTATATACCAATAATGAACTCACAGAAAGAGAAACTAAAAGACCAATTCCATTTACCATTGCAACAACAACAACAAAAAAAAATTAAGATACCTAGGAATAAACTTAACTAAGGAGGTAAAAGACCTTGAATCTGAAAACTACAGTACATTGAAAAAGGATATAAAGAAAGACAAACAAATGGAAGAACATACTGTGTTCATGGACTGGAAGGATCAACATCATTAAAATGTACATACTTTCCAAAGCAATGTACAGATTCAATGAAATTTTATTAAAATACCAATGAAATATTTCCCAGACCTAGAACAAACCCTCCAAAAATTAATATGGAATTAAAAAGGCCCATAATAGCCACAGTAATCCTACAAATAAATAAATAAATAAATAAATAAATAAATAAATAATAACTAACAATGTTGGAGGAATCACAATACCAGATATCAACCTATATTACAAAAGCCACTATTCACAAAACTGCAACTGACACAAAAACAGACATATAGAGTAATGGAACATAACAGAACCAGAAATCAACCCAAGCCATTATGTTCAATTAATGTTTGACAAAGGAGGCAAGAGCATAAAATAGAGTCAAGAAAGTCTCTTCAATAAATAGTATTGGGAAAATTAGACAGATACATAAAAAAAGTGAGACTAGACCACCAACTTAAACCATACACAAAAATAAACTCAAAATGGATAAAGGACAAAATCTTAGAAGAATCCATAGGTAGCAAAATATTAGACATATGTCATAGCAATATCTTTACTGATACATCTCATAAGACAATGGAAACTAAGGAGAAAATAAACAAATGAGACTATATCAAAATGAAAAGCTTCTGTATAGCAAAAGAAACAATAATAAAATAATAAGAAAGCCCACTGCACCATAGAACATATTTACTAATGTTACATCTGATAAGGGTTTAAACTCCAAATTTATAGGGAACTCATACAACTTTAAAAAAGGAAGATAAAAATCCAACCATAAAGTAGGCAAAGGACCTAAATAGATACCTTTTGAAAGGAGGCATACAAAAGGTCAAGAGACATATAAAAACATGCTCAATGTCACTAATCATCCAAGAGATGAAAATCAAAATGACAATGAGGTACCATCTCACACTTGTAAATGGCCATCATCAACAAATTAATAAATGACAAGCACTGGCAAGAATATGAAGACTGGGGCAGCCACTGTGAAAAACAGTATGAAGTTTTCTCAAAAATTAAAAATGGAACTGCCATTTGACCCAGTAATCCCACTTCTAGGATTATATCCCAAGAAATCAGAAACACCAATCAGAAAGAATATATGCACCCCTATGTTCATAGCAGCACAATTTACAATAGCTAAGATTTGGAAACAGCCTAAGTGCACATCAGCGGATGAGTGGATTTAAAAACTGTGGTACATCTACACAATGGAATACTATGCTGCTTTAAAAAATAAAGAACTCTTACCATTTGCAACAGCATGAATATACCTGGAGCACATTATGCTAAGTGAAATAAGCCAGACAGAGAAAGATAAATATCACATGATCTCACTCATTTGAGGAATATAATGGACAACATACACAGATGAACAAAAATAGATCCAGAGACACTGAAGCATTGAACAGGCCATCAAACCTCAAAGGCAGGGGAGGGGAGGGTAGGAGGGGGTAAGAGACCAACCAAAGAACTTGTATGCATGCATATAGGCATAACCAGTGGACACACAGAGTATGGGTATGAGGCATGTGCTTCTGGGTGGGAGTGGGCAGGGAGAAGTTAATGTGAGTAAAAGGAAACATAAGTAATACTTTCAACAATAAAGAATTAAAAAAAATAAACTCCAAAGTAGTACTTTCAAATAACTAGATAATATTTATTTTTGAGAGTTTCTTGTGGCAGAGTAAATGGAAGCTATACTGACACTCTGCCAGGACCAAACTGCAATTGCAACTAAACTGTAGAAAATCCATATAAGTGGAGACTCATAGAGAATGGTAGGAAATGCTGGATGGGCTCCCACAGACAGCAGCTGAAGTTCTGAAGCCATATTTCAGCTGGCGGGGGGCAGGGAGGGGGAAGATTCCCACTGAGAACTCTGGGGTATAAACCCCATGCTTGGTTCCCCAGCACAGAGAACCAGGACTAAGAAAAAGATACCCACATAACATATGGCTGTGAAAAGCAGCACGGTTGTTGTTTGCCAGGTAGAGATGGCTGGAAATGCAGGCCAATGCACAAAATTTAATGTGCAGCCACACACCTTAGAGTTAGACTCTAGCAGAGGGAGGATAGAATGGATTAGAGCTGGGTGAGGAGGATCCAGGGTTGGGGGCTCTGGGATTAGAGCTCAGAAGGTAGCCTTTCTGGTTTCCAGTGCTGAATTAGTCCCTCATACTGCAGAGAACAACTTTCTCCAGCAGACCTTTACCATCCAGGCAGCTTTTGCCTGAGTGGGTGGGGTGGGGGGGTGATTGCTCCACCCTGATGGAAAACCTCTAGCTCCACTGTGTGGTTAATTGCCTGAGGTTAACCAAGACTGAATAACAATCAAACTGTAGGCAGAGGCTAATTTCTGGAGGCTTTTAGTTTTTGCCTGATCTCCTTTTGGGCCCAGGGCTAGGAAAAACAGACCTTGGTGCACATCTTGGTCCTTTTGAAAGACACCCACCCCAGCAGAGGGAGCCATAAGCTGTGGATTGCTGATAGCTCCAAATGGTACTCAGGACCAGTCACAAACAGCATCTGACATTGTCCTGCACCAGAGATTGGGAGTTTTAGCAGATCTAACTAATATCGATACATAGACATAAGCCCAAACAACCAGCGAAAATGGGGAGACAAAAAACAAGCCCCAAGTAAAAAAATGAGAGAATTCTCCAGAAGAAGAGCGAAATGAAATGGAGATAAGAAATGTGTCAGATATAGAGTTCAGAATAATGATTGCAAGGTTGCTCAAAAGCATGAAAAAAAAAAAATATATATATAGAAACTATGAAAAAAGACCAGTCTGAAATGAAGGATGACAGAGCACTAATAAAGAACACATCGAAAGAAATGAACAAAAGATTAGGAGAAACCTAGGATTGAATCAGTGAATTAGAAAAAAAATCACCCAATCAAAGACTCCCTCCTCCCACCAAAAACAAAAACAAAAACAAAAAACAATTAAAAAAACAAGACAGCTAAAAGGAGCTGCGAGACAACATGAAACAACAATATTCATGTTATAGGAGTACCAGAGGCTATCATAGGAGTGCCAGAGGACTAGAGAACCTGTTTGAAGACATGTCAAAAAACTTCCCTAACCTGGTGAAGGAAAAATTCACACAATTTCAGGAGGCACACATAGTCCCAACAAGGAAATCCCAAACATGTCCATACCCAGACACAACATATTTAAAATGCCAAAAATTAAAGACAAAGAAAGAATCTTGCCTTTGCTGGTTTGGCTCAGTGGATAGAGTGTCAGCCTGTGGACTAAAGGGTCCCAGGTTTGATTCTGGTCAAGGGCATATGCCTGGGTTTTGTGCTCAGTCCCCAGTGCGGGGGCATGCAGGAGGCAGCCGATCAATGATTCTCTCTCGTCCTTGAAGTTTCTATCTACCTCTTTCTCTCCATTCCTCCCTGAAATCAATAAAGATATATTTTAAACAAAGAATCTTAAAGGTAGCAAAAGAAAATAAATTTGTTGCCTACAAAGGAGCTCCCATAAGGCTGTTAGTTGAGTTTTCATCAGAAACTATAGTCCAGAAGGGAATGGCATGAAGTATTCAAGGTAATGAAAAGTGAGGATCTAAAACCAAGATTACTATATCCAACAAGGCTATTATTCAAAACAGATGGTGAAATAAAGAGTTTCCCAGACAAAAACATGCTAAAGGCATTTATCACCACCAAACCAACACTGCAAGAAATGTTAAAGATGTTGCTGTAAGAAGAAACAGAGAAAGAGAGAAATAAAGGAATAAATAATAAAACTGGCAGTAAATAAGTACTTACCACTAATATCCTTAAATGTAAATGGATTAAATGCTCAAATCAAAAGATGTAAGGTAGTGAATAAATTTTTTTAAAATGACCCAAATATATGCTGTCTACAAGAAACCCACCTCATAACAAAAGACTCACATAGGATGAGAGTGAAGGGATGGAAAAAAAATTCTGTGCAAATGGAAATGAAAAAAAAAAAAAAAGCTGGGGTAGCAATGCTTATATCTGATCAAATAAAATTCAAGTTAAGGCCATCACAAGAGATAATAAAGGTCACTACATAATACTAAAAGAATCAATCCAACAAAGGGATATAACCCTGGTAAATATATGTATATGTAACCAATATACAATAGAAGCACCTAACTATCTAAAAAACAAAAAAACAAACTTCTGGAGGACTTTAAGGGAGAGATAAATAGCAATATTGTCATAGAAGGGGACTTTAATACCCCACTGAATTCATTGGATAGATATCCCAGACAAAAATTAACAGACACTGTGACTTTAAATGACACAGATGATCATATGGATTTAATTGCTATTTATAGAATATTTTACCCCAATGCTGCAGAATATACATTCTTCTCAAGTGTACATGGGTCTTTCTCAAAGGTAGACCACATGTTAGGACACAAAACAACTCTACAAGTTCAAGAAGATTGAAATCATATCAAGAATCTTCTCTGGTCACAATGGAATGAAATTAGAAATCAATTACAGTAAAAACACTTAAAAACATCCAAACACATTAAGGCTAAATAGCATGTTATTATACAGTTAATGGGTTACCAATGAGATCAAGAAATAAATAAAAAAAATTCCTGAAAACAAATGAAAATGAATACACAACAATCCCAAATCTCTGGAAATAGCAAAAGCAGTCCCGAGGGTTTATAGATCAATGGAACAGAACAGAGACCCCAGAAATCTACCAAAGCCATTAAACTCAATCTTTGACAAAAGAAGCAAAACATGCAATGGGATAAAGACAGCATCTTTAACAAATGGTGTTGTGAAAATTGGACAAATACCTGCAAAAGAAGAAGAAGAAGAAGGAAGAGGAGGAGAAGGAGGAGGAGAAGGAGGAGGAGGAGGAGGAGGAGGAGGAGGAGGAGGAGGAGGAGGAGGAGAGGAAGGAGGAGGAGGAGGAGGAGGAGGAGGAGGAGGAGGAGGAGGAGGAGGAGGAGAGGAGGAGGAGGAGGAGGAGGAGGAGGAGGAGGAAGAAGAAGAAGAAGAAGAAGAAAGAAGAAGAAGAAGAAGAAGAAGAAGAGGAAGAAGAAACTAGACCTCCAACTTACCTCATACACAAGAATAAACTCAAAATGATAAAAGACTTAAATGTAATTCATGAAACCATAAAAATACTAGAAGAAGCCATAAGCAGCAAAATCTCAGACATCATTCATTACAATATGGTTTTAGATATATCTCCTCAGGCAAAGGAAATAATGGAGAAAATAAATAAACGGTACTACATCAAGTAAAAAGCTTCTGCAAAGCAAAAAACAAAACAAAACAAAACCCAAAACCCTCCACCATCAAACAAAAAGGAAACCCACTGAATGGAAGAACATATTTGCTAATAATACATTTGATAAGGGGTTAATATCCAAAATATACAAGGAACTCATACAACTTAACAAAAGGAGGACAAACAATCCAATTAAAAATGGGGCAAAAGATCTGAATAGACATTTCTCCAAAGAGGACATACAAGTGGCCAAGAGACATATGAAAAAATTCTCAAAGTCACTAATATTAGAGAAATACAAATTAAAACCACAATAAGATATCACCTCACACCTGTCAAAGTGGCTATCATAAAAAAAATCAACAAATAGCAAGTATTGATGAGGATGTGGAGAAAAGGGAACACTAGTTCACTGTTGCTGGGAATGCAGACTGGTATAGCCACTATGGGAAACAGTATGGAGTTGACTCAAAAAATTAAAAATGGAACATCTATTTGACCCAGCAATTCCACTTCTGGGAATATATCCTAAAAAACCTGAAATACCAATCAGAAAGAATATGTACACTCCTATGTTCATAGCAGTGTCATTTACAATTAGAGGCCCAGTGTACAAAATTTGTGCACGGTAAGGTCCCTAGGCTTGGCCAGTGATCAGGGCCATCTGGGCCTTCCAGCTGCCAGCCAGGGCCTTTCTTCATTCCGTGCTGCCCCCCTGGTGATCAGTACACGTCATAGCAAGTGATCAAACTCCTGGTCTCCAAGTCAAATTCCCAAGAGAACACTTTGCATATTAGCCTTTTGTATATATAGATAGCTAAGATTTGAAAACAGCCCAAGTGCCCATCAGTAGATGGATAAAAAAGCTGTGGGACATTTACACAGTGGAATACTATATAGCTATAAAAAAGAGGGGTCCCTTACACTTTGGGACAGTATAAATGGATCTGGAGAATATTATGCTAAGTGAAATAAGCCAGTCTGAAAAAGACAAATATCACATTATATCACTTATTTGTGGAAGCTAATGAACAAAATGAAATGACCAACAAAATAAGACCTGAAGCCTGAAGGCATGGAACAGACTGACATATCTTGATGTGGGGTTGAGTAAGACAAGAATAGATAGACCAAATACCTTATATATTTAATATGCATAGCCCATGGACATGGGCAATAGGATGGTGAAGACCTGGGGGTAGGTGAGTAGGGGCTGGGAGGAGGGGGGGTTAAGGGAAGGAAAATGGGAGTCATCTGTAATACTATTGTATTAACAATAAAAAATATTTAAAAATATTAATTGAGCTTAATTGGCTTAGGTCAATTTCTGGGTTCTCTGTTCTGTTCCATTGGTGTATATGCCTCTTCTTGTACCGGTATCCAACTGTTTTGATTATAGTGGCTTTATAATATAGCTTGATATTTGGTATTATGATCTCTTCAACTTTGTTCTTCTTTCTCTAGATTGCTGCAGCTATTCCAGGTCTTTTTTTGTTCCATATACACTTTTTGAATATTTGTCCTAGATCTGTGAAATATGCCTCCCACACATGTGCTCTGATCTGGGCTTGGGATCAAAATTTGCAACCCAGGTATGTCCCCTTGATTTAGAATTGAACCATGACATTTTGGTGGATTATTTGTTCCAGTTTTGTGAAACACATAGCTGGTATTTTGACAAGAATTGCATTGAAAATATAAATTGCTTTGTATATTATGAACATTTTAATGATGATAATTCTTATCATTAGCATGTTATATGCTTTCATTTACTTGATATATTTTGCAACTTCTTTCTTCAGTGTCCTAATATTTTCTGAGTACAGATCGTTTACCTTCTTGCTTAAATTTATTCCTAGGCTTTGTTTGATAAAATTGTGAATGGAATTATTTTCTTAATTTCTCTTTTTGATAGTTCATTATTGTTGTATAAAAATGCAAGTTCTTTTTCTGAAGAGATCTTGCCACTCTGACTTTTTGTCTCCTCATTTTTCATTCTAGACCAGGTTTACTTAGCTCTCACAGTGTCCTGCTTTTTCTCTTTAACACTTAGCACAACTGTAACTAAATAATTATTTCTGTCATCAATTGTTTAATATTTGCTTTCTTAACTAGATAGTAAACTCCAGGAGAACAAGGATTGCGTCTATATTGTTGTAATTGTATCCTTGGCAACTTTACACAACCTGGACCACAGTATATGATAATTCAGAGTTGGTTGAATTAATTAAGGAAAGGAAGAGCACAACATAGTATATTGCAAAATGGGCACACTTATGTGGGCCTCACAAAGTTATTGAGAGGATTATAACAAAGAGGATGCACATAGATGTCTGGCACATAGTAAGTACTCAACAAATGTTCTAAAGAGCACCTAAACTATTTATAGATTTGGTGAGGTATTTTTGTTGGGTGTTTTAGAGTGGAGGAGAATGAGAAAAGATTGTATTAGACATCTAAAAATAATTTCATATTATCTACTGTGGCTTACCAATATTTGTTCTACAATCATTCCATGCACATAAAAGGTAGTTTCTCCTGACAATAGAGTCTTCTACTTAAATATAAACTCTTCTATTCATTTTCTAGGTTTTATGAAGATAGTTTATCATAAGAGCAGGCAGTATGTCTGTTGGCTCTTTCATAGTTAAAATATATTTTGGAAGAACTAGATTCTACTATGTGAGCTGACAGGATTTTCCAAAAATCAAGATGGCTAATAGTAATAGGGGAAATGATCTGATTTCTATTTTAAGGTGTGGTAAGAATCTTAGAGATGTAGGTGAAAAACTTGTAAAAACTGGTCTTCTGCTTAGACTTCAAATCATTGGAATCTAATGGGATCTGTAAAAACTCTAGGAGAAAGGGCTTGGGGGAATCATAGTGGAATATGACTGATCTGAAAGCCTTTGTGAGGAGCCCTGAATCAAAGTTTGCAGTTGCCTGAGCTTTGAATCCCTCTCTCCAGCTGGCCAGTGATGCCACACTGGCAGCATTAACCTCAGGGTCATTCTTTTTTTAAACAATTATGTTTAATTTGTAAATGTGATTTCCAAATGCACAAGCTCTCCTGCCCTCCCCTGAATCCCCCTGTCAAAGAATGCGTGAATTCACATACATCCTGTCTTAACTGTGTAGGGAAAAATTCTGGTCAGGAGACATTGTTTCACATCCTGGGTTTTTGAGAGAATAATAAACTAAGAACATAAAAGTACTTCTCATAGCAATAAGACTTTTTCTCTGAGTATGAAAATTGCCAAAGTATCTTAGGTTATCATCTACTACTTGGTTTTGTTTCTCTGACCAGATTGGACTAAAAGTAAAACAGGACGTGAAAACCCTTCTATTTGTTAATCTTTCTTCTTCTATCTTTTTTAAGCAGTCCTCTTTCCCCCTTCTTTTTTGCCTCAATAGAAAGAAAAAAAAAAGTTTTGTCAGCACCCCTGTTTCTTTTGTTGTTTTCTTTTTCTCAGAAGTCTTTTTCTGCTTTTATCCTAATCCCAGTCATGCATGAGAGAACAGTTGTGCTCTGTTGTTAGGCTGTTCTGCTAGTTTTGAATCAGTGGGACTCCCTCTTTGTTCTCTTTATTTTCTGAACAGAGAAAGGTAAAAGAGTAGGAATAGGGATTGGAACTCTTAAAAAGAGAAACCTATATTTATTTAGATTTAATTCTTTTTTTGGGCCATGTTGGAAATAATTAAGGAGTTACAGTGGATAGACTCGAGATCTCAGTTTCCTTACTTAGAACATTTTAACTGGTATCTCTGGAAATAATACATTTTAACCACATGCTATTAGTTTCCACAATTCTTGAAATTGGCTAAATGATTGAATGTATGTGTGTTTCTCAGTTGGGTCTTAGATTTTGCAGTAGTTGCTTTATGATTCAAGCACCACCTTCTTGAGGCGATGCCTGCATGGAGTTTAGAATTCACTTAATGATAAGATCATTTTAAATTCACACAAGATTTGGCTGTTACCAAAATACCAAAGAAGCATGGCTAGCTTTATATATTTAAATTGTTATTTTTGTGACTTTTAAAGGGGATTCAGAAGTAAGATTTGAATTTAGGATAAACATGAGAGGGCTTCATCCTTACAAAACAGCCCCTTTCTGATGTGGTTATCCAACATGGGCTTGCTTTAGGTTGTCATGGTGATTTTGTAGGCCTGAAAATTTTCACAGGCTCAAACTAAGAAGTTTTTATAAACTGTTTTGATTAATTTTTCCTCCACCCCAACTTCTCTCTCACTTCAACTGGTTTCTCTTTTGTTTCACTCTTGATTTATGGCAGGTTGCTGTCATTTAAATAGATGTGCATTTTGAGATTCCTCCTTTCTGTGCTAATGCAAAGAAAAAAAACCATGCAAGTCATGCTCAAAGAGTTGGTTATTGTTGCTTGCTGGATTTCGACTCTCTGTGGTTGTGGAGTCTAATTCAAAGTAATTCAGGCTCCTCAGTGGGGGCAGTGCATAGCTCCACAGGAAATTATGATAGCAAAAGTCTTCCTGTTGAGCTCTGCACTTGGCACTACAAAGTGCCTCAGGCTACCGCTACCTGAATAGGGTTGAATTAGACCAGACAACCGCATCATCCCACTTCTTAATCTATTAGAGCGATATACAAGTGGCAATTGTTGATTGCAAAAATGGGATTAAGAGGCTCTTCAAGTGAATTGATTTTCTTGTGAGAACAAAAAGAGGAAAGAGAAGCCTTCGTTTGAATCACACAGCCAGAAAGTTTCATGAATGGGTTCCACTCCAAATGTTAGAATTAAAGCAATCAGTGCTTCCTTCGTGGGGTTTGCAGGTGAGAGAAATAAACTGCTCTAAAATAGGAAAGTACATGTAAAACCTAAGTTTAATGCATTTGCATTGCAAGACTCCCCAGAATAAAGTGGCCACTGGAAAGCTGCCTAATAATGTGATACAGACAAATGACACCTCTGGTTCCACTTTGGCCCTAAGCACTGGTGTTGGCTTCAGCTGGGGGTTGTTTGTGAGTCAGGTGAGTCATGGACATTTTTCATGATTCAGTGTCTGATTTGCCCATGATGAAACTTTTCTCCCTCACAGGTTTATAGTTCTGTGCTCTCAGTTGATCCGTTTTTCCATCAGCCAGGTATTTTTTTAAAAAATCACTTAATGTCTAGTTTTGCTTGTTTTTTGTTTTTGTTTTTTCCTTTGAAGTGACTTTAGATTTTTGACTCTAGATTACTATAGAAGATTTAAATCCATTCTCTGCTAGTTGGAACAAAATTGTGCTTTAGTTTTTCCAAAGTGCTGTTTAGTTTGGAAGGACATCTATCATCGTAATGTGTCTTCTGAAGACTACATGGCATTGTCAGACCTTTGGCACAGGTTGATTGTACAAGCCGTGGAAACACAAACTCTGTTGATTCAAATTTGTATGATGCTCAAAGCTATGATAACAACTTCAAATAGATTGAAAACTCATCAGAATCCTGAAAGAAAACATGTAGTGGATATACAAATAAACTTCCATATTCTAATATCTAAAGAGATTCTAAAGGTCAGTTGAATATTGATTGCTTTCTATGGCATATCATACACTATAAATGTATCTAAAATGATCATTCATCCAGTGGCTTTAGCTGTCAGAAACTCTAAGGGTGTGGAGAATAGAAATGACACACTGATGCCAGCTGGGAAAAAGAAACTGACCAGAGCAGATTGGGGAAGCCTCATATTACCTCTGCCTTTAGTGTTATGTCACATTCTAAGCAGCAGCACGTAATTTGGAAAGCCCAGCCCTTTGACAACACAATTGGCAACAAGCAGTTGAAATGTGTTAAAAGAGGCACCTGTTTGGGAAGATAATCATAATTCTAAGTGACAATGAACTCTTCACAGAGCTGAGACTTCACAGAAGAAAATCCTCGTTGATGAATGTAGGAAATGAAAGTGTCTGCCTTTCCCTCACCTATCAGCCTCAGGGGTTAGGAGAGAATGTAGTGATGGGGGAGGCCACATTTGTTTACAAGCACAAAGGGGTCTGTATCTTCCATCTTAAAAGGTTGCTTCAAAGATACTTTGGAGAAAAACAGCACAATTTAGATATTTGACATTCCCAATGCGTACTGATGCTGTGACTTCAAAGGGTTTGTTTATTTATTTTTATGAAGAAATGCTGCCCTATTTGTTTTGTTTTGTTTTCTTAACCTGTGGATTCAGTATCCTACAGCTGCATCAGAAAGGGCTTAATGGAGTTGCTGCTGTGTTGTGAGTCTGGAAAGACCACTGAATCTCAGGTTCTAATCCCTTGGGAGCACAATTTTGGCAGTAATTTCCAAATTGATTGAGATAAAGGGCAGAAACAATATATAACCAGTGCCAGAGGACCCCTTACAGCCAGGAACGCAGTGGCTGATGGTTTGTTCTGCAGCATTCCAACGCTCACTGAACAGTCTTTACCTTGGCAGGTGGAGTGTTGTTGTATTTTTTTTAAAGGGAAGCCCTTGTTTAGACATTGTTTGCACTGAGGTTTTCAATAGATTTACAAATGGGAAAACTCTCCAAGGAAGGAAGAACAGGTGCATATACATAAAAATATAATTGATAGGTTTCATGTCCTCTTTTTCCTGCATATTCAAGTTATTCTCTTTCTGGGCATATTTCACTTGCAACAGCCTTTATTTAAAGCTTAATTCAAGGGAATCACAGTTTGTTGGTTTTTTCCCCCTGTGGATTTTCCCTAAACCCCAAAAGTAGAGGCATTGGCTTGCATATAACATAGCAAGTATAGGATACAGTAAGTAATAATTGGATATTTATCATAATGTTGCTTTACCAGAACACTATTCATTAACTGCCCCATATTTAATTATGCCAATATTAGCATGAGGGAGTCTTTGGCTAGTGTATTTGCACATGCTATCAATTATGTCCTAATAAATTAATTTGCTTTTCAGGATTCACCAGAGGCACCAGTTGGGCCTCTGTGTTCCTGCTTGACTGTTCTGACTTTGAACAGGTTTATTCAGCTGCTGTCTGCTAAGCCCTACAGAAAAGCACAATGGCTGCTGATCGGCCTTTTATGGTTTATTGGAAACTGGTGGTCCGCACTGTGGCTCTGGTCAGTGATTAACCTGCGAGAAAACAAACTACACAAGGCTAAGTTGATGTTGGAGGAGGAATGAGCTCACTTCATTAAGACTTGAAGAGGAAACCTTTTCTTCTTCAGTGCTTGTTCAAAACTTTCAGGTCTCTATTTAATCACGTAATTCTCTCTAAGTAGCAAGAGAAGCCTGCTGCACAGCAAGTGGTCTTTTGCCGCATGACAACTTAGAAAGATAAATTATATATAAATATCTTCATAGTTTTGTGTAGGGAGGAAACCAATTTTAGTATTACCCCGTGAAACAAATTTACTTGTTTCTTTATTAAAATAAATCACTCTGTACACTCCATGCTATTTCATGTATACAAACAGTGGTCTTAATACTTTTCTTTGATAGTGTTATTGAAAATTCAGGTGAAAAGTGCCTCCCTTCCTCCTTGTGATTCTAAACAAGGATTTGAAAGGTGCTATGGAGGAAGGGAGTGAGGCCAAAGCCTCAAAAAATACAGATTATTGCAAAATTGGAAGAAAAATAGCTTTCCATATAGAATATAAGATAGAACAGGATGTGCATGGCCTATATGAGTTTTGGGAAGTATTGAATTTCCTGGCATTCTCTCTCTCTCTCTCTCTCTCTCTCTCTCTCTCTCTCTCTCTCTCTCTCTCTCAGCAACCTCAACTTTGTAGCTCTCAAGTAAAATAATAAAAGATTTAGATATAGTTCAGATTTTGGCAACTCCCCACTCTTAGGGGAGAGAAGTGGTTTTTTATGGTCTTGAATTGGAAATAATAAATACTTGTACTAAATGAACAGCAAGAAGAAAACTGACCCCAAATTGGTGCAAACTTGCGGTTTCAGAGGAGGTCTACACTCCACCACAGAAAAGTCAGATTTTTCCTGGGATAAAGTGAGGTCTCTAGTCACGGTGGGAGAGAGAAACGCACACTGTGGGAGCTGGAGGACCAGGGAAAGTCTGTGCCTAGAAAAATCCATGGCTGGTGGGGCTGGCATGATCCATGAATGTGGAAGGGGATCCTCAGAGCTACTAACAGAAGGGATCTCTAAACAGGAACCCATTTTTATCTGACACAAAAGGGCAGCCTAAAAAATTTAAAAGTGTTTTGGCTGCTTAGTCCCAAGGGAGAAAGGGGGACTGCGCAGATTTGCGTGAAGCCCCATTGTTCACACACTTGGGCTTTTTCCTCTTCAAATCCTTGCTTCTGATTACTAAGCCCAATACATAGGATCACCCATGTGGGAACACCCTGGGAGACTGGAGGGGAAAGTTGTTTTTATGGAACTTGGGGATCGGAGCAGGGAGTGACCATTGGAGAACCAGCTCTGGGACAGAACTTATTTCTGTCATTATTTCATCAAAAAGCTTCCAGCAAACAAAAGCCCAGGACCAGATGGCTTCACAGGGAAGTTTTACCAAACATTCAAGGAAGAACTAAAACCTATCCTCCTCAGACCATTCCAAAATATTCAAGAGGAAGGAACACTTCCAAGCTCCTTCTATGAAGCCAGCATCACCATAATACCAAAACCAGATAAAGACAACTCAATGAAAGAGAACTACAGGACAATATCCCTCATGAGCATAGATGCCAAAATCCTCACAAAATTCTAGCAAATCGGCTCCAGCAGTACATCAGAAAGATCATACACCATGACCAAATAGGACTTATTCCAGGAATGCAAGAATGGTACAATATCCGCAAATCAGTTAACTTGATTCATCACATAAACAAATTGAGAGATAAAAATCACATAGTCATATCAATGGATGCAGAAAAAGCATTTGACAAAATCCAACACACTTTCTTGATAAAAACTCTCAACAAAGTGGGAATAGAAGGATCATACCTCAACATAATAGAAGCTATATATAATAAACCCACAGCTAACATTATACTCAATGGGCAAAAACTAAAACCATTTCCCCTAAGAACAAGAACAAGACAGGGATGCCCACTCACACCACTCCTGTTTGACATAGTGCTGGGAGTATTAACCATTATGATCAGACATGAAAAAAAAATAAAAGGCATCCAAATTGGAAAAGAAGAAGAAAAATTGTCCTTATTTGCAGATGACATGATATTGTACATAAAAAAACCAAAAGACTTCATAAAAAAACTAACAGACTTAATAAATGAATTCGACAATGTAGCAGGATACAAAATTAATGGCAAGAAATCTATGGCATTTCTATACACCAATAGTGAACTTACAGAAACAGAGATTAAAAAAGCAATCCCATTTACCATTGCACCAAAAAAATTAAGGTACCTAGGAATAAGCTTAACTAAGGAGGTAAAAGACCTATACGTGGAAAACTACAGAACATGGAAAAAAAGAGATAGAGGAAGATGTAAACTGATGGAAGCCCATAGATTGGTAGAATCAACATCATTAAAATGTCCATACTACCCAAAGCAATCTATAGATTCAATGCACACCCCATTAAAATACCAACGGCATATTTCACAGACCTAAAAAAAACTCTCCAAAAATTAATCTGGAATAAAAAACAAACAAACAAACAAACAAACAAAAAGAATAGCCACAGCAATCCTGAGAGAGAAGAATAAAGTAGGAGAGATCTCAATACCAGATTTCAAGCTGTATTACAAAACTATTCTAAAAACAGCCTGACACTGGCACAAGAACAAACTTATAGACCAATGGAATAGAATAGAGAATCCAGATCAACCCAAATCACTATGCTCAATTAATATTTGACAAAGGAGGCATGAACATACAATGGAATCAAGACAGTCTCTTCAATAAATAGTGTTGGGAAAATTGGACAAATACATACAAAAAATGAAACTAGACCACCAACTTACACCATACACAAAAATAAACTCAAAGTGGATATAGGACTTAAACATAAGATAGGATACCATAAAAATACCACAGGTAGCAAAATCTCAGATATATACGGAAAGAACTTCTTCACTGATAGCTCCTAGGGCAATGGAAGTTAAAGAGAAAATAAACAAATGAGACTACATCAAAATAAAAAGCTTTTGCACAGCAAAAGAAACCATAAACAAAATAACAAGAAAGCCCACTGTATGGGAGAACATATTTGCAAATGTTATCACTGATAAAGGTTTAATCTCCAACATCTACAGGCAACTTATAGAATTTAATAAAAGGAAGATAAATGATCCAATAAAAAAATGGACAACAGACCTAAATAGAATCTTTTTGAAAGAAGACAGAAGGAAGGCCAAGAGACATATAAAAACATGCTCAAAGTCACTAATTATCCGAGAGATTCATATCACAGCGACAATGTGGTATCATCTTACACCTGTCAGAATGGCTATTATCAACAAATCAACAAAGGACAAGTGTTGACGAGGATGAGGAGAAAAAGGAACTCTCTGGTGGGAATGCAGATTGGTGGAATAGTTTGTGGAGAACAGTATGGAGTTTCCTCAAAAAACTAAAAATGGAACTCCCATTTGACCCATTTATCCCATTCTTAGGAATATATCCTAAGAAACTGGAAACACCAATCAGAATGGATATATGCACCCCTATTTTCATAGCAGCAAAATTTACAATTGCTAAAATTTGGAAACACCCTAGGTGCCCACCAGCAGATGACTGGACCAGAAAACTATGGTACATCTACACAATGGAATACTATGCTGCCATAAAAAAGAAGGAATTCTTACCATTTGCAGCAACCTGGATGGAACTGGAGAACATTATGCTGAGTGAAATAAGCCAGTCAATGAAAGAAATATACCACATGATCTCACTCATTTGTGGATAATAAAGAACATTATAAACCAATTATCAAAAAGGTAGATACAGAGACAGTAAAGCATCAAACAGACTGTCAAGTTACAGGGGGAAGGTTAGGGAGAGTTGGGGGAGATAAGAGGACTTGTATGCATGCATATAAGCATAACCAATTGACACAATACACTGGGGGGTGAGGGCATGTGTGGGAATGGGGAGGGAAAGATAAGATATGTACACATATAATATCTTTTTTTTAAAATATATTTTATTGATTTTGTACAGAGAGGAATGGAGAGGGATAGAGAGTCAGAAACATCGATGAGAGAGAGTCATCGATCAGCTGCCTCTTGCACACCCCCCACTGGGGATATGCCCGCAACCAAGGCACATGCCCTTGACCGGAATCGAACCCAGGACCCTTCAGTCCCCAAGCCGACGCTCTATCCACTGAGCCAAACCGGTCTCGGCCACATATAATATCTTAATAAGAAATGAAAAAAATGAACAGCAAGAGATTTCAATGGTGCCTTCCAGTACTGGATTTAAGGATGTAATGTCCTTGTTTTAATTGAGCACAAACTGGGAGTCCCTGTAGCAATTTGAGGAACATTTTACCCTCTTCACTCACTTTCTCACTGGCACAGTTTTTCCTATTCTATCTAAAGATTGGCACTTGATTGTCTTCCCTCCCCTACCCCACCACACCACACACACTCATGTGAATAACACACTCTTAAAACATCATTATGGGAAGGGGTTTAATTAATCAAGAAAATACATAAGAAATTGGTAGATTGCATATCAAGGAGAAAAGTTTTACAATATTCCATTATCATCAGGTAATGTAAATCTTCAGAGACTTAATCTCTGGAGAGTAACTCAGGTGGAGGAGAAGGATTCCACTGTGCTGAAGCCAGATCCTCTGAGCTGGATACCACTGCCTGTTCTACTGGCTGCTCTTAACTGATACCTTCATCATTTATTTGCCCCTCAATTACAATAAGTTTGCCAACAGGACTGAAGCTCTGATTTTCTGATATCATACATATTCTAATATGGACAACTTATCTCTTCTTTCTCTCTTTCCATGCCTCCTTACTCCCTTTGGTCACAGTGAAAGGAATTTTACAAACCTTTCTGTGTTTTTTTTTGTGGTTTTTTTTCCATCTAAATAATCTTTTGTTATTATTATTATTCCATCCACCATCACTTTATACAGTGCCTCCATTCTATCATTATATTTCCCTATCCCATCCAGTAGCAACAAATGTGATTAACACCATCCATTTGCTGATTATTGGGCTATTTCTCTTTTCCTATTGGATTCTCTCATGCAAATGTTACATTATTGCTTCTCAAACTTTAATATGCACCATGAATCACCTGGGGAATCTTGTTTAAATGCAAATTCTGACTTGATAGATCTGGTGTGAGGGGCCTGTGTTTCAACATGTCTTATAAGCTCCTGGGTTATGATGATGACGATGGTGTTCCCTGGACCACATTTTAAGTAGCAAAGCTGGATTTTTCCAATCACACTTTGAAAAGCAAGGTGTATTGTGGCGATGCTGCATTGTTAGAGAATCAAAGACTTTAAAGGAGGAACACAAACTTGTCAGTGAATGCATATGCTTTTCTACAAAATAAATTTTAAAAAGTGTTCTTGAGAAACCAAGATGGCGGCATAGGTAAACACATAAATTGCTGCCTCACACAATTTCAAAACTACAACTAAAAGACAAAACGTCTATCTCCCAGAACCATGGGAAAGCTGGCTGAATGGATGTTCTACAACTGCAAGAAAAGATAAATGAGATGTGCACAGGTGCTGAAAAGCTGAGATATGGAGGCACGCGAATCAGGAAGGTGGTGGGCAACTGGGAGTGCTGCTTTTTTCAACCCAAGGGGAGACAAGCTCCTGATTACTCTGAATTCCAGTTTCTGGGGAGACACTGGGGACCCAAAATACTACGGGGAGAAGCTGGACTGTCTGCCATTGAGTCAGAAAGTGAGGGTGACTTTCTTGTAGAGGTGTGCACAACAATCATTGTTTACTGTGCTGGGGCGCGGAACATGGGCACTTGGAAACATGGAGATTTAGAGACAGCTGACTGGCAACCATCACTCTTTGCCATGCTTTGTCCATTAGGACTTCTGGAAGGTCTCATGCTTTAATTAAAATATTAGCCTTTTATTAATATAGATAGAATATGACATTCTGCCATAACTATAACATATATACCAGTATTACTCTAGGAGAATACATACTTCATGCGATAGGAAGGCATCTAATACATTACATTGTATATGTTGTAAGTAGTAGAAAATACTGTATTTATAGCAATAATATACACCCTATGAGTTCCCTTCCTTATTTGGGAATGGTTCCCCAGTTCTTTGAATGTTTCCTGGCCCCTAATGTATTTTTTTTTCTGTCATTCAGTGTAACTTTATTTACTATTTATTACACATGATTTAAGGTCTTTAATTTCTAACCACTGAAGTTTCAAAGGACTATTTTTTCCATGAAGTTTAACATTAACATCAGTGAATTAATGTATTCATGTGTTTTTATTGTAAACATATGAATTATTCACATTTTCATAGATTCTAAACTCATAAGCATGTACCATTCACAGGCTGGTAGCAAGTCAGGAAGCCACTCTGCAAACAAATAGATACTCTACATAAGGAGAAAAGTCAAAGCATAACATTAAATATCCAACCTGAGTCACCTCAGAATATTATATATATTGACTTCTTATTTCATATAGTATTTGGAACTCAACTGCTTGGTTAGTGATGGGGTTGACCTGGTTTCAGGAGGATTATTCCTGAAGTGATTAAGGAAAGGAGGGTTCAATCTTTTCTTGGTTGCTTGCTCCTCCCCTTCATCTTTCTTCTCATTCTCAGCTTCTCAGGCATCTTCTCCTTCACCTCCTTTTTCTTCCTCCTTTTCATACTTAAATTCTCCCTTGGCATCTTCTTCCTCTTCCTCTCCTTCTTCAACAGCCACTTCTCCTTCTCCTCCTCTTCAGCTTATCCTTCAGAGGGGGTTCATCCTTAGCTTCCTAATGGTCTCCTCCACCTTGATCTGCTCCTCCTGGATGTTGCTGGTGTACTAAGAAGGGAAGGAGCGAGCAGACATCAAATAGGAGCTAGTCTGTAAACCACCTTAGGCAGATCGACCAAAGATCTGGGAACTCTGGGTGTAGCCACTGGCTATGCTTCCCACATTGGTGAAACTGAGCTGGGTCTCCTCACCTTCCAAGACTTTCCTGTAAGCTGCAATGTCAATGTCCAAAGCCACATTGAGGAGGTCCTGGTATTCTTTTAAATATCATGCCATTTCACTCTCTGTAGTTCTCAACTCATTTTCTAATTTGTTGATTGTGTCCTGCAAAGCACTGACATCAGAGTTCTTCTTATCCTCCAGCTCTCGCAGCTGCTTTCCCAGAGCCAGGACCTTGGTCTTGAGTAGGCGGCAGTTTTCAGACACCTTGTCCTTGGGCACGCACCCCAATAGGTGTTCTTGGAAGTGCTCTTTGTCAGCATAGGGAGCAGCTCTTGTACGATTCTTCTGCATTCTGCATGTCCTTGGCAGCCAGCTTCTTCTACTGGACGCCAATGTCCTTGAGCATGGCAGAGAGGTCGGACTTGGAGAACTTGTTCATCTCCACAAGATCTGAGCATACTGGATCTGTGCCTAAAGCTCAGTGATGTCTTCATGCACCTTCTTCAGAAAGGCGATTTAGTCCATTAGGTTGTTGATGCACTTTTCAAGCTCAGCACCAGCAAGAGCCCCCTCATCTGCACCTTTTTGTGCCTCTATCAGCCAGCCCTCCACGTCATCATGGTTCAGCACCTGAGTCCTTGATGGTGGCCTTGACCCAGTGGGCAGCGTCAGGCATTGTCTGCCTGGCCTGCCTGACCCCAATGACGGCCTGGATCCCAAACTCACCCCCGCCTGCCCGGTTACCGATGGCAGTCTTGAACCAGCTGGTATTGTTAAGTGCTGCCCACCTGGCCTTCCTAGTCCCCCATGGTGGACTTGACCCTGCAGCAGCGTCAGACACAGCCTGCTCCTCCTGCCTATGCAAATTATCCTTCATCTTTGTTGGCTTAATTTGCATATTACTCCTGATTGGCTGTGGGCATAGTGAAGGTACAGTCAATTTGCATTTTTCTCTTTTATTAGTGTAGATATATATATGTTCTAAAACATATATATGCATACATATATTTTTTCCTATCTCTATCCATTCAAAGGGTTAGAAGTAATGGCATCCCTGTGGCCATGAGAATACCTAAAGTTCAGATGTTGGTTTCTAAAGACTATTTTCCACTAAAAAGAGCCAGGACTACTTAGAAAATGGCTGATTACAAGGCTGGAGTGGTGAAAATACAAAGTGAGCCTGAAACACCTTGTTATGCTAGAAAAAAAGAAAGTGACAAAACACTAATGGGCTCAAGTCAGAAACACACAAGTACTGGTTCAATGGATTGTCACTGATCAAATCTGAGATATTTTTAACTTAATAAAATGATGGAATGGATTATAATACATTGGATTAAAACAATCCATGAGTCTGAAGTAATAGGGCTGAGGGGGAAAGTGAGGGTGGAAGGAAAGCTTTTTTTTCCCCCCAAAGCAATACTACTTGTCAAATGTAGAAAGAATGACAAGATTAGAAACCTAACATTTTTAAACCTCCAATATAATAGTTTATCAACAAAGATAAATAATGGGTGCTAAAACCAATGAATGAAAATTTGTTTGGGCAATAGGACATTCACATGGTGTCAAGGTATCATTCCATAGATTATTTACTAACTTCAAAAGGAACAATGAATTTTTACAATGGTGAGATATAATATCAGCATTTTAATTACATAATCAGACTTATCATTTACATAGCATTACATGCCTCCTGATGTAATATAACAAGTATACAATAGCACATAAAAAAAGTACTTCTGGCCGAAGCCGGTTTGGCTCAGTGGTAGAGCGTCAGTCTGCGGACTGAAAGGTCCCAGGTTCGATTCCTGTCGAGGGCATGTATATTGGTTGCGGGTGCATCCCCGGTAGGGGGTGTGCAAGAGGCAGCTGGTCGATGTTTCTCTCTCATCGATGTTTCTAGCTCTCTATCTCTCTCCCTTTCTCTCTGTTAAAAATCAATAAAATATATTTTTTTAAAAAGTACTTCTGCCCAAGAGTGTTTAATATGGATCTAATTCTGAGGATATAGTTAGAGATACCCAGAATGTGAAGTATTTTACAAGACAGCTAGCCTGAAGTCTTGAGAAAAAAAAGTTGATGTTAAAAAAAAAATACGAAAGGGGGAGGGATTTTTTTTAGGTTAAGAGGCTAAAGAGATATGGCAATTAAATGCAATGTACAAAACTTAATTGGAATCTGGATTGGGAAAAAGGAAACATAGAATGCTTTTTGGGAGACAATTAGAGGAAATGTGAGTACATATTACATATTAGATAGTTTTATAGAATGACTATTACATTTCTTGGGTATGATAATGATATTTTGATTGGGTAGGAGATTGTTCTTAGGAGATATGTGTTTAGGGGTGAAATTTCATGATATCTGCAAGTTGTTTTCAAATATATAATAATGATATATGTGTGTCATGATATATGATATATCAACACATACATATATTTATATATAAGAGAGAAGGAGAGAATGCACATGTAGCAAGATGTAGCAAACTTGTGAATCCAAGTGAAAGGTATACAGGAATTGACTGTACTAATCTTTCAACTTTCCTATATGTTAGAAATTTTTCAAAATAAAACTTTATGGATGGGAGGAGGACACATGGCCATCCACAGAATTTCTGGGAAGGCATAAAAACAAAAAGAGAAAGTTACTGGGGTCAAAATGCCCTAAGATCCTCATTTAGGAACAGAATATAAATATTGAATAGATTTACATTTTATTGACTGAAAATTTAATGAAAACCTAGCTATATATTATAACCACACAGGAAAAATAATTATACCAGGTGACATTAAAACACATTGTTTTGACAGTACATCCAAATTGTAATATATCCAATGGACAAATATTAGACTGCATTAAGTAGTATTTTTCTTGGTGGTAATAATCATAATAATAATAATAATTTTTTTTTACTTTTTAATATTTTTTTTTACTTTTTTATTTTTTTTGTTAAATGTCTGTGTACATATACTATTGCCCCCGCCCCCATACATGCCCTCCCTCCCCAGAGTTTTGTGTCCATTGGTTGTACTTATATGCATGTATACAAATCCTTCAGTTGATCTCTTATCTTCCCCAGATCTCCCTCCCTTCCCCACTGTAATTTGACAGTCTGCTTATTGCTTTACTGTCTCTATTTCTTTCTTTTGGTTCGTCAGTTTATAATGTTCTTTATTATCCATACATGAGTGAGGTCATGTGGTGTTTCTCTTTCATTGACTGGCTTATTTCACTCAGCATGATATTCTCCAATTCCATCCAGGTTGCTGCAAATGATGAGAATTCCTTCTTTTATATGGCAGCATAATATTTCATTGTGTAGATGTACCATAGTGTTTTGATCCAATCATCTGCTGATGGGCACCTAGGCTGTTTCCAAATCCTAGCTATTGTAAATTGTGCTGCTATGAACATAGGGGTGATTATTTTGTTATTTTGAAACCATCTAATATGTAATGATGTTAAGGTCACTAAGATCCAAGATGTTTGAGAGAAGAGAGATACACATACGCAATTAAATTAATTAATTAAAAACCCTTTAAATTTGATTGAGAACATAGTAATCGATACTATCGAGTCTAGTAATAATTAATGTCATTTTTAAACATTCATTTAAAATCTTGCTTGGCGTTGACTTGTATTGACATAACCTTCAAACACGTGGTATCTACAGAACGTGTGAAGTGCAATTAACAAGTTTTGCTTGAAAAAGTTTGTGTTTGGTTTGGTTTTTGTTGCAAAACTAGGGCTAAGAAGATGGCAGATGAAGAGCATATTCGGCACGGCATGCTTTACGAGTTCCAATTAGGAAGAAAAGCAAGTGAGGCTGCAAAAAACATCTGTAGTGCTCTTGGTCAAGATGCAGTTAGCGCCAAAAAATGCCAGCATTGGTTTGAGAAATTTCGCTAGGCAAATTTTTTGTTAGATGACAAGAGTGGTCGAGGCCGTGTATCCAATTTTGATCAAGAAGCTCTTCAAGCTCTTTTGGTGCAAAATCCTCAAATAACCCAACAAGAGCTTGCGACAACTTTAAATTGTTCACAAAAAACAATTTCCAATCAATTGCGTGCACTTGGCAAAGTCCAAAAGTTTGGAAAATGGGTTCCTCATGAGTTGACCAACAACAACCGTAATCAAAGAATCACAATTTGCAGTTCGCTCTTCTCTCGTCAAAACCGTTTGCGGTTTTTAGAGCAAATTGTTACCGGAGATGAAGAATGAGTGCTGTATGCTAATTTGAAAAGGCGGCCTCAATGGTTGGACAAAAATGAGGCTCCGCAGCCCACGCCAAAACCTGACTTGCATGCGAAAAAAGTGATGTTGTGTGTTTGGTGGAATTTTAAAGGAATTCTTCATTATGAACTTTTACCATCTAACCAAACCATTACAAGTGCAGTGTATAGTGCCCAATTGGAAAGGTTAGCCCAAGCTTTAAGAGAAAAAGAACCCGCGCTGATTAATCGGAAGGGCGTAATTCTTCACCACGATAACGCACGACCGCATACTGCAAGAATCACTGCTGAAAAACTGCGCCAGTTGGAATGGGAAGTTCTCCCTCAACCTGCATATTCTCCTGATATTGCCCCTTCCAATTACCATTTGTTTCGTTCTTTGCAAAACTTTCTTCTTGGAAAAAAATTTAATAATGAAGAATGCCTCAAAAATGCATTGACCGAATTTTTTGCATCAAAATCACAAGAATTTTACAACAGAGGGATTAAAATGCTTCCTGAGCGTTGAGCACAAGTAGTAGAAAACAACGGCAACTATATTGTTGATTAAATTTTGTTGTATTGTTTAAATAAATTCGATTTTAAAAAAATATTAGAAAACGACATTAATTATTACTAGACCTAATATCTTATTGATTTTTTTTTTTTTTTTTTTTTTACAGAAAGGAAGAGATAGGTATAGAGAGTTAGAAACATTGACCAGCTGCCTCCTGCACACTCCCTATTGGGTATGTGCCCACAACCAAGGAAATGCCCTTGACTGGAATCAAACCTGGGACCCTTGAGTCCGCAGGCCAATGCTCTATCCACTGAGCAAACCAGGTAGGGCTGTCGAACTCAATCAGAGAAGGGGCCAAAATCTAAAATCCAGCCTAAATCGCGGGCCGAATGGTTTACTGAACAGTCATAAACTGTCATTGTGATGGAAACGCAGCGGAATGCAGTGATGACAGCGCGGTGCGGGCCACATTGCAAGGCCTGGCGGGACGGATTTGGCCCGCGGGCCTTGTGTTTGACACATGTGAGTTAGGGCATATATCCCTATATTTTCTCTCATTGAAAGATGTAGGTGTTGAAGTCACATGGGGCATGTGTCTGCAATGGTGGGTTAGGTGGTGTTTCACCAGTTTACAGCTTCTGAGGTCAATGCATCCAGCTTGTGTGGTAGCTGCACCCAGGTTTGACTCATCAGGCTTTGCAGTGGGTTGCACCATCAGAAGCTCCACGGTCAAAGAAGTAGTCTTTGCTTGAGTGATCACAGTGATAGCTCCTTGTGCAACTGCTCCTGGGCATTCATGGTGGCGGATGCTCCTCAAGTGCCGTCATGGTTGTTCAAGCATTTGCAGTGGCTGATTCTCCTTGGGTGGTCGTGTCAGTGGCCACTCAGTTGGTTGCTCATGCAGTCATGGCAGTGCCTGTTCCTCATACATTTGTGGCAGTGGCTGCTCCTGGGGTGGTAGTGGCAAAGGCTACCTGAGCAGCTGTTCATGTGGCTGCTCACGTGGCTGCTTGCATGGTGTTGGTGGTGGCTGTTCCTTGGGCAGTCATGGCAATGGTTGCCCACACAACTGCTTGTGCTTTTTTTTTGGCAGCAGTGGCTGTTGGAGGAGTTGTGGTGCCATAGGCTAAATTTTCAGGCCAGCAGGAGGGGAGTACACTCTGGAACTGACAGGAGCTTGTGGCTGAGGTGGCTGGAGTCCTGTTGCTCATTGGTCTGCAGCCCAGGCAGCAGGTCCCTGGATGGAGTGGCTATAGGTTTTCTGGTGGTGTCTGGGGGCACTCTGGGTGGAGGTGAGTCTGGGCTCCCATTCATAGCAGCTCTTCCCTTCAAGATGTCATGGCCTCTGTGGTAGAGTCGGAGGCCCCAGGCGTAATTACAGTGGTAGCAGAAGCTGCCCAGCTAGTTGAGCCCAGTCCACCAGCCACTGAAGGTCCTGCAGAATCTACCTGTCATACCCACACAAACACACACACACACACACACACACACACACACACACACACCACGTCCATACACTCCCCTTTTGATCCTTCAATCACTCACATTCTCTTCCTCACTGCTGTCCTCCCAGTCACCATCTAAAAGCTTCTAGACAGCTTCTTTAAGAACTTTGACTGTTGAAAGGAAACCAAATCTGGTAGAATTACAGAAAAAGGAGTCTTGGATGAGATTATTTTTAAGATGGGAGTTTTAAAACCCTAAAGAGATTGTAGATGTATGTAAGAGAGTAAATAATCATTAAAGGGAAGTTCCTGAGAAATGGGAGAGTTTGGGACTCAGAGGTTGGGTGGCAGGACTAGCCTTGGGAAGGAGGCATCTTCTCTAATTTTAATAAGAGAGAAGGTTGGGCAGAAGTATAAGTAGATTTATAGATTTGATATCAGAAAGTATAGCAATTCGTATTCAAAGCTTTCAAATTTTTAATGTGAATTCAAACATTTAATTTGCTTGGGTTGAGGGGTAAGATGGCTATAGGATAAGGGGGTATGAAGAGAATAAAGGCTTGAAATAACTTCTATGGGGTGTAGGAGAGAGAATTGGCTAGAATTTTTGTTCTCCAACTTACATGTGCAACAGAATCCCCATGGAGGGCTTGTTAAAATACTGAATGTTGGTTCCCACATCCCAGAGATTCAGCTTTAATAAGTCTGAGGTGGGATGAAAATTTACATTTTGAGTAAGCTGACAGATGCTGCTGCTGTGATTTTCCAGGTACTAAACTTTTGAGAACATCTAGGTTTGGCAAACAGCATTGATTTTGGAAACCATATATATGATCGTGATGGCAGGGCAGCATGTGAGGATAGTAAAAAAGATTTGATATTTTAGAGGATGTAAGGGAGCTGACTAAATAAACCATAGTAAGTGTGTTGGTGTAACAGAATATTAAATTAGAAATTTTGACTGAGGCATAACGATGTAATAGATATAATATCTAAGTGATTGTTGAAACAGGACACCCTGTATGTATTTCAAAGTGGAGAACCAATAACTGACTTCAAAACTCTTAAACTCTGTAAGGTTATAAAAGCATCTAGTTGTTGGAGATTAGGAAAAGATTTGTAAGGAAAATTTCTTTCCAAAGGACTGTTCTGTGAGCCCCTCTTTCCAGGAAGGAGAGGTGGAAAATGCTCCTCCTTTTATGTCAAGTCAGGAAAGAGAAATATCAAGAGATGCCTTTGAGAGCTTGATGTGTCCCCTGCAGTTAGGGACACATGATAAAATAGTGTCTGACTCTCACCTGGAAAATGCAAAAGGCTGTCCAGTGCTCTGACAGTATGAACAAGAGTTTTGCTGATTTATTGGTATATGTCTATACTCCAGAAGTTGCCAGAGCAAGAGATGTGAATGTATCCCAGGGATCCGAATAGGGACACACATATGCATGACATATCTGCAGGCTAATGGTTCTCTGCAATGCAGGGTCTCAAATGCATCTGTGAAATTACAAAAGCATCCACACACACACACACACACACACAAAAGCTGGCTTTGAACACCTGCTGGGCCCAGAGAGTGAAAAAGCAACTTACAACAATATTAGTCGAGAAAGAACTTTCCTGTCTCCCTTACCTCTTTTTCATCTCCTTGCTTTGCCTCTGAATAATGTTGCCAGATACAGCAAATAAAAATACAGGATGCCCAGTTAAATTTGAATTTGAAATAAACAGTGAAGACCTGTACCATGCAATATGTGGGATCTACTTATTGTAAAAAGGTCATTGTTTATTTCAAATTGAAGTTAAACTGTGCATCCTGTATTTTTTCTGGCAATGTTACTTTAAACAGGATCAGAAATTGCAGTCAGTAAGACAGGAAGAAGGACTGGAGTTCTAAGGTATGTCCTTCACCCCTAGCAGGTTCCAGCTGGGTAGGAGGAGAGATTTAACTTTGAAAGCTTTTGTTATTACATAGGCTTGGAATTCTAAGTAACTACGTAAAACTGTTTTGTTTCTTAAAGAGGCAGGAAAACAGATAGTGGAAGACAACATTGAAAGTGGTTTATAATTTTATTCTGTACTGTCTGTTAGTTAAACTTACTGATTACATTGGATATGCAAAAGAAATAAATCTGGAAGCAGGTATACCAAACTGCTAACAGTGCTTATTTCTGGTACTACAATAAACTTTTGTTTTCAACTCTCCTGAATTTTATTTGAATTAATATAAATATGATTTATTTTGAAAGTCAAAATCAATAAATATCTTTTAAAAACCTTTTTTATTTAGTAGTTTATGAATATATTTCTATGTTTATATTCTTCTCAAAAGTAGTTTCTGATATCTGCTTAATATTACATTACTAGAGGTTGGGTGCATGAAATTCATGCATGCAGGGGGGGGGGAGCGTACCTCAGCCCAACCTGCACCCTCTCCAATCTGGGACCCAGAGGAGGATGTCTGACTGCCCTCTCACAATCCAAAACTGCTGGCTCCCAACTGCTTGACTACCTGCCTGCCTGATTGCCCCTAACCACTTCTGCCTTCCAGCTTGATCACCCCCTAACCATTCTCCTGCCAGCCTAATTGACACCTAACTGCTCCCCTGCTGGCCCAAATGCCCCTAATTGGTCTCCCCTGCTGGCCTGGTCACCCCTAACTTCCCTTTCTTGACAGCCTGGTAGCCCCCAACTGCCTTCCCCTGCTGGCCCAGTCACCCCTAACTGCCCTCCCTTGCAGGCCTGGTTGCCCCTAACTGTTCTTCCCTGCAGGTCTGGTCACCCCCAACTTTCCTCTCCTGCAGGTCCAGTCACCCCTAACTGCATTTAAAAATTAACACCAACTTTAAAATTATAAATGGCTGTTGACAAAAATATTTTTACAAGTTACATATGCATGTGTGCTTTCTTAAATATAGAACTCCATAGATGTGACTATATATTGATGGGTTATGGAGAGGCATGAATGAGTTTGTCATTCTGCTGCATAGGTGGCAAATGTCTCCTCTTCTTCACTCTGAAACTTTATTGAGATATGTTGAGAAACTTTTGGGTGTCACTGCTCCTCACTTCCATGAACTGTGTTGCTATCCCTGCCACTATCAAGTCACTATAACCTCTCCAACCCTATTTCTATCTAATCTTTGCTATCTAATCTGTTGTCAATGACTCTGCCACTTTTTTGTTTCTTTCTTCTGTTGCTTCTCCAATACCTCTTGGCCCTAAAGTGTGAAAAATGGCAATATCCTATATAACAAAAGCATAATATACTAAGTGTCTGACTGTTCATGCTACTGTTCATTTGACTGTTCCACCTATCTCTATGATAATCAGACCACATACACTCTGATTAGTAGGTTAGCTTGCTGCTAGGGTCCGGCCCATCAGGACTGGACATGACAGGCTGGACATGCCCTGGAGCCCTTGTGTGGTTCCTCCCCAGCTGGCCAACCTCCTATGGTCCCTCCTAGGCTGGATTGCGCCCTGGGCCTCTAGTGTATGCATATATGTATACATTTATATATGTATCCTATCTAATAAAGGGAATATGCTAATTGACCATCACTCCATCACAAAGGTGGCTGCACTTGCAGCTGAGGCCAAGTTCCCATAAGGAGCCTTAATGAGCAATCAGCAGGGACCTGAGGCTATGCCCTCCCCTGCCACTGTGGGGCTTGACAAAGGACCTTAGGCCACATTCCCCACCCGGCAGGGCTTGACAGGAGACCTCAGGCTATGTCTCCTGCCCTGGCATCAGACTGGGGGATCTCAGGCTGCACCCCCCCACCCCAGTGCTAGGTTAGGAGACCTGAGGCAATGCCCCCCACCTGGCAGGGCTTGACAAGGGTGGGACTGGCCAAGTCTGGATCTAGCCCAATGGGAGGGCTGGCCAGGTCTGGGTCTCATGCAATTTTAAGGTGCATGTAGGTGGGCAGGAATTTGACTCTGGGTCCCATGGTGTGCCCCTGACTCTGACAGGAGGAAGGCTTTCATATACATTTTACTAATTTTCTTTCATCTCTGACACTTTATAGAGAAAGAGCAAATAGCAATATTAAATTATTTCCTCTAATTAATTCCTTTTAATGCATGAATTTCATGCACCAGTCACTAGTATATGTGTATATGTGTATATGTGTATATGTATACACTAGAGGCCCAATGCATGGAATTTGTGCAAGGGGCTCAGCCCTCGCAGCCTTGGCTTCATCCAGAAGGTCATCTGGAAGCTTGTCTGGTTGGTTGTTCCACTGTTCAGCTGTTCGGTCAATTTGCATATTATGCTATTTTTTTTAGTATAGACATATATATGTATATATGTGCATATGTGTGTATATCTATATCTATCCAGCCAGCTATTTATAGTGTCATTTTTCTTTTTGGGTGGAAATCCAAATAGTCATTTCATACTTGGGGTATTTGGCAGGCTGTTCCTTTTATCTCTGTTGTTTGATGCTAGGTGCCAAGGGGTTGTTTTTCTTGTTTTTCACTATTAAAAATATTTTGTTAGTTGTTGGTGTTTTTTTATTTTTGAGATTTCAATTCTTTTTGTAAAAAATTATCTTTATTGTTGAAAGTATTACAGATGTCCCTCTTTGTTACCATTGATGCCCCTCCACCCACACCTGGCTACCCTGTAGGCCTTCACCACACTATTGTCTGTGTCCATGGGTTATGCATATATGCATATAAGTCTTTGGTTAATATTCCCCCACCCCCGTCCTCACCTTCCCTTTGAGATTTGACTATCTGTTCCATGTTTCTATGTCTCTGGAGCTTTTTTGTTCATCAGTTTATTTTGTTCTTTAGATCCCACATATGAGTGAGATCATGTGATACTTGTCTTTCTCTGACTGGGTTATTTAGCTTATCATAATACTATCAAGGTTCATCCAGGCTGTCTCAAAGGATAAGAGAGCCTTCTCTTTTACAGATATATAGTATTCCATTGTGTAAATGTACCACAACTTTTTTAGCCACCCATCTACTGATGAGTACTTGGGCTCTTTCCAGATCTTAGCTCTTGTAAATAGTGCTACTATGAACATAGAGGTGTATTTATTCTTTCTGAATAGTGTTTCAGGAATTTTAAGATATATTTCTAGAAGTGGGATTACTGAGTCAGTTTTTGAGCTGCTTCCTGAGGGCTCTAGAAGTCCATATATTAGATATGTGGTATTGCTATAATGGTATTGCTGGCATTATAAAGTTTTATACAAGGTGGCCCCAATCATGGTGTAGGTTCCACCAATAGCTCTTAAAGGCTAGTTTGATAGATTTACAATCCATTTTTTTTTTATCATGATATTGATTGGATTTTCTAAGGAAAGCCATTTCTGACACCACTTACTTCATGTTCTTTATTTTTTTATGTTTTGTTATTTATTAATATTCAATACTAGTTAATATTTATGATTTGTAAAACATTTTCATAGTCATTACAGGATTTGACAAAGATAAACCCTTGAAGTATCATCATTATGCCCATATGACAGATAAAAAAAACACACCCAGAAAGTCTAAGCATGCAGCTAGTGTGGGGCAGTGCTAGGACTTGAGCACCTTCGACCTTTAGAATTTTTTTTTATTATTATCTGTGTATATATTTTAACATTGCCCCCTCCTCCCATACATACCCTCCCTCCCTAGAGTTTTATGTCCATTGGTTGTACTTATATGCATGTATACAAGTCCTTTGGTTGATCTCTTATAGCTAAACCCATTAGCCCCACTGAGGGATGTGAGGTCTCTCTAGTACCCACTTACTAAAATGATTCTAAGAGTCCAAGGAAATGAACATTAGATTTTCTTCACCACATATTTGGAGTCCACTTACTTAAGCAGATGAAGAGCCTGCATTTCCTTATCATTAAGGTAGTCCTGAACCTGGAGATGAAGTTGTAACTAGGAAGAAATAAAAGAGCCAAAACAATGTTTTAGGTAAGTTCAGACACAGCTTATGTGAGCGGGAAGTAAAATTGTATTGTGAGAAGAAAATCCTCATGTTTTAGGATCTTGGTACCTTTGACTGGGAATTCTGATAAAGAAAATTCTAGCATGATAACTTCTTAAGGAAGTGTCTCACTTGTGCCACCTTTAACAACATTTCAGTGTTGTTGAAACTCCTTTCTTCTGACAATCTACTGTTATGATGTGGGGGTAGGGTGGAGAAACAATTCAGGGAATGCTGTGGAGATTGCTGTGGAATAATCCCAAGGCTGAGATGAGAGGGTGAGGCTGAAAGAGAGGAGGGTGGGGAGAGGCCTGCTCCAGTCTGCATGCTGCTTGCAGTGCAAAGGTCACAGAGGTGGTCAGGAAGTGCCTTCTGTCAACAAAAAACTACAATGAACACAACAAAGAGTAAAGTATTTCCTTAGAGATGATTTCACCTGCCTTTGACACTGTGAGCCACACCTCTGGCTCATTGAAATGGCTGCCTGCATGGAGTTTGAAGGGGAAAATAGTGAAGTAGGTTTTGCTTCTTCCTTTTTATAGTAGCCCCAAAAGACTGTACATTTGATAAAAGCCAAGGTCTGTTTGTGAAAAGAAACCTCTTAGGGGAGATGCAGCACCTAAGACCTAAGACCTTAATTTTGCCTCAAAAATTTTGGCTCTACTGTTTCTATAGAGACCAAAGGGAAGCTTTGGCTCCCCCACTCAGCTATTAAAGTTTACTGCATTGAAAACTGTCTTCATGCTGTGATACCCTTTCAGGGAGGAGAATAGGGTCTGAACTAATCCATGAGAGTTGTCATGCTATGAACTAGTAGTCAAGCTTTTTCCTTTCAATTGAATCTAAAACTATACTGTACTTCACACTTGATTGGTCCTTCAGATGGAAGGATTCAATATCCCTGCTGGAAATCAGCTCGTCTTCTTCACACAGTGCTGTTGAACGTGGAAAGAACTTATTTTTGAGGCATAATTACCAGATCTAACATATGAAAGTCGTAAGAATATTTAACTTTTTTCCTTTTTTAAAATTTTGGTAAAACTCTTTAAAATGCTAACTTTTATTTCTCCCTTTGACAAAGACTATTTACTAGACTATGTTTCCATGCTTGTGTTTGCTGTTTGTCAATAGATGGGATCTATACATGCTCACCACTCTTTCTTTCTTCAGGATGATAGGCAGACATGCAGCATAAATATATCGAAGACAAAAAAATATCTTCTGAATGCAACCGTCAGCGAGCCATTGAATATCCGGTAGCAAAGGTAATGGGTCACTTATTTACCATGAAGACTGAGACAAGAACTTGAGGAATCTGTGCAGTGCTATGCCAATTGTCTAAGGGAATGGACGCTTTTCCTTTCTCACTTAAAGAGATAGCTTTGTTTGCGCATGTTTTATATCAATAACTGGTAATAGTAAAAGCAGAACAAAAGCTCTAATAACCATGAGCCATCTGCAGTGTGAATTGAGATTTTCCAAGTTAAACACTATGGTCTTGTAAATAAATATATATACAGTGTATATGATTTTTTAATGGAAAAAAAGGCCTTGAACTATCTGCACCAAAAGGGGGCACCAGGGTATTAAAGAAATTATGATGTTTTTGAAAGCTCTAAATGAAATTAAGCAAAGTTTAGAGAGGTTTTTAGTATGATTAATATGCACATGATTTTAAAAACTTGTTATTTTCAAAAGTCTGGTTTCAAGTATTTTGGTAAACCATTTTGATATCTAAATGGACTTTTCTATTGGTATGTGGTGATTTCTTTTTAGTTTGATGGTATAAATGTAAAAAAGAAACATTTTTACTTGCTGAAAAATAATTTAAAGAAATCTCAAAAAAGAAGGGAAGTAAAAAAATTAAAATTACATATCAATATTAATACTCATAGAAATTTTCACTGAAATTTTGGTTTGCCTGTCTTTAAAATAGAAGTCTGTCTCTTTTGTTGTCTAGGACACAGAAAAAGAAAGAATATTTATTTTTATGTATTTGTGTCTAGATGGAAAGAATTCAGCATTCTGTATTAGCTTTTCTGAGAGAAGGATACAGAAAGTGGAGATCTGCAGATTATAGCAAATAGTAGCTAATTTTGAGATTAAGCACTATAGCTCTCAGAATTCAGAAATAATAAAGAAAATAGAAGACATTTTATGGAAAGATTTTAAAACTGTACATTTTGGTTAATTCTACCTCATTTCTGTGATTCCAGTAAAGGAAATTTAGTGGAAGAAAATAGGGAGAGACAAAATATTCTTAATGAGGTTGAAAATATATGCAATGCAAGTAGATGTCTCTTCGGCTTTAATGTCACCTTTGAGTAAAAAACAGTTTGATTTCTAATTTTGTTAGTGATTAAGTGCTATTTATGTTGTTTTTCCTGTCACCCTGATCCTATGCCCTTTTCCCTCCCCCACATGAAATAGAGACCTTTTATATGTAATCAAATCTGAACTGCTTGGTTAGCTAATAACTCCTCTTAAAAATGGAAATCAGTAGCCATGGTCCTGGTTTCTCTATATAGCTCTATCATTTCCAAAGATGGCTGCAATCTAAACAAAATGGGATGTCTTTTCACAGACATTTTCTGATTTATCCCATCACAGCTTCTTAAAAAGAGATAAAATAATAAATTTAGCTGAAATAGTGTTTCAGTTTATTTTTTACTCAGCCTTTGGTCTTGCTTTTTATTTTATGCTTTTTTATAATCTATGGAATTATATATTATACAGTGCAAGACAATTTACAAGCTGCTATTACATTTCTGTAACTTTTAAGGAATATGTGACTAGTATATTGTTTAATTGGGAGAATTAGATTAAAAAACAAATATCTTTCAGGTTTATTTGAAATATCTGGACTTTATTCAACTGATGTAAATATCCAGGTACAATAAATTATGTGTATGCTGGAATATAACTGTAAGCTTATTTTAAATATAGCAATATTAAGACATTTTATGACTCATTTATTTGAAATAAAAATAGAATAGTATTATTGAATTTTGTGCATTTTATTGTCAACAGTGTAGTGAATAGCATGTACTAAAATGTCCACTTAAAGGCAGGGAAGGAAAGTTACTGTTGCTTTTTGTTTAATGGGGTTATCCCCACATGTATTGTAAAGGATATTTGGCTTTATCATGAAATATTTAAATATGGTCAACAAACAGTACTTCTTCTAACTGAATATTTCTTAAGTTGTGTTTTTTAAAAATTGGTAGTTATTTAGTTAATTATAATTGCACTATATTGCTTCTGTTATAAGGAATATTAATATCTTAGTGCCACTGAAAAAGAAAAATCATGGTTTCATCATAATTATTTGCAAATTGCTTATATACAAAGTAATGTATAGACAAACATATTTTTATAAATATGTTGTTTCTTTGTGTACTCTTCAGGCCTGCCACTTTGACAAAGCATCAATATGACTGACTAAATAAGGTGTTGTGCATTTTTAGAGTAAGAGAAAATCAGAATAGCCAAGATCTAAATGCAATTAATCATTATTCTGATGACTAGTGTTTTGTCATGGCATCAATCACTGCTTTGGTGGGGTCTTTTCTTGGATTTAAATGTTTTTCTATTTTGAAGAACAATGCATATAGTATTTGTATGAGGTCAGACAGGTAAAATAATAAGTAGGGCAGTTTTTGATCTACAATTTTCACTCCTTTCATATATATATATATATATATATATATATATATATATATATATAAATTTTACCTAATATTTCTTATCACAAGAGTTCACATCAATAAACCATAAAAGCTTTTTTTTTTGCTTTATTTTTTCCTCCAAAAAGTAAAAATTTTAATACTTAAAGATCTGTCCACCATGTGCTCACTAGCTTATTTTTGTGGTGTTTTTAAATTACCTCTCCATGGAAGCAAGTTAGTGGCAAAGCAGAGCTTATGAAAGAAATTGAAACACGAAAAGGTCTCCGAAGGAGATATTCTCCTTTAGGGAAGCTATCTCCGGATTACAAAACATAACAAAACATCAAAATCACAGCTGCAAGGGTCCCTGATCTCTTTCCTGGCCTGATGTGTTGGTTGAAAACTCCGTATAGAGGGGTTTCACATTGGATAAGTGGTTTCTTTTTACAGATAGATTTGCCTACACAGGCACAATCCATGGGAGTTTTCGATCACAAGTTTATTTTCCCCTTCATAATCCAGCTCTATATCTGTATGGAGAGTGAAGGGACATTTTGGCTTCTTTGATTATAAAGACAGAAAATAAATATAGAAAAAATGATGGAGTTAAAGGGAGGATAGTTTGCAAAGTAAATAATCAAAAGAGTGAAACTTTATTTTCAAATGAAACTCTGCATTATTCTAAAACCAGACATTCCACATAAGAATTTCACCCAAAAGAACTCATTTTAGAGACTGAAAAATACATATCTTGCCCAGATTTTTGTAGCATCTTCTAAAAGTTTTTTAAAAAATGTTTCAGGCAATAAACTAAACACTCAGAACAAAATATGATTCTAGAGAAATAATTAGAGCTACAACTCCCCTCCCCCCTAAAATGGGCAAGCAGGAGAGCTGAGGTAAAACTCCAGGACTGATTTGACTTGTTATTCAGCAGAGCTGCAGTCTTTAATTTCACAATGGACTTTCCAGCTTAACTGGCTTTATTGCAGCTGCTTATTAGAAATTTCAGAGTTGGTTTTTATTTCAGTGCTGCTTGAGTGATTTGATTAGGAGTGGGATGATCAGAATAGAATTAAAGAGGTGTTCCAAACTTCAGAATCTACAACATTTCCCTGAACTGATGTTCAGAGAGAATACCAATCTCTCTTTATAACATTGAGTTCTCCTGGTTTGAATAGTGAGAACAGAGGTGCTAATCTGTAGTTCTGAGAAAGACCAATTATACTCTCTGCATCAGACAAGATCTAATATGACTGAATCTAAATAATTGCCAAATCAGATGCACATGAATATTGTTTTATTATTTACTTAATATCCATTGACCCAGTGTTTGCATCATGGGAATTGGGTGCATTTGCAAATAAATTCACCTCACCTTACAAAAATATGAAAAGACATTTAGGATTTGTTTGAACATATTGAGTCTGTTCTGATTTAGAATGAGCTGGTTAAGCAAAGCAATCAAAGCTGGAGTAATACAGGGGTTCCATATTTTATACTTTTAAACACACACACACACACACACACACACACAATATATATATACATACATATATATATATGTATGTACACACACACACACACACACACACACACACACACACTGAGTGGCCAGATTATTGTGATCTCTGAACGCATAATAATCTGGCCACTCAGTGTATATCTTATATAATAAAAGGCTAATATGCAAATTGTCCCTTCAACCAGGAGTTTGACCAGCAGGCAGGCTGGCAGGCTGGCCAACCACCCATGTTCCCTCCCCCTGGCCAGGCTGGTTGTACCCACCCATGCATAAATTCATGCACCAGGCCTTCAATATATTATATAAACACTGAATGACCAGATTATTATGAATTCATACTAGTGGCCTGGTATAAGAAATTTGTGCACGGGGGTTGGAGGTTGTCCCTCAGGCCAACCTTGTACCTCTCCAATCTGGGACTCCTTGGGGGATGTCCAACTGCTGGTATAAGCCTGGTCGTAAACTGGCAGTCAGTAATCCCTCTTGCAATCAGGGACTGCTGGCTCCTAACCACTCACCTGCCTGCCTGCCTGATGACCACTAACAACTCTGCCTGCCAGCCTGCTTGCCCTCAAATGCCCCTCTGCTGGCCTGATACCCCCCAACTGCCCTCCCCTCCTGGCCTGATTGCCCTTAACTGCCTCTGCCTTAACCCCACCACCATGGCTTTGTCTAGAAGGACATCCAGAAGGTCTCCCAGTCTAATTCTCATATATATGTATATATATTTTAGAGAGGAAGGGAGAGGGAGAGAGAAATATAAACATCAATATAAGAGAGAATCATTGATCAGCTGTCTCCTGCACACTGGGGATAGAGCCCACAATCCAGGCATATGCCCTGACTATAATCAAATTGTACCTCCTAATTCGTAGATCAATACTCAACCACTTAGTCATGCTGATCGGGACACATTTTGTACTTTATAAAAATATTTTCTTAACCATTTTCACATTTTTAATCTAATTAGATTTCTTTAAAATTCTTATTTATCATCATCTTATTGAGCTGATGCTCTTGATTTGTGTAGGTGTTTACAGTTGTGTAGATAAAGCCTTTATGGACTGACTGCTCCAACCTGGGTGAATTACTCTGAGTACGAGGCAATCACGTGAGGTGCCTGCTTCCTTATGACTATGGTCTGAAAAGTGCCATTTAAAATTTTTACAAACTTTACCTCCCTAAATAGTTTAATAATTTAAAGTTGCCAGTCAGCACAATTCCATATACAGTGTATGTGTTTTGGGGGTAAAGAGGGGTTGTAAATAGAATATATTCTTATACAGCGGCCTTTCACCTCCTCTGAACTTTTTCAGCAATTATGATTTGTGTTATTCCTGGGGTATTCACATCATGCATACAAAATAGAGGTTCAGAGAAACATGCCCAAGGCATCTGGCTCCCTGTCTGTGGATTCCATGTGTTCTCATTAGTTAACGAAGCACCTTGAGGTCACTAACTGGGCCTTAGTTAATTTTGTACCTTTCCCAGCACTTAGTGTATCTTGTATGTAGTGGGTGCTGAGTCAATTCGAGTTCTCATAAAAGCCATGACATTTTCAAACTGACTTGGGATACAAAATCCATAATTATTTCCTTGTTAGACTTTCATTTCAAGATGAGAGACCTTCAGTATGGCTGCATACTAGGATTTTCAAGTGATCTCAAGCTGAACATTTGGTGGCATAAAATGGTCACTGAAGATATACTTTTGAAAATAATTTGATTCTATTTTTTAATGTATTTTATTGAGTTTTTACAGAGAGGAAGGGAGAGGGATAGAGTTAGTAACAGCGATGAGAGAGAAACATCAATCAGCTGCCTTCTGCACACCCCTTACTGGGGATGTGCCAGCAACCAAGGTACATGCCCTTGACCAGAATAGAACTTGGGACCCTTGAGTCTGCAGTCTGATGCTCTATCCACTGAGCCAAACCAGTTAGGGTTGATTCTATTTTTAAAGAGTTTTTCTTGTGGGAATACAGGGGAAAGAAAATTGTGTATTTCTTTTATTAGGTATCTAATAGATGTCTCATAAAAATATACACAAAATTTGAAGGCTCCAAACTAATCTGACTCATTAGATTTAACAAAATCAAGGAGAAAGTACTTCCTGATAACTAAGGCCTTTCATATTATCTTTTACCTAATTCTTTACAAATAATTTTCAGTTAGTAAGTATTAGAAATAGGCCCATCTGCAAAAGACGGGCACATTTACCTTCATACTATGACAATGCTGTCTGACAACTATTAGAACTTGAAATTCAGTGGCTGGCAAAGTAATTCTTCAAGTGTACCTCATTCCCAATAAAAGCATTTGGTGTTCCATTTTTTTCCTTTACTCCATTGAAATTCATTTACAATTTATCTTTCATGGAAACAGTTTTGTGATTCTATAATCATTGTGTATGTGCTTTCAGGTCTTATATTTAAAAAAAAAAAAAAAGCCTGGCCAGTGTTGCTTAGTGGTTTTGTGTTGACCTATGAACCAGGAGGCCATGGTTTGATTTCCTGTCAGGACACATGCCCAAGTTGTGGGCTCAATCCCCGCTGGGGGTCTTGCAGGAGGCAGCCAATCAATGATTCTCTCTCATCATTAATGTTTCTATCTCGCCCTTCCTTTCTCTGAAATAAATAAAAATATATTAAAAATAAATTGTTTTAATGCCATAGATCCTTTTTAAATTTAATATTGTGACAACAGAAACATTGTGACAACATGAAATGTAGAAATGTTCTTTTAAAGTATCACAAAACCATTTCATTTTTATTTTTCCTCAATTTTGGGTGGTAGAGTTTCCCTCTCTAAATTCTGTTTTCAGTAGTAGTTGCTGAGAATGCTGAAGATGGTGACTCAGTGCTATGGTGTATATTCACAAATTTTCTAATTTCCAAAATGACAGCAATCACTGGAATCCAGAAAGGTTTTTTTTCCTTCTAAAGGAAACATCATTCTATTGTACCTTTGGTCAAAATAAATTTGGCACGACCCTAACTCTACCACTTCTAATTAGTGAGAACTTCAGAAGTTACTTAACTTTTCTAGGCCTCAGTGTTCTTAGTGTTCTCATCTATAAATGAAAGGTCCTCACAGGAACCAAACCTATAGGGCTATTGTGAGCATAAAATCAGCTAATGCAGGTAATGTGCTTTGTCTAATGCTCACTAAAACAAATATATTTCAGTTTATTACTAATAGTAATAATGTTTGATTTCTAGCTCAGTCCTAAGTAGTATTTGAACTCTGAGTCAAGAAGGCAAAAAGTAAAGGAAGTGGCTTTTCTGGCTTGTGCTATCAATAGATATTAGGCTTTTAGAAGTATAGTCAGTCCATATATTTACCCTCATCCCCTGAGGAGCAGCAAGATACAAGCAGGCCTTCAAAAAACCACCCATGAGCATAAACCGATTTGGCTCAGTGGATAGAGCGTTGGCCTGCGGACTGAAAGGTCCCAGGTTTGATTCCAGTCAAGGGCATGTACATTGGTTGCGGGCACATTCTCAGTAGGGAGTGTGTAAGAGGCAGCTGATCGATGATTCTCTCTCATTGATGTTTCTAACTCTCTATCCCTCTCCTTTCCGTTCTGTAAAAAATCAATAAAATATATATTTTTTTAAAAAAACAAAAAAACAAAAAAACAAAAAACAAAAAAACCCACCCATGATTATTGCAAAACTAACCTAAATAACCTCTATTTTCTACTATTAGAACCCATGGATGGCTAGCTACAGCAACCCCTGGCATGCCTAAACCCCTCTTATTCAATGTAAACTCACTCTAAGGCAGAAAAGAGGTAATACTCATTCTGTACCCATTCAACATAAATTCTTTATTTCTTTTCTTCTTATTTATTTATTTATTTATTTATTTATTTATTTAGTGTGTGTGTGTGTGTGTGTGTGAATTTTTTTTTCATTTTTTTATTAAGGTATTATATGTGTACATATCTTACCATTGCCCCCCCCCCACACCACTCCCATACATGCCCCCACCCTGCAGAGTTTTGCGTCCATTGGTTATGCTTATATGCATGCACACAAGTCTTCTGGTTGATCTCTTATCTCCCCCACCTCTCCCTAACCTTCCCGCTGTAAATTGATATTCTGTTTAATGCTTTACTGTCTCTGTGTCAATCTTTTTGTTCAACAGTTTATAATTTTGTTTTATTATCCATAAGTGAGTGAGATCATGTGGTATTTTGCTTTCATTCACTGACTTATTTCACTTAGCATAATGTTCTCCAATTACATCCAAGTTGCTGCAAATGGTAAGAATTCCTTCTTTTTTATGTCAGTATAGTATTCCATTGTGTAAATGTACCATAATTTTCTAATCCAGTCATCTGCTGATGGGCACCTAGGATGTTTCCAAATCTTAGCAATTGTAAAATGTGCTGCTATGAACATAGAGGTGCATATATCCTTTCTTATTGGTGTTTCTAGTTTCTTAGGATATATTCCTAGGAGTGGGATTACTGGGTCACATGGGAGTTCCATTTTCATTTTTTTGAGGAAACTCCATACTGTTCTCCACAGTGGCTGCACTAGTCTACATTCCCACCAGCAGTGCATGAGCGTTCCTTTTTCTCCACATCCTCACCAACACTTATTGTTTGTTGATTTGTTGATGATAGCTATTCTGGCCTGTGTGAGATTGTACCTCATTGTCATTTTTTATTTGCATCTCTCGGATAATTAGTGACTTTGTGCATGTTTTCATCAGTCTCTTTGCCTTACTTCTGTCTTATATTGAAAAGATTCTATTTAAGTCCATTGCCCATTTCTTTATTAGATCATTTATCTTCCTTTTATTAAGTTGTATAAGCTGCCTGTAGACCTTGGATATTAAACCTTTATCAGTGATAACATTTGCAAATATGTTCTCCCATGTAGTGGGCTTTCTTGTTGTTTTGTTGATAGTTTCTTTTACTGTGAAAAAGCTTTTTATTCTGATGTAGTCCCATTTGTTTATTTTCCTTTTAGCTTCCATTGCCCTAGGGGCAGTATCAGTGAAGAAGTTCTTTTGGCATATGTCTGAGATTTTGCTGCCTGTGGATTCCTCTAAAATTTTTACGGTTTCCTGTCTTATGTTTAAGTCCTGTATCCATTTTGAGTTTATTTTTGAGTATGGTGTAAGTTGGTGATCTAGTTTCATTTTTTTTGCATGTATCTGTCCAATTTTCCCAACACCATTTATTAAAGAGACTGTCTTGACTCCATTGTATGTTCATGCCTACTTTGTCAAATATCAATTGAGCATAATGACTTGGGTTGATATCTGGATTCTCTATTCTATTCCATTGATTTATAAGTCTATTCTTGTGCCAATACCATGATGTTTTGAAAACAGTTTCTTGGTAATACAGCTTGAAATCTGGTATTGAGCTCCCTCCTATTTTGTTCTTCTTTCTCAGGATTGCTGTAGCTATTCAGGGTCTTTTTTTTTATTCCAGATGAATTTTTGGAGAGTTTTTTTCTATGTCTGTAAAATATACTGTTGGTATTTTAATGGGGTGTTAATTGAATCTATAGATTGCTTTGGGTAGTGTGACATTTTACTGATGGACATGGTATGTTCTTCTATTTGTTTACGTCTTCCTCTATCTCTTTTTTCAGTGTCCTGTAGTTTTCCGTGTATAGGTCTTTTACCTCCTTAGCTAAGTTTATTCCTAGGTATCTTTTTTTTTTTTTTTTGTGTGTGTGTGTGTGTGTGTGTGTGTGTGATGGTAAATGGGATTGCTTTGTTAGTCTCATCTTCTGTAAGTTCACAATTGGTGTATAGAAAGGCCATAGATTACTTAGTGTTAATTGTGTATCCTGCTACATTGCCGAATTCATTTATTAAGTCTATTAGTTTTTTGATAGAGACTTTCAGTTCTTTTATGTACAATATCATGTCATCTGCAAATAAGGACAACTTTATTTCTTCTTTTCCAATTTGGATGCCTTTTATTTCTTTTTCTTGTCTAATTGAAATGGAATACTTCCAGTACTATGTCAAACAGGAGTGGTGAGAGTGGGCATCCCTGTCTTGTTCTTGTTCTTAGGGGAAACGATTTTAGTTTTTGCCCATTGAGTATGATGTTTGCTGTGGGTTTATCATATATAGCTTCTATTTATCTTGAGGTATGATCCTTCTATTTCCAACTTATTGAGAGTTTTTATCAAGAAGCAGTGTTGGATTTTGTCAAATGCTTTTTCTGCATCAATTGATATGACTATGTGATTTTTATCTCTCAGTTTGTTTATGTGATGTGTCACGTTTATTGATTTGCGGATATTGTACCATCCTTGCATTCCTGGGATAAATCCTACTTGGTCATGGTGTGTGATCTTTCTGATGTACTGCTGGATCCTATTTGCTAGAATTTTGTTGAGGATTTTGGCATCTATGTTCATGAGGGATATTGGCTTGTAATTCTCTTTCATTGTGTTGTCTTTATCTGGTTTTGGTATTATGGTGATGCTGGCTTCATAGAAGGAGAGCTTGGAAGTGTTCCTTCCTCTTGAATATTTTGTAATGGTCTGAGGAGGATAGGTTTTAGTTCTTCCTTGAGTGTTTGGTAAAACTCTCCTGTGAAACCATCTGGCCCCTGGCTTTTGTTTGTCAGAAGCTTTTTTATGATTGCTTCAATTTATTCCATAGTTACTGGCCTATTGAGTTGTTTGTATTCTTCATGATTGAGTTTTGGAAGGTTATATTTTTCCAGAAATCTGTCCATTTCCTCCCGGTTGTCTAGTTTGTTGGAATAAAGTTGTTCATAGTATTTTTGTAACAGTCCATTGTATTTCGGTGGGGTCTGTTGTTATTTCATCTCTTTCATTTCTGATTTTGTTTATTTGGATCCTCTCTCTTTGCTTCTTGGTGAGCCTGGGTAGAACTTCATCATTCTTGTTTATCCTTTCAAAGAACCAGATTTTTGTTTTGTTGATCTTTTGTATTGTTTCTTTGGTCTCTATATCATTTATCTCTGCTCTGATCTTAATTATTTGTTTTTTTTTTCTGCTCACACTGGGCTTTTCTTGTTGCTTTCTTTCTAACTCTTTGAGTTTTTGGGTTAGATAAATTATTACCATTGTTTCTTGTTTTTTGCAGTAGGCTTATAGAGCTATGAACTTCCCTCTCAAGACTGCTTTTGCTGTGTCCCATAGATTTTGAATTGTTGTGTTTTCATTGTCATTTGTTTCCATGATTTTTTAAATTTATTATTTCTTCCTTGATTTCTGGTAAACCAGTCATTGTTTAATAGCATGTTGTTTAGTCTCCATATGTTTGATTTCTTTGGATTGTTTTTATTGTAGTTGATTTCCAGTTTTATGTCACTGTGATCTGAGAAGATTCTTGATATGATTTCTATCTTCTTGAATTTGGAGAGATTTTGCCTATGTCCCAACATATGGTCTATCTTTGAAAATGACCCATGTGCACTTGAGAAGAATGTATATTCTGTGGCTTTGGGGTAAAATGTTCTGAAGATGTCAATTAATTCCATCTGATCTAGTGAGTCATTTAGGATTGATGTTTCCTCGCTGATACTTTGTTTAGACTAGAGGATCAACATAAATTATTTCTGAGAAGAGATTATCTTGGGAACATAAAGGGCAATCTTTGGCTAACTTATGTGTAATCATTTATCCTTTTGCTAAGCCACTTGAAGACTAGGAGAAAGTTTGCTTTCAGGGACTATAAAACAGTTCATCATCTTTTCCTTCACAAAAATAAAAGTTGGTTTAGAGTTTTCAAAAAGTGTACATTTGCCAGCCTGCCTAGGTGAGAATGACTTCAGATTTGGAAAATTCATGTTATATTTGGAAGTGGCTTTGGTCTATCTGGGTGTTTTCTCTCACTGTACTCATCTTGATTATCTCTATACCTACATATCTTTCCAAAGGAAACTTTTAGGTCTCAGACTATACACCAGACACTGAGTATACTTTTTGTCTAGGGAGGGACAATGTGAGAAGTGGCAAGAATTAAAGCTAATACTAGTAGCCATATATTGGGCATTTCCCTTAAGCCAGGCATTGCAATAAGTGGCTTTCATGATTTTTTACTTAATAATCACCCTAAAGATATGTATGCTGTAGAAACTATATTAATTTTACAAATGAGAAAACTGAGGCTCAGAGAGGTTAAGTGACTTTCCCAAAGGATCTATGGCTATTAAGTAATAGAAATGGTGATTCAAACCCAGGCTAGTTGCTTTCTAATTCTCATTATTTTAACCACTATACAATGTTCTTCTTTTGATAATATGAAAATATAGTGTCCCCTTCCACCCATCTCTTATAAAATAAGTTCATAGTTTTGACCTCTCATCAGATGACTTTGACCATACTTCCTTTGGTTGAATGAAGAGGGGGCAAAGTGGTAAAGACCTGGGGCTAGAAGCCTCACCCAGGACAGACCAAGCAAATTCCCTTACTAAAACTTTGAACCTCTGAGTTACTTAAGAGGCTGAAGCCTCTTACTCTACTGGCTTCAACATGAGGTTCTACAGAAAAACAGATTTAGCTTTAAATCCTGCTCTGTTACTTGCTAGCTATGAGAACTTAAGCAAGTCTCTCTGGTCCACAGTCTCTGCTTCTGTAAAACATAATGACTCCTACTTCATAGAACTAGTGAGAGAATTAAGTAAGACACTGTACTAGGAAATATAGTTGAGAATATTATAATAACTATGTGTGGTGTCAGATGGGTACTAAAAATATCAGGGGAAATACCTTGTAAAATATGGAATTGTTTGACTCCCATCCTGTACACTTGAATCTAATATACTCTAATAAAAGAGAAAGATGCAAATTGACCGTACATCTGCTACTCCTACCAGCCAATCAGGAGGAAGTATGCAAATTAACCCAACAAAGATGGTGGGTTAATTTGCATATGCAGACATTGAGAAAAGACTGAAGGTTCTGCCCCTGGCTGGAGCCAAACCTGAAGACTGCAGGCTTGGCTTTCTGAAGGCTGCAGGCTTGGCTCCTGGGAAGACTGAAGGCTGAAGGCTCTGCCTGTGGCTGGAGTCAAGCTTGAAAGCCTGAAGGCTGAAGGCTTGGCTCCACTGCAGCCCAGGTCTTGGGTGTCGGCAGCCAAGGGAAGGAACACCTATTGCATGAATCTTTGTGCAACAGGCCTCTGTACAAAATAAGGTTCAATAGAAACTGTATATTGAAAACTTAATAATCTTTTTAAAAATAAATAAAATTACCTACAAAAGTTTATTTAAAATGTGGTAATCTAGCCACTAGAAAATACCAATAGAAAAAATAAAATGAAGCAAGAGGTGAGATTAACATAAAACATAATCTGTGAAGTCCTGCTCAATTGCTAGGCTTAGACCAAACATTTGGCTCTGAGGTTTCTAGTATCCAATGAAAAAAGAGAAAGATAGAAAGGCAAAATTAAAAACAAAATCACTACAGATAAGAGAGTGTATGGAGTACTGCTTAGAACCCAAACTACAGCATTAGACAGTTTGAATTCCAGCTTCCCTAATTCACCAGATGTGTGGCAATTTGTTTAAGCTCAGGTGGCCTCATTCATAAAAGTCAAGTAATAACAGCACCTATTTTATAGGATAGTTCTGAGGATTAAATGAGTTAATAAATATGTGTAACACATTTAGACAGAGTCTGGCCATGATAAGTATTCCATAATTTTGCTATTATGCAAGATACTTGGCACAAAAATGGCAGCTCCCACTTGCCTTCAGAAACAATCCCAGCCCATACACAATTTCTGAACTTCTTAAATAGAGGCCTATCCCAGATTACAAATTCCAAGCAACTTGCTGTAGTTTTCCTCATGTACGGAGTCATGGACCTTATGCCAAGTTATATCATATCATTATACTCACAAAGAGGAAGGCAAAGGAGAAAATATAAATCCATGGCCCCGGGATGTGTGTATATGCTGGGGCAGAAGGACAGGAAGAAGACACTTACAGTCACCCTGGAGAACATCTCTTTGGAATTGTGATTTCCCATCTATAGGATATCCAGAATCAGGAACTGTCTTAGCTCCCCAGCATAAATCTCCTTCCTCTCAGGACTCTTAGAGGACCTGGGAAATATTCCCTTTCTCCTAAGACACAGGATGTTCTAAATAATGTGTAACTTCCCACCCAAACTAGATTTCCTTCCTAGGAGAGAAGTGTAGAGGAATGCTGAGGTTGACAGGGGCAGCTTTACATTCTGGTGAAGAAATTTTTCAGAGAGATGCTATGTGGCTCATAGCTGCACCAGATTGCTATTGCACAATGTTAAGGAGTGGCTTTGAGCTCCATAAGGACAGAGTCTGGGTCTGTTCACTCCCATACACCTGGCCCAGTGGTTGACACACAGTGGGAAATCTCAGAAAGGTTGGGGAACTGAGAGGAGGAAATGATTTGCAGGAATACTGTCAGGGCATATGCATTTATCTTTTCTGAAAAGAAGGAGTGGCATTAAGTTTCAGCACCCACTGGTTATCTCAGTACCAATTTAGACAAAAATATTCCTTCTTTCCTGCCAAAGACAATTGTTTCTCCTTAATTTGGCTTAGAAGTTTTCTGTCATTTTTTTCTTCCTAAAGTACTTCGATTGCAACTGGCTATAGCATTTATGTAAATTTCAAGTACCCCTCCTATTTAACCTAATTGTTTATGTTAATATCAATCAGGTCTGCCACTCAGATTTCTTATCCCCTTCACCTTTCACCTAATTGCTAGGAGCCAATTTTCCTCCTGGACCTGGCTGTAGAGGCTCAGTGTATTTGTTCATCCTCTTCATTCCTTTCTTCACCATTGATTGTATATTCCATTTAATTGTTCCCAAAAGCAATGAGTGGATGATTTTATGTGTTCCTGACACATGATAACTATGTGAAACCATCATGAAACAACAATTTCCCCCCAAAAAAGGTCTATATGCACAGTTATAGGCAATAACAGGAACGTGTCTCACAAATGCAATGTGGGAAAGCCTGACACAAAAGAGAACCTCCTATCATGCTGCAAGATTTCATTTATATATATTGTTTAAAACCAGGAAAAATTAAACTGTTTAACCTTGAAGAGGGGCAGTGACTGGGAAGGGCAATAGGAAGGACTTCTGTATTGTTGGTCAAATTCTATTTCTTGATCTGGATGCTGCTCACAGAAGCACATTTAATTTTTGAAACTGCATCAAACTGAACACATGATTTGTGCACAATTATGTGTGTAGGTTATATGTCAATGACATTCTCTCCAAATAGGGGTCTATTGAGCCCCAACATGCATAAACTCCCTTGCTGGGTAGCACTAGAGATTCTTTTCCCTTCAAATGGGATTAAAAAAAATAAAACCTGAAAATATCAAAGGACCCCCTTAAGGGTCTCCTTGATGGTTGGGATACCTGCATCCAAATCTTAGTCCACCTTTGGGCTCCTCCAAAGATTATTCCAATATACTTCAGCTCACCTCATCTTCCCTTGCTCAAATGCCTTTCTCTCCCACTAAATGCTGTTAAATATCCTCTCTTCTCCTGTATAACTATTTATAAATTTTCAGTGAACTTTCATAGACTCCTCAACTTCACTCTAAGTTCCTTAAGAGCAGGAAAATAATTTTTATATTTATTTGCAAATTCCTACAGCATAGCATAGCACAAGGATGGGCACAAATGCCCAGTTCAAAGTTGCAGACAAAATTAACTCCAATACCCAGACAGGAGGGTGAGGTAAAGCTCTTCCATGATCAGAATAGACCTGATTTTCCTTACTCTTGTTTTCAGGTCCACTCACATATTGAATTCACATATTATCTGCTTGTGTATGTATTTTGTGAGCCAACAGTTGTCCAGATTTCGCACTGACGTGATATAGTCTCTCTCTTGAAATAGGACCTGTGAACTTATGAATCAAATACATATCCAGGTTTGATGAGGCTGTCACTTTAAAGGATCAGTAGACCCTGGACATTTTATAATATTCATAGCTTTAACTATTTATGAGTGGGTCTTGAATGCCATGACATGTAAAATTTGTAATATTGCTAAGGCATAAATTTGAATTGCACACGCTTTAAGGTTGATGTGATGGAACAATTAGCCTCATAAGAATACTATGGTTCTTAGGAGGAGCATAGAAGTTACATGGAGGAAATTGCATGCCAATTATGTAATCGTGGGATTTTTGAATTAAAGGGAAGCTGGAGATGTGTTATGAATGCCTTTCTTGAATGTCAAGCATTCATTGCAAAACAAACTTCATTGAAGTACAATGAACTTCCATTTCCTCACCACAATAGTCAAATACTTAGTCTTCATATATTTTTCTCATTAGCATTCATTTGATTTAAACTGTCTTAAATGCAATCATAGAACAACATGTTATTGAGAGTTGGGAAGAGATTCAGAAGAAAATAAGCAGATCTATACTAATATATGTAAAAGCCAAGCTAAAGAAACGATGAAAGGACTGGAACAACCAGAGCAACCAGTTACTACAATAAGATGCACACTGGCCAATTGAACCCTGATTGGCCCACCCCAACCTCCTATAGCTCTTCCCCCTGGCCTTCCCAGCCCATAATTGCCAGTCCTATCCCTGATTGAGGGTGAGGCCAGCTGGCCAACTTCCTGCAGCCCCCCCCTGCCCTGGCCCAATTGCCCCCCAATGGGATGGGCCAGCTGGACCCCACCTATGCACAAAAATTTGTGTATTCAGCCTCTAGGTTTTGTAAGGAGAAATTGGGCATCATGAATTAGTTTTTAGTTCCACTTCTGCACTGAATTCTTTGGTAGCAGTGACTTCAGACAGATTGCTCTTCTTTATTCTTCAAATTTCCTTATCTGTAAAATGAGGAGTTTAGAGCAGATTATCTCTTAGGTCCTTCCAGGTATGATACAGGAATTCATGACCTAAATTACATTTCTCTTTGTATTTGAAGCTCTGTTTTCAGTGTTGGCCTCCAAAAGATATTGGTAACTGTCATTACTGAGTATCCACTGGGCTAAAGCCATCAGAACATGAGATTGAATTCACAAGCAGCTTTTTATCTCAGAAAAGGTGTGGACAGTTCCTAGGACACACTGAAGTTTAAAAAAACAAAACCCACAAGCAAATGAACAAACAAACAAATGAAATACATTATTTTAAAATCAATTTGGAATCTTTTAAAAAGTCTCTGGACTTTCTTTTGACTTCAAAAGAGAATTTTTTAAAAAGTTTTCTTGACTTTATCGGGGTGACATTGTTTCGCACAACTATATAGGTTTTAAGTGCACAATTCAACAAAACATTATCTGCACACAGCATCATGCACCCGAAGCAAAGTTTCTTTCTGTCCCCATTATTCCCCCTTTGCCAAAATCCACCTATAGCCACCCATCTTACTCCTACCCATCTTTCCCTCTGAAATATCACCACAGTCTTGTCTGTGTTTATGTGTTACATATACACTGAGTGACCAGATTACTATGATCTCTGAAAGCATAATAATCTGGCTAATATATATGTATATATATATATATATATATATATATATATATTTATTTTAGGTCTAGTAATAATTAATGTCGTTTTCTAATACTTTTTTAAAATCAAATTTATTTAAACAATACAACAAAATTTAATCAACAATATAGTTGCCGTTGTTTTCTACTACTTGTGCTCAATGCTCAGGAAGCATTTTAATCCCTCTGTTGTAAAATTCTTGTGATTTTGATGCAAAAAATTCGGTCAATGCATTTTTGAGGCATTCTTCATTATTAAATTTTTTTCCAAGAAGAAAGTTTTGCAAAGAACGAAACAAATGGTAATCGGAAGGGGCAATATCAGGAGAATATGCAGGTTGAGGGAGAACTTCCCATTCCAACTGGCGCAGTTTTTCAGCAGTGATTCTTGCAGTATGCGGTCGTGCGTTATCGTGGTGAAGAATTACGCCCTTCGATTAATCAGCGCGGGTTCTTTTGCTCTTAAAGCTTGGGCTAACCTTTCCAATTGGGCACTATACACTGCACTTGTAATGGTTTGGTTAGATGGTAAAAGTTCATAATGAAGAATTCCTTTAAAATTCCACCAAACACACAACATCACTTTTTTCGCATGCAAGTCAGGTTTTGGCGTGGGCTGCGGAGCCTCATTTTTGTCCAACCATTGAGGCCGCCTTTTCAAATTAACATACAGCACCCATTCTTCATCTCCGGTAACAATTTGCTCTAAAAACGGCAAACGGTTTTGAGGAGAGAGGAGCGAACTGCAAATTGTGATTCTTTGATTACGGTTGTTGTCGGTCAACTCATGAGGAACCCATTTTCCAAATTTTTGGACTTTGCCAAGTGCACGCAATTGATTGGAAATTGTTTTTTGTGAACAATTTAAAGTTGTTGCAAGCTCTTGTTGGGTAATTTGAGGATTTTGCACCAAAAGAGCTTGAAGAGCTTCTTGATCAAAATTGGACACACAGCCTCGACCACTCTTGTCATCTAACGAAAAATTTGCCTCGCGAAATTTCTCAAACCAACGCTGGCATTTTTTGGCGCTAACTGCATCTTGACCAAGAGCACTACAGATGTTTTTTGCAGCCTCACTTGCTTTTCTTCCTAATTGGAACTCGTAAAGCATGCAGTGCCGAATATGCTCTTCATCCGCCATCTTCTTAGCCCTAGTTTTGCACCAAAAACCAAACCAAACACAAACTTTTTCAAGCAAAACTTGTTAATTACACTTCACACGTTCTGTAGATACCACGTGTTTGAAGGTTATGTCAATACAAGTCAACGCCAAGCAAGATTTTAAACGAATGTTTTAAAACGACATTAATTATTACTAGACCCTATATATCCTGCCTAATAAAAGAGTAATATGCAAATTAGCCATCACTCTGCTACACCCACAAGTAACGCCCACCAACCACGCCCACCAGCCAATCAGAGCGAGTATGCAAAATAACCCCAACCAAGATGGCTGCAACCATAGAGAGCAGTTGAGAGGCTTGGGTTTCCCCAGAAATAGAGGAAGCCAAGCTTTCCACACACCCTGGCCAGCCTAGGTTTCCACTCAAGGATACAAAGTTTCAATTATAGAAGGTAAACAATTCCAAACAGAAATGGCTGTAGCCATGGAGCAAGCAGGAGGCTTTGCTCTACTCCAGGCTACAAAGTTTCAGTTGTAGAAAGTAAATAGATTCTAGATATCAGAGCCACTGCTTGGATCACCTGGGGGCATGGCCAGCCTGCAAATCACCACAGGCCCCTCACTCAGGCAGCCCCATGCCCCAAGGGAACCCCCACCCTTCAGGACAAACCAGCTGGCCCCCACCCATGTACTAGGCCTCTATCCTATCTAATAAAAGAGTAATATGCAGATTGACTATTACTCAAGCACACAAGATGGCTGCACCCATGTGGTCAAAGATCCAGCCCCTATGTGGACACAAAATGGTCACCACAAGATGGCCAGCAGGGGAGGGCAGTTGGGAGGCACCAAGCCTGCAAGGGAGGGCAGTTGGAGGTGATCAACCCTGCAAGGGAGAGCAGTTAGGGGTGTCCAGGTTGGCAGAGGAGGGAAGTTGGGGGCAAGCAGGCTGGTAGGAGAGCATTTAGACATCAATCAGGCTGGCATGGGAGTGGTTAGTGGGTGATCAGGCTGGCAGGTAGAAACAGGGGCAATCAGGAAGGCAGGCAGGTGAGCAGTTGGAGCCAGCAGTCCTGCATTATGAGAGGGATGTCTGTTTAGACCTGATCCCTCTGGCAGTTGAACATCCCTCGAGGGGTCCCAGATTAGAGAGGGTGCAGGCTGGGCTGAGGGACACACCCCACCCTGTGCATGAATTTCTTGCATCAGGCCTCTGATTTTATATATATATATATTAGAGGCCCAGTGCATGAATTCATAAACAGGTGGGGTCAGCCAGTCTGGCCAGTAGGAGGGGACATGGGCAGTTGTCCAGCCTGCCTGCTGGTTGAACAACTGGTCAAGGGGACAATTTGCATATTAGCCTTTTATTATATAGGACAGTGTTTCCCAAACTTCTCTCATGATGAGAATCACCTGGTGGAGTTGTTAAAATACAGATTTCTGAATCTCAACTAAGAAGTGCTAAACTAGGATTTTTGGGAACATATAGGTAAAATTGTATACTTAGTAAGCTTAGAGCACTAGTTAAGTATACAATTTTACCTATATGTTCCCAAAAATCCACCAGGTGATTCTCATCATGAGAGAAGTTTGGGAAACACTGATATAGGATATACACTGAGTGGCCAGGTTATTATTCATTCAGAGATCAGAATAATCTGGCCACTCAGTGAATATGTGTGTTTTTGTTTAATCCCTTCCCATGTTTACACTTTCTGATATTCTTCTGAATTTTAATGTTTAGTTTTTGGAACTAAGAACATAGACTGATAATCTGTCCTTTATTTCAGGAGGCTCCACAAATTAAATGCAGCTGCTGCTTCTAGGGTTGAAAGTGAAAGGTAGTAATGGTGTCCAACTTGGAATCATAAACTAGTCAGAATTGGAAGAGAGAATAGGACATTATCTCTTGCTAGAGGTGGTAGAAATTGGAGATTAAATATAGAAAGTGACTTCCATTCAAATTTTATTTGAAAATATATATTGAATATCTACTATGTGCCAAGTGCTGGGAATACAGCAGTGAACAAGGCAAAGTCCCAGTCTTATGGAACTGACATTACAGTGCTTGAGAGGGACTAACATTAATAAGTACACAAGTAAATATGACAAGTCCTAGAAAGGAGAGGTAGATGGTACCAGTGGGAGCCAAGAAATGCCTTCAAGAGTCAGCCATGTTATGATGAATGTTGGATGATGAGCAGGCGCTAACTGAATGACAAAGGGACAGAAAGTAGGCCATTGTGGCTAGAGAAAAGATAATTCAGATAATGGTAGTTCAAAATAAGTCTGCTGCTATGGGCAGGAGATAGGCTGTGCAGAGTTTTTGTCTTAAGAGTGACCAAAAGCCATTGGAGGGTTTTAGCATGGAAAGGCCATAGTGAGATTTGTGTGTGTGTGTGTGTGTGTGTGTGTTTGTTTGTTTGTTTGTTTTTAATCACTCTAGCTACTATGAGGGTGAAAAGGACAGATGATAAGAGAAAAGGCTGGGGAAGTAGTTTGGGTCTAACTGTGAAAGGGTTTGAACAATAGGCTAAGGAATTTTACTTGGTTCTGTGTACAGTGAGGAATCATCAAAAGCCGAGGTTGGCAAACTAAGTCCACCTCAGATTATGATTGTAAGAGAATCTTGTATGAAGTCAGCAGGTATTCTTGGTAGATAACATGAAGGGATAAATGAGAAATAAATACCCTCTATATTCTGAAGTTGGCAACTGACCTAAATAATCCCTTAAAATTCCTAGCCTTCATCTAACAAGAAGTGTGATACTATTTTCCCCTAAATTGAAGTCACTGGAGAATATATAAAAAATATAACTCTCGCCCTGCCGGGAGCTACCTACCGGCTTGGACGGGAAACCTCGCCATCTTGAGAGAAAGATAGGATCTTGTCAGAGGCCTGAATATCCACAGCCGCAGCGACCAACAAGCATCTGTGACCCCCAGAACGGGGATCCCAGGCGGTGCGAACACCTGGCTGCACTGGAGTGCCTCACTGCTTGGCGAAAAGGTCAGATTTCGCAGGGAGAGGGTGGAGAGTGCTTGTGGCAAAGACAAAAGCCTGCGCGCACAGAGCGCGCGGAAGCTGGAGGACAAGGGCGGTGATTACAAGTAGAAAGAAGCCCCAGCTGTTGGGCGGTTGTCACCCGTGAAAGTGGTCGGGGCTCCTAACAGGGGAGATATCTAAAGAGCAACACATTTGGATCTGCCTCGCAGGGATATCAGAGAGTTGCGGGAGATTGCTGTTGCTCGGACCTGCCCCCTCCCCCCCTCCGTAGTTCCTGCTTCAGAGAGGACTGGAAAAAAGAAAAAAAGAAAAGAAAAGAAAAAAAAGCTGGAGAGGCTCTAGGCAGGGGTGTCGAACTCAATCAGAGAAGGGGCCAAAATCTAAAATCCAGCCTAAATCGCGGGCCGAATGGTTTACTGAACAGTCATAAACTGACAATGTTAACCAGAAATGTGAATTTAAAATGAGTGGAACAATCTTTTCCTTAACAGTGCTGTTAACCAACTCACATGCTATCAAGCAAAACAGTAATATTGGTATCAAGCAAAACAGTAATATTGGAATGTACCTAAAATGCTCATTGTTTTGTTTTCTGGCTAGATGTCTGACACCGTTTTCCCCGGATCAATGAGTCAATGTTCGGTTTTATTTCTTGGGCTGTAGCAACCCGCAAAACAGCATGGAGGTTGTCATCGGTAATGCGTGATCTGTGCTTGTTTTTGTTCAGATTCATTATTGAAAACATCTGTTCACAAAGATAGGTGCTCCCGAACATGGATAGAATACGGGCAGCATGAAGTCGGAGCTCTGGCATTGAGTCAGGGGGCAGTAGAGGGTAGAAGTCCTCAATTTCAACATCCTGAAACCTTGATTTCAGGCCACTGTCAGACTGAAGCTCGATTATCTCCATCTGAAGGTGATGGGGCACATTGTTGACATCAACTGTAAAAGGATTGGCAAAGATGTCAAAGCCTGAGTGCTGTGTTCTAAAGTCAGAGAAGTGCCGCTCAAATTCACTTAGTAAACGGCTAACTTTGGTAGCCAGCCGACTGCAAGGAAAAGTACCAGAAATAGTGCTTGAGATACTCAAACAAACGGGAAAGTGGGCAAGATTGTCCTGTTCCAGTTGGGACTTCCATAGTTGAAGTTTACGCTGGAATGCTGTGATCATGTCAGACATCTTCGTGATGACTTGTTTGCGTCCCTGCAGCTTCAGATTCAGTTGGGCGAGATGCTCGCATATGTCACACATCATAGCAAAATCACATAGCCAGGCGGGATCCGACAGTTCAGGCAAGGGCTTTCCTTTACTTTCCATGAAAAGAGCAATTTGTTCTCTGAGCTCAAAAAATCTTTTGAGGACTGCGCTCTTGCTCAGCCATCTTACTTCTGTGTGGTATGGCATGTCTCCATGCTCTGCACCCACCTCCTGTAAAAACTGCTGGAACTGGCGATGATTCAGGCCACGTGCCCGTATAAAGTTAATAGTTTTAATGACTGTGGTCATTATGTCATTCATGTCCAGAACTTTTCCACACATAGCCTCTTGGTGGATAATGCAATGATAAGTAATCAAGGGTGTGTGGCAGTGACTTTTTTGCATTCTTTCCTTCATTAGTCCAACCAAGCCTTTCTTTTCTCCGCACATTGAAGGTGCGCCATCGGTAGTTAGCCCCACCAACTTTTCCCAGGGTAATTTAAAATTACTTATAGATTTCTCCACAGCCTCAAATATATCTTTACCAGTCGTCGTCCCATGCATGGCAGCTACATCCAAAAGTTCCTCAGTGACAGAGAGGTCGGTCTTCGTAGCACGTATAAAGATGGACAGCTGCGCTGTATCAGTGTTGTCTGTGCTTTCATCGATAGCAAGTGAAAAAGCGAGATAACTGCATGCCTGTTCGGCCAGCTGTGATGATAGATTTTCTGAGAGTTCTTGAACTCTATCTGCAATGGTGTTTCTTGACAAACTGACATTTTGAAAACTCTGTATCTGGTCTGGGCATACTTGCTCACACACTTTTAGCATGCATTGCTTCAAAAAGGCACCCTCTGAAAAACACCTTGAAGTACGGGCAATTTCTTCAGCCACTATAAAGCTTGCTTTCACTGCAGCATCATTTTTCGCTGTAGCCTTTGTAAACATTTGCTGCTGTGATTGTAGTTTGCCTTTTAGTTCTTTAACAATTTTATGCTTTTCTTCCAAAGTGTATTTGCCATACTTAACATTATATTTGGTGTCAAAATGACAACGTATATTGTACTCTTTCATCACCGACACTGTCTCATAACACAATATACACACTGGTTTGCCCTCTCTAAGCACAAACATGTATTCATTTTCCCATTTATCATTAAATTGTCTGCCTTCACCGTCAACTTTTCTTTTCCTGGACATTTTGGGATCAATATTGGCAGTAAAAGATGTAGTTTATTGGAAATCTGCATTAGAAGGAAAAAGTTGAAAACTGCACAGGGATAGCTTGATTTGGCAGATGGAGTGGAGAAAAAAAAAGTCAGTCAATAAATGCCTGGCTGGGTACAGATAGGAGATTCTGTTGCGATTTTTATGCCTGCACTTTATGCCAGGAACTGGCAGCTTCTGCTGTGTATTTTTTATGCCCGCACACTCACTCTCTCCTCTGCTCTGCCACCCGCACAACCACATCGGATGCCGGACTATAGGTCACGCCTCCTGAATCTCGCGTGACTTGTTATCTATGCGCATGCGTAATAGATAGCAAGTACTGCGGCCGGCAAGGCGGCCGGCGAGATCACAAGCCTCCTATGTCACCGCGCGTCATTGTGATGGAACGCAGCGGAGTGCAGTGATGACAGCGTGGTGCGGGCCACATTGCAAGGCCTGGCAGGACGGATTTGGCCCGCGGGCCTTGTGTTTGACACATGTGCTCTAGAGTCTGGGAAGTCAACCTAGAAACACTGCCCCCAGAGGCTAATCCACAAATTGACTCTAGTGTAATAAAAACAAAGCAAAACCTGCCTAAAAATCAGGACTGGATCATAACAATAGAGGAAGCGAATGACCTGCATTACTGCAAATTTTATTTAAATTTTTGAAAAAAAATTTTTTTTTAATTTTTTAATTTTTGTTTTTTATTTTTGTTATCATTATTTGCAACGTTTACTAAGAAACTATTTTTTTTCTTTTTCCTCACTTGATTTTATCTTTATAATTATTACATTGTATATGTAATCAACATTATTACTACTACTAATTTACCTTTTTCATCTTATTGTATTTTCTTTTGTTTCTTTTTATTATTTTTACTTCATTTGATTATATATATATATATATATATATATATATATATATATTTTTTTTTTTTTTTTTTTAAATTTCAGGATTACTGTTCTACAGTCTTTATCTATCTTTCCTTCTCCAGTGCTTTATTCTATCTCAACCCTACCTTTATGCCTTCACCTTCTTTCCGATCTTTTCCTTTGGTACCCCGTTTATCTTAACCCTTTCCTGCTCTAGAAATTCCCCATTCCTTCTGTCTACCCCCTCCTAAAATTTCACCCTACTTGTATATATCTAGTTTCCAAATACCTGCTCCAAACCCATTCACACCTCCCTCGCAGTTGTCCTAAAAACAAAACAAAACAAAACAAAACAAAACAAAAAACAGTCTTTCTCTCTAACTCTTTGAAGTTGTATGTTAAATGTTAACTATACTGAAGTTGTATGCTTTTTGTTATAAGATTGATTTGCCTATGCTTTTTGTTGGATTTTATGTCTTTGTTATTCTGGATTCTAGTCAACACAACCACACTTACTGGTGGTTATTAATATCGCAAACACATTTCTATTCAGTGCCTTGTGTGTTGTACCTGGTTGTGTTGTATTTTGTGCCTTTAAATCAAAGCAGGAGAGAGAGAACTACACAACCAGACATCCTAGATCATGGGGAGACAAAAAAACACCCTGCATATGAAAGAAAAGCAGGCTTCACCAGAAAAGAAAGTAAACGAGATAGAGGCAAGCAACCTACCTGAGCAAAAATTCAGAGTAATGATCATAAGATGGCTAAAAAGAATGGAAGAAAAATTTGACAATATGAGTAAGAACCAAGAGGAAATGAAGAAAAACTAAGAAGAAATGAAAAATGACATTGCTACTGTAAAGAATTCAATAGAAAGCATTAAGAGTAGATTAGAAGAAGCAGAGGACCGCATCAGCAAGCTAGAAGACAAGATGGAAAAAAATACCCAATTAGAACAACTTCTGGGGGAAAAAATTAAAAAACAGGAGGAAAGTCTAAGGGAACTTTGGGACAATACAAAACAAAACAATATTAGAATAATAGGGGTTCCAGAAAGAAAGGGATTTGAGGAAGACATGGAAAATGTATTTCAAGAAATAATGACAGAAAACTTTCCTGAGATAGATAAGAAAAAACCCACACAAATCCAAGATGCTCGCAGAGTCCCAAGCAAAATGAATCCCAGAAAACCACCCCCTAGGCACATTATAATTAAGCTGGTAAACACCAATGACAAAAAAAGAATTTTAAAAGCAGCCAGAGAGAGACAGAAAGTTACATATAAAGGAACCCCCATCAGACTAGCAACTGATTTCTCCACAGAAACTTATCAGGCCAGAAGGGAATGGGATGAAATATACAAAGTCATGCAAAGGAAGGGTCTGAATCCAAGAATCCTTTACCCAGCAAGGCTATCAATCAAAAGTGAAGGTGAAATCAGGAGCTTCACAGACAAAAACAGACTAAGGGAATTTATCTCCACCAAACCAGCAATGCAAGAAAAGCTAAAGGGTCTACTGTAAAATTAAAGAAATAGAAAGCAAAGAAGGAACACAGGGGTATAGAATAAAAATGTCGTCAAATAAGTATCCATCAATAATAACTTTAAATGTAAATGGACTAAATGCTCCAATCAAAAACATAGGGTGTCAGATTGGATAAGAAAACAAGACCCATATATCTGTTGTCTACAAGAAACCCACCTCAAAAAGAAAGATGAACACAGACTGAGGGTGAAGGGATGGAAAAAGGTTTTCCAGGCGAATGGAAATGAAAAAAAAAAGCTGGGGTAGCAATACTTATATCTGACAAATTAGATGTCAGAGTGAAGGACATAACAAGAGATAATGAAGGCCACTTCATAATACTAAAGGGACTAATCCAACAAGAAGAAATAACCCTGGTAAATATATATGCACCCAACACGGGAGCACCCCAATATACAAAAAAACTGCTGGAGGACATTAAGGGAGAGATTAATAGCAATACAATTATAGTAGGAGATTTTAATACCCCACTATCACCCTTTGACAAATCATCTAAACAAAAAATGAGCAAAGAAATATCAATCCTAAATGACTCGCTAGACCAAATGGAATTAATCGACATCTTCAGAACATTCCACCCCAAAGCCACAGAATATACATTCTTCTCAAGTGCACATGGGACATTCTCAAAGATAGACCACATTTTGAGACATATGCAAAGTCTCTTCAAATTCAAGAAGATAGAAATCATATCAAGCCTCTTCTCAGATCATAGTGGCAAAAAACTGGAAATTAACTATTAATACAATGAAAAAAATCCAAAGAAATCAAACACATGGAGACTAAACAGCATGCTATTAAACAAGGACTGGGTTACCAAAGAAATCAAGGAAGAAATTAAAAACATCCTGGAAACAAATGACAATGAAAACACAACTATCCAAAATCTATGGGACACAGCAAAAGCAGTTTTGAGAGGGAAGTTCATATCCCTACAAGCCTATTGCAAAAAACTAGAAAAAAAATGGTAACAAATGATCTAACTCTACAACTCAAAGAGTTAGAAAAAGAGCAACAAGAAAAGCCCAGTGTAAGCAGAAGGAAGGAAATAACAAAAATCAGAGCACAGATAAACGACATAGAGACCACAGAAACAATACATAAGATCAACAAAACCAAGAGCTGGTTCTTTGAAAGGATAAACAAGATAGATGGACCTCTAGCCAGGCTAACCAAGAAACAAAGAGAGAGGACCCAAATAAACAAAATCAGAAATGAAAGAGGTGAAATAACAACGGATCCCGCTGAAATGCAAAGGATTGTTACAAAATACTATGAACAACTCTATTCCAAAAAACAGAACAACCTGGAGGAAATGGACATATTCCTAGAAAAATACAAACTTCCAAAACTCAATCAGGAAGAATCTAAAAATCTCAATAGACCAGTGACTTGGGAAGAAATTGAAACAGTCATAAAAAGCTTCCAGCAAACAAAAGCCCAGGGCCAGATGGCTTCACAGGAGAGTTTTACCAAACATTCAAGGAAGAACTAAAACCTATCCTCAGACTCTTCCAAAAAATCCAAGAGGAAGGAACACTTCCAAACTCCTTCTATGAAGCCAGCATCACTCTAATACCAAAACCTGATAAAGACAACTCAATGAAAGAGAATTACAGGCCAATATCCCTCATGAACATAGATGCCAAAATCCTCAACAAAATTCTAGCAAATCGGCTCCAGCAGAGCATCACAAAGATCATACACCATGACCAAGTAGGATTTATTCCAGGAATGCAAGGTTGGTACAATATCCACAAATCAATAAACGTGATACATCACATAAACAAATTGAAAGATAAAAATCATATAGTCATATCAATTGATGCAGAAAAAGCATTTGATAAAATCCAACACCCTTTCATGATAAAAACTCTCAACAAGGTGGGAGTACAAGGATCATACCTCAACATAATAAAAGCTATATATGATAAACCCACAGCCAACATCATACTCAATGGGCAAAAACTAAAACCATTCCCTCTAAGAACAGGAACAAGAAAGGGATGCCCACTCTAGCCACTCCTGTTTGACATAGTACTGGAAGTACTAGCCATTGCAATCAGACAAGAGGAGGAAATAAAAGGCATCCAAATTGGAAAAGAAGAAGTAAAGTTATCCTTATTTGCAGACGACATGATATTGTATATAAAAAACCCAAAAGACTCCATTAAAAAACTAATTGACTTAATAAATGAATTTGGCACTGTAGAAGGATACAAAATTAACGCCAAGAAATCTATGGCATTTCTATACACCAACAGCGAATTTATAGAAACAGAGACTAAAAAAACAATTCCATTTACCATCGCACCAAAAAAATTAAGATACCTAGGAATAAACTTAACTAAGGAAGTAAAGGACCTATACGCGGAAAACTACACAACACTGAAAAAAGAGATAGAGGAAGATGTAAATAGATAGAAGAACATACCATGTTCATGGATTGTTAGAATCAACATCATCAAAATGTCCATTCTTCCTAAAGCAATCTATAGGTTTAATGCACTCCCTATTAAAATACCAACGGCATATTTCACTGACCTAGAAAGAACTCTCCAAAAGTTCATTTGGAACAATAAAAGACCCCGAATAGCCACAGCAATCCTGAGAAAGAAGAGTAAAGTAGGAGGGATCTCAATACCAGACTTCAAACTGTATTACAAAGCCACTGTTCTCAAAACAGCCTGGTACTGGCACAAAAACAGACATATAGATCAATGGAATTGAATCGAGAACCCAGATATCAATCCAAATCACTATGCTCAATTAATATTTGACAAAGGAGGCACGAATATACAATGGAATCAAGACAGTCTCTTCAATAAATGGTGTTGGGAAAATTGGTCAGATACATGCAAAAGAATGAAACTAGATCACCAACTTACACCATGCACAAAAATAAACTCAAAATGGATACAGGACTTAAACATCAGACGGGAAACCATAAAAATACTAGAAGCATCCACAGGCAACAAAATCTCAGATGTATGCCAAAAGAACTTCTTCACTGTTACTGCCCCTAGGGCAATGGAAGCTAAAGAGAAAATAAACAAATGGGACTACATCAAAATAAAAAGCTTTTTTACAGCAAAAGAAACCATCAGCAAAACAACAAGAAAGCCCACTGTGTGGGAGAACATATTTGCAAATGTTACCACTGATAAAGGTTTAATCTCCAACATCTACAAACAGCTTATACAACTAAATAAAGGGAAGATGAATGATCCAATTAAAAAATGGGCAATGGACCTAAATAGAATATTTTCAAAAGAAGACAGAAGGAAGGCCAAAAGGCACATGAAAACATGCTCAAAGTCACTAATTATCCGAGAGATGCAAATCAAAACAACAATGCGGTACCATCTCACACCTGTCAGAATGGCCAACATCAACAAATCAACAAACGACAAGTGTTGGCGAGGTTGTGGAGAAAAAGGAACCCTCGTGCACTGCTGGGTGGGAATGCAGACTGGTGCAACCATTGTGGAGAACAGTGTGGAGTTTCTTCAAAAAACTGAAAATGGAAGTCCCATTTGACCCAGTAATCCCACTCCTAGGAATATATCCCAAGAAACTAAAAACACCAATCAGAAAGGATATATGCACCCCTATGTTCATAGTAGCACAATCTACAATAGCTAGAATCTGGAGACAGCCTAGGTGCCTGTCAACAGATGATTGGATCAAAAAACTATGGTACCTCTACACAATGGAATACTATGCTGCCATAAAAAGAAGGAATTCTCATCATTTGCAGCAACCTGGATAGAACTAGAGAACATTATGCTGAGTGAAATAAGCCAGACAATAAAAGAGAAATACCACATGGCCTCACTCATTTATGGACATTAAAAAACATTATAAACTGACAAACCAAAAGATAGATATAAAGACAGTAAAGCAACAAGCAGACTGTAAAATTACACCAGGGAGAGTAGGGAGATCTGGGGGAAATAAGAGATCAACCAAAGGACTTGTATACATGCATATAAGTACAACTAATGGACACAAAACTCTGGGGAGGGAGGGTATGTGGGGGGGGGGCAATGTTAAAATATGTACACAGATAATAATTTAATAAATAAAAAAATTAAAAATATATATAACTCTCTCACATAGCTCTGAGTCAATAAGTACTTCTGGAGCCTGTGCTGTGAACTTAGTGGCTAGATTCATATCATTAATTATTTATTACTGTATATACATTACCTCCAAATTTAGCAGCTTAAATCTAAACACATTTATTATCTCAGTTTCTATGGGACAGATATTCAGGTATGGCCTAACAGGCTACTATGATTAAGAGATTCTCACTGGCTATAATCAAGGTGTTGGCCAAGGCTGGCATCTCATTTGAAGGTTGAACTGGGGAAGGATTTTTCCAAACTCATGTGGTTGTTGGCATAATCCAGTTCATGGAAGGTTGTTGGATTAAAGACCTCAATTTTTTGCTGGCTGTTTGCTGGAGATCAACCTCAAGTTTAGGCCCTGTGGGCCTTTTATTCATGGCAGCTTGATTCATCAAAGTGCAATAGCCAATGAAACAAGAGAGACTCTTAATGCTTACTCTGGTGGAATTTACAACCTCCTTGGGGAGGCAAAATCCATGCATAGGAAATAAGTGGAAAGTACTGTATGTGAAAGACTATAATTAAATTCCCAAGTGTATGAAAATAGACATATAATTTTGATAGGAAGGGTTAGTGACACAGTGAGGGAGAAGGCATTCTAGATATGAGGTATAGTGTGTGCAGTGATGTATGAGCAGGACAATATGGTATGTTCAGATTACAAGAGACTGGAATCTGGGTGAATAGAGGGTAAATTTTAGGGTGCAATGGAAAGCAGAACTAAACAACAGATTTCAAGTGTGCCTTAGAGTTTTGAGAGAGAATTATGTGAGGGAAGAACCATCATCACTCCAATGGATGTTTCTGTCAATGGCCAAAAGGGTTATCATGTGACTAGACCTTAAAGGCACACATGTTGATGAGAATATACTTTGACAATAATTTTTGTTTTTAGCATTTACAGTATAATTTTTCTTATGCAATCATTGCTACCTTCAGATTGTTTCTCTGAACATTTCCCTTTCAGAACAACAAAAAATTGAGTGGTAGCTCTTCCTTTTATTACTTCCATTTCTTTTGATCCCAAATATAAGCTAGAGAGCCTTTGCTTGATGTTGTATATGGTTTGTCTTTGAGGTCAATATTAGAATATCTTTCTCTCATATATAGTACCCTAACTCCAAGCAGGCTCATCCATCCCACTTTCAATGCAAAAGCTTATAACTAATAAAATAACAACAATTACTAAATAGCTGAAAGTGATGGAGTTGTGCATTTTATTTGTAGTTTCTATGGGTATTAAAACAACTTGGGCCCTAGCTGGTTTGACTCAGTGGATAAAGCGTCAACCTGTGGACTGAACTGTCCTAGGTTTGATTCCAGTCAAGGCCATATGCCTGGTTGTGGGCTCGATCCCCAATAGGGGGTGTGCAGGAAGCAGCCAATCTATGATTCCCTTTCATCATTGATGTTTCTATCTCTCTCTCCCTCTCCCTTCCTCTCTGAATCAATAAAAATATACTAGTATTTCAAAAACAAGAACAAAAAACAACAACTTGGGAAAATAATTTACTTTGTTCTAGCTCTTAGTACAGTGCCATATAGCATCTGATAAATGTGCCTAACAGATGACTGATTGAGTGCAATGCCAATGACTTTTTACAGACAATAGTGTGGTGATTGCCAAGAGAAAGAGGAGTGGAGGAGGGTAAAAGGTGGATAAATGGTGATGGATGAAGACTTGACTTGGGGTGGTGAATACACAATACAGTGTATAGATGACATGTTGTGGCATTATGCATGTGAAACCTGTATAATTTTAACCAGTGTCACCTCAATAAATTCAATATAAATGAAAAAATGTGACAATGAATTTGACTTAATCTGGTACAATTTTACAAAGTTCTTTGTGCAAAATGAGAAATTAGTGTAGATGTGGATTGCATTTGGATCATTTAAAACTGCTCTGGGGTGATCTTCACCTCTCAAGTAGAGGCTCTGTACAACAATAAGCCAGTTTATCAAGGATGGTATTTATTGCTTGTTGTTTTTCTATTAGTGAGGAATTATGCTAAGCCCAGCAGCAGACATTTTGTGTTACCATGGCAGCCCATATTTCCTGCAGGGTTGTGACCCATAATGACTACAGTGGGAAGGCAGAAAAAATAGATACTCTTTGAAGATTAGTAAATAAATGCATTATTTTTGCAAACTGTCTGTGGGATGACCGCACAGTATAGAGGAGAAATGAGGAAGCACTTCAGATTGAGCAAATGGTTATATGTAAATACCTGCATTGGAGGAAAACAAATCACCTATCATTTGATTATTTTTTAAGAGTTCGTTTTGTCTGAAAATGAAAGTAGCATAAACTGGACTTCATACTGAGAAAATAATATTACTGCGCATGAAAATACAAACAGGCATTGATGTTCTCCTTTCATTCTCAACAACTAATTTTTCCCCTCATCGGTTGTTCAGATATAATATGGCTCCTGGGATAATTTTGTAATGTTCCTCAATGGATCACAGACAGGAAATATAATGAGCATAAACAACTTTATTTTATTAATTTATTTTTTTTTACATTTTTTAAAATTCTTTGTTGATTAGGTATCACATAATTGTCCTCATCCCCCCATTCCCATCCCAAATCCCTCCCCACGTATGCCCCCACCCCCTGCTGTCCATGACCATGGTTAGGTTTATATGCATGCATACAAGTCCTTTGGTTGATTTCTCCCCCTTCCCCCCTTCCCTCTGAGGTTTGACAGTCTGATCGATGCTTCCCTGTCTCCGGGTCTGTTTTTGTTCATCAGTTTATGTTGTTCATTATTTCCCCAAGATGCGTGAGATCATGTGATACAAATAATTCCCTTATAAGAACTGAAAATGAGATAAGCCATAATGGTTAGAGCATAAACAACTTTATGTAGGCATTGAGAATGCAGTCCATCTTTCCTTGGTGAAACTGGCTTTGTATTGTTTTTTGACCAAATTGACTTGACTTAATTGACCTGATACATTCTGAACAAGAAGCTAAAAACAAGATTAAAAAAAAAATCAAGCATCAGTTTGGGTCCACTATGTATGAGGTATTTTTTTTTTATTTCATATTTTCTTTGAAGTCACATATACATTTATTCATACAAGAAATATTTATTGAGTACCTACTATATTACTACTGTTCAAGATACTGTGTTCCAAAAATTAAATAAATTAAATAAACATTTAAAAAAAAAGATACTATGTTCAGGTGAAAATGCATCTAAATTTGTATTTGGGTAGAGTGATTACAAATGAAGGATTGTATTTGGTGTGTCCTTTATTGCTCTCAAATGAGTTATTTTGTGGAATATAAACAGAGGGAAAACATGGTATAAACCACATGTCTGAGATGTTGTTAATTCATTTCTTTCAATAGTATATTTAAGAAACATTCACTTACTAGGAAGCTACTATGTGCCAGGAAGAGATCCAGCCATTGGGGATGGAGTTGTGGGCAAGATCTAGCCTATGAACTCAGGGATAACACAGTACAGCTGTAGTTTTAGCAGCTTACTTTGAGTTGGCAGTTTGCCTCACTGCTGTTATAGCAATCAGAAGGGACTATAATGTTGGGAATTGTGTTTACAGTGATGTGGATTGATCTGTGTTGGCCCATTAGTAGCCTCTCATGTGGTTTGCCTTGTGTCAAACGCATGGATTTTGGCCAGGCAATGTTCACTTATTTTTTATTACTTGTTTCTTCCATAATATTTTTACCTTATCTTCTGCATGTTCTCTTCAGTTAGGAAGATTTTTCAGAGCTTTACTTTGTATAGTTAATATTTTTTTAAATTGTAGAAATATCGATATTTTGTTCTACATATTACTTTTCTTCCCTTCTTTGGATATTCTGATACACCCTTCTTTTGCCTCCTCCTGACAAAGACTGAGACTCACTGGGAAGACTAATAAAATTTCAGAAAATGATCTCCTTAAAGATCCATTCTTCAAATTTGGTTTTAATAGCTTTAAGCAGGTCTGGAATGAATCTATTTAATGAGTAAGCTAATATTTTAAGTACTTGAAATTTCTTTGCCAAAAGTGTTAAATAAATTGCTAAATGTTACCACCCTAAGAAGCAGTATTTTAACATTAATTTCACATATGAGGTGGATATCCATTTTCATAAAAGAAACAAAACCTCAACCATCAATACAAACCAAATCATTGTTGCATTTTAGCCATAAAGTTATGAGGTTTCATTTGGAAGAGTCTATCCCTTGTATGAATAAATCTGTTTCCATTAATTCCTTCTCTATGCTATCCTCAAGGACTGCTAGAGAAGGGAAGGAAGTTTAGACTAGACAAAGACATAGTTGGGTTGGGATGTTCTGGAAAATAAGAAGGGGTCAATTGGGTTGTACCCTGGTGAAAAGAACTGATATTGTATCTCCATGCTGATCAGCTGAAGGCTGGTAAGGCTTGATTTTGCTGACTTAGTTATGGCTGATTGTCCCTATAGGTATCTTTATGGGATGTATATCTGGTGGCTTCTGAAGCAGCTTCCCACTGTAAGGATGAGAAATAAATACCTCTATTAATCAAGTGTGGAGGCAACAGACCATAACTGTGCTCCTGTCTTTCAGAGATAGCAAGTAATCGTCATAAGTTGTGGTGAAAATATTACAAAAATCTCTTCCAACTTTGATTCTATGAGAAACTATTGGAGAGTAAGTTATAGACCTCTGTTGGTATTTTTGTCCTTTCTTTTCTTCTGACTTCCCATAAAATAATTCCACACAAAACTTCCTAGACCATAACCTGAGCAGGAGGAGATATTTTATCTGTCCCATTGCAAATTCTCTGAGATGACTAGACTTAATTACTCAGTAGCTGTGCAGCTGTAAAACACAGGGTTTGAAAAACACTAGGGATTGGCACCAGGGAGAATATATATGGAGAAAATTATACCAGTGAGAGTGATGTTGTTGCCTCCACCTTGCCTCTACTTATTCCTACCAGGTTCCAGGCAGCTTTCCTAGATACCCCAGTACAGCTACTTATTCCTACCAGGCTGAATTGGGGTTGCTCTAGTCTGCAAAAAGAAAAAGAGAAAGGGAAGCCTACCTTATGCATATCCCCATGTGCTAATTTATGAGACCTGATGTTGGTCTTACTCTTATCTATTATATATCCATAGCATCACATAGACCCAGGAATGAGGCTTCAAATCCATTACTTTCTCAGGAAGTGAAACACTACCTGGAGGAGATAAGGAGAAAACAAATGCTCTTAGCAGGCCACAAATTATAGAGAAAAGTCTTTTAAAATTATATATGGATGGACTTAAGAGTAGCCTTCATCATCAGGGCCAGAAGTGTGTATAATGCAAAATAGACTTTAACAATGTTTGTATGAGTCAATAATTATTTGGCAGGCAATCTCCATAACAAGCCAGCTGGTGGAATCTGATGGCAATCTAGTAGAAGAAGATTTAGGGTAAGAAAAATAAGGCTGTTGAGAGAAATCGGGGCTAAGAAAATGTAAGAAGACAGATGATTGATGTCATCTGTGAAACTACATAGGGACCCCCAGGAAAGGATTCCATTAACTGACCAGGAGTGAGTCCTCCAGTAATAATTTAAATCAAGGAACATCTGTGAGGGGGATCATTCCCTGTCTTGCCACCAGGACCCAGGCAAGAGCACTTTGGAAGTAATGCAGAAAAGCCACAGTCACTTGGTTAGTGCTGGAGTGACTGAGGCAGAGACAGGTTTGTTTTGTATAAAATCAAATTTTACTTTCTAACTATATATGTAAACATGCTGATAACAGAAATTTTGAAAAATACAGAATATTATGTATAAACTGATAATAACTCATAATGTTACTACCTGGAGATAATCACTATTCACATTTCAAGTACATCTTTTGAAATTTCCACTCTAAGCTCATGTATATATTTCCTTATAAATTTGTGATCACTATGTTTTACAACCTGTTTTTATCCCCCGCAAATAAGATGTTGTGATTCTTTTCCTCCTCTTTACCTGTCTCAATCCTACTGCCCTTTAAGGGATCATCTAACTTTTACTCATAGAAAATTCCCCTAAGCCCTAGACAAGGTGCAGTTCCTTTTCTCTGGGATCTCATGACTCCCTACTCTTGACATTTAATATATATATTATTGATTTTTTTTTACAGAGAGGAAAAGAGAGGGACAGAGAGTTAGAAACATTGATGAGAGAGAATCATCAGTCAGCTGCCTCTTGCACACTCCCTACTGGAGATGTGCCCACAACCAAGGTACATGCCCTTGACCGGAATCGAACCTGGGACCTTTCAGTCCCCAGGCTGATGCTCTATCCACTGAGCCAAACCGGTTTTGGCAAAGAATTTAAATGCATATGTACATTACCTATGGACACTGGCAATAGGGCAGCGAAGGCCGGGGATGGGGCAGGAATTGGGTGGAGGGGGTCAGTGAGGGGAAAAGAATGGGACACTGAAATACTTTCAACAATAAAGATAAAATCTATACAACTCTTACAAGAAAACAGTGGTAAATCTACATGATTTTGCACTTATGACACCTAAAGCATAAGGAACAAAAGAAAAATAGATAAATTGGACTGCATCAAAATGAAAAGCTCCCATACACCAAAGGACAAAATAAACAGAGTGAAAATACAAGCTACAGAGTGGGAAAATATTTGCAAACTTTATTTATGATAACTCAAATAACCCATTAAAACAGGCAAAGGAATTGGATAGATATTTCTCCAAAGAATATATATAAATGACCAACAAGTACATGAAATGATACCCAATGTCATTATTCATTATGAAAATTCAAATAAAAACATCAGTGATACCACTTTACAACCATTAGAGTGGCTATAGTATTTTTAAAAGGAAAATAACAAGTTCTTGCAAAACTCTAAAGAAATCTAAATACTTGCATACTGATGGCAAGAATTTAAAATGGTATAGCCACTATGGAAATCAACTTGGTGGTTCCTCAAAAAGTTAAGCACAGAATTGCAATATGACCCAGTAATTTCACTCCTAGGTATATGCCCAAAATTACTGAAAACATACTTGAACAAATACCTGTATACAAATATTCATAACAGCAGTATTCACAATAGCCAAAATGTGGGAAAATTTCAAATGTTCAACTGATGAACAGATAAACAAAATATGTTATAGCCTTAAAATAGAACTAGTGGACTGGTGCATGAAATTCATGCATGGGGAGGGGGATGTGGTTCCCTTAGCCCAGCCTGCGCCTTCTCCAATCAGGGACCACTTGAGGGATGCCTGACTTCTGGTTTAGGCCCGTTCCCACAGGGATCGTGCCTAAACTGGTAGTTAGACATCCCTCTTGCAATCTGGGACTGCTGGATCCTAACTGCTCATCTGCCTGCCTGCCTGATTGCCCCTAACTGCCCTCCCCTACAGACCTGATCTCGTCCCTAACTGCCCTCCCCTGCTGGCCTTGCCCCCAGCTGCCCTCTCCTGCTCTCCTGGTTTCCCCCTACTGGCAAGATCCCCTGCTGGCCAGATTTTGCCCTCAACGGCCCTTCCCTGCCAGCCTGATCTCAGCCCTAACTGCTCTCCCTGCATCTGCCTGCTTGATCTCCACTATCTGCCCTCCCTTGCAAGTTGGTTCTTGCTCCTAACTGTCCTCCCCTGCTGGCCTGGTTGTCCCCAAATGCCCTCCTCTGCCAGCCTGATCTCTCCCCCAACTGCCCTCTCTGCCTCAGCCCCCACCATCATGGCTTTATCCAGAACAAAGTTGAATGTCCGGAAGATGGCCAGTGGATCCGGTCTAATTAGCATATTACCCTTTCATTAGTATAGATAGATTACATAGGATTGCTTAAATGGAGGGGAACCTTTGTAAGCAGGAGGAGATGCTCTTGGCAGACAAAAATACCTAATCCCTATATCTGGACTGATAGCCAGCCATATGCACTATGCTGCCAAACTGGTCATTAAAAAAAATTGAACCACTTTCTTACACCTTACACCAAAGAGCTGTTGCCCTTAAAACACATCTTCAGCCCCCACCTTAGATTCTGCCTTTTCAGTTCAACCAGGTTAGGTTCTGATTGGTTGGTTTCTATGCCAGTCAGTGTCAAAAGCTCCACCTCCTAGGCAGCCATTGGCTCCTCACAGTTCACCTAGATTTGGTTCTGATTGGTCAGTTTCTATGCCAGTCAGCATCTCTGGCTCTATCTCCTGTCCTGATCAGAGAGGCGGGACTGATCAGCAGCCCCCCTAGGCACAGAGAGAAACAGAGGCATGACTGCTGGCGAGACCTGGAGAGAAAGAGAGAGGCAATGGCTAATCAACAGCTGCTATAGAGGCTGTGGATTAGACTCTGCCTCTTTCTTCCCAGGCCTCTCTCCAGACCTGATCTGCAGCCCCCTCAGCAGTCAGTGCTGGGTCACCACAGCTACCCAGCACAGATTGCAGGACTGACTTCTGGTCAGTCAAGCCTTTGGGTCATTTTGGACATGATGGGCCCTGGGTTTTTATATATTGGGATATTATTCAGACAATAAAAGAAATGAAGTTAGTGATACATGCTGCAACATGGATGAACCTAGAAAACATTATGCTAAATTATGGGAGCTAGATACAAAAGGTCACATATTTTATTATTCTACTTAACTGAAATATCTAGAATAGGAACAGAAAGCAGATTAATGTTCACCAGGTGCCAGGAGAAGGCAGGAGAAGGCTCATGGCGTGTGAGTGTTTAATTCATATAGGGTTTCCTTTTGGGATAACAAAATGTTTTAAAAGTAGAGGTTGTGGGTGCACAACATTGTGAATATTCTAAATGACACTGAATTGTATACTTTAAAATAGTTTATTCTGTATTGTGTAATTTTCAACTCAATAAAAAATCCTTCCCCTTTCTTATGCAGCACTGTCACCAAGAGGCCCTTACTACAAGCACCAAAGAGTCTGGCAGTTTAACTGGGTCATATTCAATAGCTCTGCTTCCCTGGCCTTTCATATTTTCTGAATGAACTCAGAAGATTCTTCACGATCTTATTTTCCAACTCTTAAAAACTTTGATTCAATCACCATTGTTCTCTGTGAGTAAATGATGATACTGAATCATAAAAATGGGGATAAATCACTCTCAGAGTTCACATCTACCTCTCCAGACATAGCTTTCAAGATTTGAGTTTGCCTCTATCAGAAAACTGTTGTTAGAGTTCATGGGCTTAGGAGTGTTCTTCTCCCTTTGAGGAAGAGAAAAGAACATTCTGTCCTCAAATGAGCCTCTGTATGTCAGTGGAATCAGAGGTTTGTAAATTACCCTAATGTGTTGAAGATGAGAAATTGGATCTCTGCTTCAGTGAAGTATAATGTTCATTGCATACTAAACAGTACTCAAGGAGACAGCAGCTAATACAGTAGTTGTATGAACACGTGTGCCATTAAGAATTGTAATTAAACCAACTCCCTGAGCACCAATCACGAAACCCAACAAAGACATTTGCGGAAGGGTTGGGTTACAATTCCATATTATAAGGGGATCTGTGGAGACATCTTCAATGGCAGCCAAAGCAACAGTGTTGATCATGGCTCTTGGAGCACAAAGACCCAGGAACAGTGGAAATTACTTATCACCAGGTAGGATTTGGCAAGAGAAGACACAGTGGCCTAGATACAATTGATAAAATGTTCTCAGGAAGTTAAAAGGAAGCAAATATATTTGGAGATCTCAGAAATAATTTTCAAGGGACACAAAAACAAATGGCAATGTTTACTATTATTTTACAGTAAACAAACTTTATTGAGTATTTACTATGTGCAAGCACTCTGCTGAGCTTTTTATACAGATATTATCTTATTTAATTCTTACTACTCTGTAAGGTAGGCATTGATATTATCTCAAATTTATAGATGAGAAAACTGAGACTCTCTTTATAAGTTGTATGCCCAGAAATCAAATCTAGGACTTACTCTAGGGCAGATAAGTGGGGATTTGTCCCAAGATATTATACGGGACTTTGCTAACAATAAGGTTTGAGAAGGATGGGAAAACAAACTTTTTGGTAACATAATTTGTGTCATTTAATCCTCACAACACCCCTGGAGAAGGGTGTATTACTATTTCCTCTAGACAGATGAGGGAGCTATCCAATCTATCCATGACTGAGTCTCATGGGGATGAAAGTTTTAAATTTTTAGGAAGGAATTTTAGGGCACCTCTAGCATCCTTAAACTTCTGTCACATAGTTTCAGGGTCTCTGTGATCTTTCCTGATTCTGAGTTCCTGGTCTGTGCATAAATACACAGAATGCTCATGGCATAATACATTGGGGCCCTATTGCTCTAGGCCTGGCTACCCTTCAAGTGTGAACTGGAGGAGTAAATCATGCTTAATTCAACCCCCTGTCAATGTGTGCGAGGGATTCTGTTGCTTTTGCCATTTTGTTGGGATCCTCTTGGATACTCTCAGATTCAAATATGCTACAGGAAAACTATTGACAGCTGAGAGGGCTGAGCTGGGATCAGAGAATGAAAGTTCCTGAGACTACAGATGGAAAATAAGGACTTAGCTGGCTGGTTCATGGAAGTCATCAAGTTTATTCCTCCTCTCTTAGCCATCTAAATTACCTTTCTTTCCGTGGTTCCATTGTGCAGTGAATGGGGGTAGGAGGTGGGGCTTTGAGGGTGAGGTTGGGGGTGGAGTAAGGAGACCTTGCTTGCAATTAGTTATCTTAAAAAGAAAACTCATAAAAACAATAGTTGCAACAATAGCTAACATCACTGAACAGCATCCTCTGTGTTTCATGTTACAAACAGCAGTCTTTATGTCCTTACTTGGATATTATCTAATTTAATCTTCACAACAGCCCTATCTAGTAAGTAGGTACTATTATATCCTGGACCTACCCAATTCCCTTTTTACTAATGAGTTACCTGAAACCCAGAGAATTCAAGTGACCTGCCCAAGGGCACAGAGCTATTAAGTGGTTGAACCAGAATTCAAACACAGTCTTCTACTTTAGAAGCTATATTAATATTATGGATCTGATGCTCTCGTGCTCCCTGAGGATGCAGAACTTCAACTGTCCTTCACATGCTGCCACTTTGTCTTTGAGGATCTTCTTGAGGCTTAAACCCCTAAAAGGTTGCTTATAGTGGGGTCAGTGGATAGAACTCAGAGGTGCAGAGACAGATGCTGATTTGGGTGGGGAATACTGGGATGGGAGTAGTTATACAATTTAAGCTGAAAATTGCCAGCTTCAGAACTGCATCAGTAAGTGGATTGGGGAGAATAGGAAGGATGAATTAAATAAAATTATTATTCATCTTTCCTATTTTTTTTCCACTTTTGTCCTGAGAGGGCAATTAAGGAAATAAATGGTTTGTGGAGATTAGCTGACTGGTAGCTTTGCATATTAATAAAATGATACTTGGCTATAACAGGCTGACTTTCTGTTTAAGATAGCTTTGTCCTTTTAGGCTGAAGAGCTGATTGCAGAGAATTAGGCCCCTTCAGATTAAAAATAAAATAAAATTTGTCTGCATTCTGTCTCTACTCCATGTCTCCACTAAGAAAAATAAGACCATTGACAGAAAGCACAAGGGAGGTAAAGAGACTGAGCACCTTTCTGTCAATAGTCATCAGAGTAAAATTAGCCCAGGGACCCATGATGAAGAGAAAGATGAGGCCAGGCTGGAGTGGTATGGGTGCCAACATATATCAGAAAGGTTTCCACCTGACATGAGTCAAAATTTAATTGCATTCAGCAAACATTTGCTTGGTCCCATGTTTGCTAGGCACTTTGGATGCAGAAAAAGTTAATGTTGAGTTCCTTCTCTCAGGGAGCATCTGGCCTAGTGGGGGAAAGAATGACACAGGCTACAATTTTGTCTGAGAGGTATCAGGGAGTTGAAATCTGGTTTAGTCTAGAATAATAAGTAATAATTTCACAGCCTGATGTGATAAACAATTTCTTTAAAGAAGCAGAGAATGGTGGCTCCAGTGTGTGGTGGGCACTGTGTCGTCCACAGAGACCCCATAAGCAACCTGAGCATTCCTGTGCTGTCTGACTGAAGATTGATCCATTATCAGATGTCTTCAAAGTCCCTTATGGATATTTTATTTTCCAGTGTTTCCTTTTAAACATTTGGTGTCTTATTGTTTTCCCCAAGTTTCATACACTGCTTCAGGAAGCTCTTTTGTTAAACAATTGCTGCTGATTGTTTTTGACAAATACCCCTGGGGAAAAGCTGTTGGCACTAGGCAAAGTTGATTCCACCTGTTGTTTTCTTTAATTTGTATCCCTGAATACTCACCTCTCACCACTCCACTGGCATCATCCTGATCCAAGACACAATCATTTCTCTCTGGAATTACTGTCATAATCTCCTAACTTTGCCACTGTTTAAAAATTTTTAGTGGTTTTTTCATTGTTCTTTGAAGAAAACGCCAATACTTTCCATGATATCCTAAGCCCTGAATGATCAAGCCTCTGCCTGCCTCACTTGCATCAACTCATACTTTTCCTCTATTGTAACATAAGCCAACATTTGTTTGCTTCTTTTAATTCCTTGAATGCATCAAGCTCTTTCCCACAACAGGGCCTTCATTCTACAGGTGCTAATGTCCTAGTTTTCCCAAGACTTTCTGACTTTAGTACTAAAAGTTCCATATTTCAGGAATCCCTCCATCTTGGGCAGACTGGGCCAGTTAGTCATTCTACTTCATACACAAAGTTATCTCTAATAAGAATACTGTTCTCCCATTTTCACTTAGATACATCCTGTTCACTCTTTAATCTCAGTTGAAATATTATTTCTTTAAAGAAGCCTTCCATAACCACATAATTAGAGTAGGACTTCCCTGATTTTTTCTCTCATAATTCTCTATTTTCCATAGCACAACTTATAATAATTTATAATTATGTATTTATTTGTTTCTTTACTTTTATTGCATGTCTCTTCTGCTGGATTGTAAACTTTATGAGGGTAAGAACTGCTTTTATCTTATGTTGTCATATATTTCTAGCATTCAGCATAATACTTGGTACATAGTTGGAACTGAGTAATACCTGTTAATGAATAAGTGATTGAATGTATGAATGAATGCTACACCAACAGAGGTTGATCTGCCACTCTTTATTAAATGTTAAAGCATTTGTATTCAGTTGAGTTTCTACTCTGTGGCCTATCTGTACACTCTTCTTAATTAGTGATGTTGTGTGACTCTCTACCCTTAAAATCCTTCAAACCTAAAGAATCAGCAAGTCCAGTGGCAAACTGTTTATGGCACACCCTGATCTGAGCAGAAACAGGAGTAGCCCATACAGTGTCTTTGTGTGAATTGGAGAAAAATGCCTCTCGATTCAGGTGTAAGTCTGAGGGAAAAATGGCTTGGTGAACAGGGCATAGATTGTATTTCAGGCTTGTTTTGTATTCCTCTAGCCACATAGCCTTCCTTTTACATGTCACAGATTTCACAACAGTAAACCGCTACTATTATTCTGAAGGGAAACTTGTAAGCAAGGTGAGAGAACAAATGACAAAAAAAAAAAAAGAGCAACTGAGCCCCAGAAGATGTAATGTCTGATTCTAGTAGAACCTGAGGTTCTTTTCAAGTGACTTTTAAAAGGAATTTGAGGAGAAGGAATAAAGAAAGACTAGCTCAGTCATCTAAACTCATGTCAGTGATTGAGCATCAAGAGCACTGTCGGAACAGACCAACAGGCCCTGAGTGATGGATGAATGATTTATTCTGACACGCGTTTCTATGAAAGAGTGGGATAACGGGTTGCCTGGTAAGAAGCACCAGGCTGCCCCATTCACCTGCCTTCTTAGGCTTTTATTTTAGCAACTAATTGAACTAAAATTAACCTCTGGATATAGTTAGTAGGGTAAGTATCCTTGAGAAAGCACATGCTTCTACAAGGTCAGGTCTAAAGACTAAACATAGAGATTCCAGCAAAACATCCAGGGGCTTGGACTTGTTTAGCAAAGTCAAGGCAAGGGTTGCCACCTTCAGCAAGGCCCTCCTAAAGGTCCCTGATCTTTCAGAGAATCATCCTTACAGACTGTCCAACCAAGTCCCATGCTTCCCCATAGAGCACATGTTCTGGTATCCCACAACCCTAGGTTTGCATTCTGGTTCTGCCTTTTACTAGCTGTGTGACTTTGGAGAAATGCCTCCATTTTCACACCTGTTAAATGGCTTATAAAGTCATTGTGAACACTAAATAAGGCCATGTATATAATATATGCTTATTATAGTGTCATGTATAGCAAGTATTAAATAAAGTAATTACTATTATTGATATGTAATATTTATTTATATAAAACATAATATATAAAATATTATATTTTTAAGAAGAAGTCAGAATGAGTTTCAAAGATAACTTTGAATCGCTTCCCCTTCCCCTGGCAGCCAGCCTTGAGTTTGCAGCTCAGGTTTTTATTAAAAGATAGAATTGGAAAACTTCCCAGACTGTACAACTGTTCTAGTCTCTAGCCAGCCTGGTGATGGTATAGGGTGATGAGAAAGGTGACTAACTTATCCCAGTAGAGGTCTCATCTTTTGTGAAACAGCATGAGTAGAGGTGGGGGAAAGAGTATTGAACAAGACATAAATAATGCCTCGGGCCCCTTGGGTACTCTTCCATCTGAGGGCAGGACAGTGGGACAGAAAGAGTGAGCTCTTGCCAGTATGAAACTTACAGCAAGCAGCTGGTCCTGTCTGCGTCGAGTACCTCAAGAGATACCGTACATCCAAGCCAAATACCGAAGTATTGTTCAGGTGGTTGGCTATAGTCCTGTCCTCAAGAATACGCTGCACATGTTTCAGGAATGACTTAGGTCTGTGAGTGGTCCAGGATTCCAAGACAGCTCTTTGGCAGGGGGAAGCATAGCCTAGTACCATGTTGTACCATGGATGGTATCTAGGTGGTAGACTGTGTGGGAAGCAGGAATACCTCAGGCCCAGAAGAGGTCAAGGACATGTAAAAGAGAGAGTCAGCCCAGCTATCCAGCTCTATAACATCTCTATTTGGAACCTACTTTGTCCCCCTCCCTTGAAGACATATGAACCCAATAAAAATGGCCCAAGTGAACAGCCACAATGGCAGCCTTTAAAGGGACAGAAAGGAAGGGAGAATAGTTAGGGATTCCAAGTACCAAAACTTTTGAGTTTTGACTTGGTAGCTACATCCTTTTCCCAAGATCACTTGGGTGGTAAAATATCCACACCCAATTTGGCTGTAAAATACAATGGATACTAACAGTGACAACATTAATAATAACAACAGTTGTTGAATATCTTGGCTTGGCCTTGTTCTAAGTGCCTACACAGACTATCTTGTTTTGTTCTCTCAACAACCCAGTTAAGTAGGAACCATTATTATCTTTACTAAAGGTCTGGTGCATGAAAATTCATGCACTGGAAGGAGGTGTCCCTTAGCTTCACCTGCCCCCTCTCACAGTCAGGGGTAGGAGGCAACCTGGTGATCAGGGTAAGGTGACTCCCTATCACACTTCTGCTATTACCACTGCTGGCAGCTCAAGCCTTGGCTAGCCCTAGTTACCTGAGCCTCAGGCAGCCCTGGGCGGCTAGGAAGCCACCATCTGAGACTTGCCTGTGCCCCGGGCCGGCCCAGGGTGGCTGGGGGGCTGAGGGGACTGGGCAATGCCATCTTGTCGCTGTAGGCACCACCATCTTTGAGGCCGTGGCAGTTAATTAGCATATTTCCTCCTTATTGGCTGTGGGTGCTGCCATCTTTGTGACATCATGAGGGTCAATTAAAATATTCCCTCTTTATTAGATAGGATTTTGCAAATGAGGAAACGGAGGTTCAGAGAGGTGATAAAGCTTAATCAAGGTAAGGCAATAGAGCCTGCATTTAATTAAGGTTCTCTCTGACACTGGCGTTTCTAACTCCAAATCAGAACTAATGTCCTGGCATTTTACACCAGATTTTCCAGGAGGAAAATCCAGAACCTTTGGTCATCTACCCCCTTCATAGCCTGGGCCCTGATTTCTGAGAAGCCATTTTTGTTTTGTTAACTTGCTCAGCTATATTATTTGCTGTCATGTAACAATAGCTGTGCAACCTTGAGCAAGGACTTAGTACAATACCTGGCACAGAGCAATCACTCTATAATGTTAGCTAAAATTTTTTTCTTATTAACTGTTCTTAACTTGCTTCACCTGGATAAAATTGGAATAGTAGGACCCACATCACAAGCTTATTGTGAAGTCAAATGAACTGATGGATATAAAGAACTTTGTAAACTTAGATGATCAGTGTGAATATACTGTGCTCTCATTAATGCATTTATTTGTGCCTTCAATGAACTTGTCTTAAATGCTTATTATGGGCTGGCTTAGACACAAAGCTAAAGTAGAAAGAGGCCCTGCCTTTGTACTTTCACATTCTCCTTGAAGATTTTTTTTTAATTCTTTATTGATTATGGTATTACATAACTGTCCTCATCCCCCCATTCCTATCCCAAGCTCCTCCCCATGTATTACACCCTCCTCCCCCCTGTTCTCCATGACTGCTGGTTAGGCTTATATGCATACACACAAGTCCTTTGATTGATCTCTTCCCCTTACCCCCATCCTCCCCTACCTTCCCTCTGAGGTTTGACAGCCTGGTAGCTGCTTCTTTGTCTTCAGATCTGTTTCTGTTCATCAATTTATGTTGTTCATTATTTCCCCTAGATGCGTTAGATCATGTAATACAAGAAATACCCTTATAAGAACCGAAACTGAGACAAGCCATAATGGTTATGCTGAGAGGTAAATGAATCAGCCTGTAGTGAGCTCCTTTCTAGGCCAACAGTTCTTTTGAGACCCAATTTCAGTGTCAAACAGTTCCTTATGTGTACATGTCAGCCATGATAATTCAGATCTGTTTGGTGGACAAATGGTACTGATGCAGGTTCAACAGTCTCTGGTTTGGTCCTGGGCATCCTTCAGGACACACAGCTGCTGTCTGCTAGTATGGCAAGGCGTTATCAGCATCTTCCATTTCTGGACTGTTCATCTCATGGTAAAATTGCATAACATGTAAGGAATCTAAAGCAGTCATATTTTAGAGCAAATAATTAAAATGTAAAAGCTCAGAAGAAATTGCTGGGGGGCCACTGACAGGGGTACCCCTCACAGGGAAGCACCCACATGGGGCTACGTCCCTTCCCGGAGCTACCTACCAGCTTGGACGGGGAAATCTCGCCATCTTGAGAGGAAGATTGGATCATGTCAGAGGCCTGAATATCCACAGCCGCAGTGACCACCAAGCAGCTGTGACCCCCAGAATGCTGATCCCAGGCAGCGCGAACACTTGGACTCACAGGAGTGCCCCACCACACAGCGAAAAGGAGAGAGAGAACTACACAACTAGACATCCTAAAAAGAGAGATTGTGGGGAGACAAAGAAACAGCCCGCATATGAAAGAAAAACAGGCATAACCAGAAAAGAAAGTAAACGAGATAGAGGCAAGAAACCTACCAGAGCAAGAATTCAGAGTAATGATCATAAGATGGCTAAAAAGAATGGCAGACAAATTTGACAATATGAGTAAGAACCAAGAGGAAATGAAGAAGAACCAAGAAGAAATAAAAAATGACATCGCTACTGTAAAGAACTCAATAGAAAGCATCAAGAGTAGACTAGAAGAAGCAGAGAACCGCATCAGTGAGCTAGAAGACAAGATGGAAAAAAATATCCAATTAGAACAGCTTCTAGAAAAAAAAATTAAAAAGCAGGAGGAAAGCCTAAGGGAACTTTGGGATAATACAAAACAAAACAATATTAGAATAATAGGGGTTCCAGAAGGAAAGGAAACTGAGGTAGACATGGAAAATGTATTTCAAGAAATAATGACAGAAAACTTTCCTGAGATAGATAAGAAAAAACCCACACAAATCCAAGATGCTCGCAGAGTCCCAAGCAAAATGAATCCCAGAAGACAGACCCCAAGGCACATTATAATTAACTGGCAAACACCAACAACAAAAAAAGAATTTTAAAAGCAGCCAGAGAGAGACAGAAAGTTACATATAAAGGAACTCCCATCAGACTAGCAACTGATTTCTCCACAGAAACTTATCAGGCCAGAAGGGAATGGGATGAAATATACAAAGTCATGCAAAGGAAGGGTCTGAATCCAAGAATCCTGTACCCAGCAAGGCTATCAATCAAAATTGAAGGGGAAATCAGGAGCTTCACAGACAAAAACAGTCTAAGGGAATTTATCTCCACCAAACCAGCAATGCAAGAAATGCTAAAGGATCTACTGTAAAATTAAAGAAATAGAAAGCAAAGAAGGAACACAGGGGTATAGAATAAAAATGTCGTCAAAAAAGTACCTATCAATAATAACCTTAAATGTAAATAGACTAAATGCTCCAATCAAAAGACATAGGGTAACAGATTAGATAAGAAAACAAGACCCATATATCTGTTGTCTACAAGAAACCCACTTCAGAAAAAAAGATGCAAACAGACTGAGGATGAAGGGATGGAAAAAAGGTTTCCAGGTGAATGGAACTGAAAAAAAAAAAAAAAAGCTGGGGTAGCAATACTTATATCTGACAAATTAGATGTCAGAGTGAAGGACATAACAAGAGATAATGAAGGCCACTTCATAATACTAAAGGGAGCAATCCAACAAGAAGAAATAACCTTGGTAAATATATATGCACCCAATATGGGAGCACCTAAATACATTAAAAAAAAAAACTGCTGGAGGACATTAAGGGAGAGATTAATAGCAATACAATCATAGTAGGAGATTTTAATACCCCATTGTCACCCTTGAACAAATCATCTAAACAAAAAATCAGCAAAGAAATATCAATCCTAAATGACTCACTAGACCAGAGGGAATTAATCTACAATTAGGGGTGTCGAACTCAATCAGAGAAGGGGCCAAAATCTAAAATCCAGCCTAAATCGAGGGCCGAATGGTTTACTGAACAGTCATAAACTGTCATTGTGATGGAAACGCAGCGGAGTGCAGTGATGACAGCGCGGTGCGGGCCACATTGCAAGGCCTGGCAGGACGGATTTGGCCCGCGGGCCTTGTGTTTGACACATGTGATCTACATCTTCAGAATATTTCATCCCAAAGCCACAGAATATACATTCTTCTCAAGCGCACATGGGACATTCTCAAAGGTAGACCATATTTTGGGACATAGGCAAAGTCTCTTCAAATTTAAGAAGATAAAAATCATATCAAGCATCTTCTCAGATAGAGTGGCATAAAACTGGAAATTAACTACAATAAAAATAATACAAAGAAATCAAACACATGGAGACTAAACAGCATGCTATTAAACAAGGACTGGGTTACCAGAGAAATCAAGGAAGAAATTAAAAACATCCTGGCAACAAATGACAATGAAAATACAACTATCTAAAATCTATGGGACAGAGCAAAAGCAGTTTTGAGAGGAAAGTTCATATCCCTACAAGCCTATTGCAAAAAAACAAGAAAAAATGGTAACAAATTATATAACTCTACAACTCAAAGAGTTAGAAAAAGAGCAACAAGAAAAGCCCAGTGTAAGCAGAAGGAAGGAAATAACAAAAATCAGAGTGGAGATAAATGGCATAAAGACCACAGAAACAATACATAAGATCAACAAAACCAAGAGCTGGTTCTTTGAAAGGATAAACAAGATAGATGGACCTCTAGCCAGGCTAACCAAGAAACAAAGAGAGAGGACCCAAATAAACAAAATCAGAAATGAAAGAGGTGAAATAACAACAGACCCCACCGAAATACAAAGGATTGTTACAAAATACTATGAACAACTCTATTCCAACAAACTGAACAACCTGGAGGAAATGGACATATTCCTAGAAAAATACAAACTTCCAAAACTCAATCAGGAAGAATCTAAAAATCTCAATAGAGCAGTGACTTGGGAAGAATTTAAAACAGTCATCAAAAAGCTTCCAGCAAACAAAAGCCCAGGGCCAGATGGCTTTACAGGAGAGTTTTACCAAACATTCAAGGAAGAACTAAAACCTATCTTTCTCAGACTATTCCAAAAAATCCAAGAGGAAGGAACACTTCCAAACTCCTTCTATGAAGCCAGCATCACCCTAATACCAAAACCAGATAAAGACAACTCAATGAAAGAGAATTACAGGCCAATATCCCTCATGAACATAGATGCCAAAATCCTCAACAAAATTCTAGCAAATCAGCTCCAGCAGAACATTACAAAGATCAAACACCATGACCAAGTAGGATTTATTCCAGGAATGCAAGGATGGTACAATATCCGCAAATCAATAAACGTGATACATCACATAAACAAATTGAAAGATAAAAATCATATAGTCATATCAATTGATGCAGAAAAAGCATTTGATAAAATCCAACACCCTTTCATGATAAAAACTCTCAACAAGGTGGGAGTACAAGGATCATACCTCAACATAATAAAAGCTATATATGATAAACCCACAGCCAACATCATACTCAATGGGCAAAAACTAAAACCATTCCCTCTAAGAACAGGAACAAGACAGGGATGCCCACTCTCACCACTCCTGTTTGCATGGTACTGGTACTACTAGCCATTGCAATTAGACAAGAGGAGGAAATAAAAGGCATCCAAATTGGAAAAGAAGAAGTAAAGTTATCCTTATTTGCAGATGACATGATATTGTACATAAAAAACCCAAAAGACTCCATTAAAAAACTAATTGACTTAATAAATGAATTTGGCAATGCAGCAGGATACAAAATTAACGCCAAGAAATCTATGGCATTTCTATACACCAACAGCGAACTTATAGAAACAGAGACTAAAAAAGCAATTCCATTTTGCATCGCACCAAAAAAATTAAGATATCTAGGAATAAACTTAACTAAGGAGGTAAAGGACCTATATGCAGAAAACTATATGACACTGAAAAAAGAGACAGAGGAAGATGTAAACAGGTGGAAGAACATACCATTCCATATCATCAAAATGTCCATACTTCCTAAAGCAATCTATAGGTTCAATGCACTCCCCATTAAAATACCAACAGCATATTTCACTGACCTAGAAAGAACTCTCCAAAAGTTCATTTGGAACAATAAAAGACCCCTAATAGCCACAGCAATCCTGAGAAAGAAGAGTAAAGTAGGAGGGATCTCAGTACCAGACTTCAGGCTGTATTACAAAGCCACTGTTCTCAAAACAGCGTGGTACTGGCACAAGAATAGACAAATAGATCAATGGAATAGAACCAAGAACCCAGATATCAACCCAAATCACTATGCTGAGTTAATATTTGACAAAGGAGGCACAAATATACAATGGAGTCAAGAAAGTCTCTTCAATAAATGGTGTTGGGAAAATTGGACAGATACATGCAAAAGAATGAAACTAGATCACCAACTTACACCATACACAAAAATAAACTCAAAATGGATACAGGACTTAAACATAAGACAGGAAACCATAAAAATACTAGAAGCATCCACAGGCATCAAAATCTCGGACATATACCAAAAGAACTTCTTCACTGATACTGCCCTTAGGGTAATGGAAGCTAAAGAGAAAATAAACAAATGGGACTACATCAAAATTAAAAGCTTTTTTACAGCAAAAGAAACCATCAACAAAACAACAAGAAAGCCCACTGTGTGGAAGAACATATTTGCAAATGTTATCACTGATAAAGGTTTAATCTCCAACATCTACAGACAGCTTATACAACTAAATAAAAGGAAGATGAATGATCCAATTAAAAAATGGGCAATGGACCTAAATAGAATATTTTCAAAAGAAGGCAGAAGGAAGGCTAAGAGGCACATGAAAACATGCTCAAAGTTACTAATTATCTGAGAAATGCAAATCAAAACAACAATGCGGTATCATCTCACACCTGTCAGAATAGCCAACATCAACAAATCAACAAACGACAAGTGTTGGCGAGGTTGTGGAGAAAAAGGAACCCTTTTGCACTGCTGGTGGGAATGCAGACTGGTGCAACCACTGTGGAGAACAGTATGGAGTTTCCTCAAAAAACTGAAAATGGAACTCCCATTTGACCCGGTAATCCCACTCCTAGGAATATATCCCAAGAAACTAGAAACACCAATCAGAAAGGATATATGCACCCCTATTTTCATAGGAGCACAATCTATAATAGCTAGAATCTGGAAACAGCCTAGGTGCCCGTCAGCAGATGTTTGGATCAAAAAACAATGGTACATCTACACAATGGAATACTATGCTGCCATAAAAAAGAAGGAATTCTCATCATTTGCAGCAACCTGGATAGAACTAGAGAACATCATGCTGAGTGAAATAAGCCAGTCAATGAAAGAGAAATACCATATGACCTCACTCATTTATGGATATTAAAGAACATTATAAACTGATGAACCAAAAGTCAGATATAAAGATAGTAAAGCAACAAGCAGACTGTCAAATTACAGCCGGGAGGGTAGTGAGATCTGGGGGAGATAAGAGATCAACCAAAGGACTTGTATACATGCATGTAAGTACAAACAATGGACACAAAACTCTGGGGAGGGAGGGTATGTATGGGGGGAGCAATGTTAAAATATGAACACAGATAATAATTTAATAAAAAATATTTTTTAAAAATAATAAAAAAATAAAAATAAAAAATAAAAATCATATCCCCTTTCACAAATCAAAAAAAAAAAAAGTAAAAGCTGTCAAGACTGCATTATAAAATTTCTAAAAGCCTCCTAATATTTCAATTAAAAAGGGGGTGATAGTGGAAAAATATCATGTAAGGAAAAATATCCTGCGAGTAAATTACAGCTAGAAAATTTGTACTTTAGGAAATTAACTTTCATTTGAAAGGCTAACAGCAAGATACCCATGAAAAATATACATGGTGTCAAAACAAGCCAGAGGAAAATCATTTGGGCAAAATAAAATAAAAATAAAGAAATGAAAAGGGATCCCAAGTAAAATTTATAGAAAATATCCTTTTATTAACTTTTGGTCGAGAATATGTTTGTATATTTTCGGAAAACAGCTCTTAGACTATGTGGATTCCTGTAACAGAGAGGAATTGACAGGAGTGCTCCAGCCATGAAGACAGAAGAGAAATAGTCCTTGAAGATGTTAATAATTATTTCTTTTTTTGCCACAGGATATGGATTTTTCACTGCCATTACATAAATGAAATTAAGTAATTTCTCCCAAATTATATAGTAATATAGAATTTATATTAATGAGTATTTGTTTTATTATGGACAAGTTACTTAACCTCTTTGTGATAGGTTGAATAATGGCCCCCAAAATATTTAATTCCTAATCCCTTTGCTTGCCTATGGAAAAATATGATATGACCACGAGCCAAGGAATTCTGGCAACTACAAAAGCTGGAAGTGGTAAGGAATAGATTCTCCACCAGAGCCTTTCGAGGGAGTGTGGCTCTGTTAACACCTTGATTTCCACCCAATAATATTGATTTTGGAGTCTGGCCTCCAGAACAATGAAAATATTATTTTATTTTATTTTAAGCCAAGTAGTTTATGGCAATTTGCTATAGCAGCCATAGGAAATGAACGTGCTCTTAATACTTCTTTTTTTCCCCCCCACTTGGAAAATAGGTTTTAACAAGGTCCATTTCATAAGGTTGTTGTAAGTATATGCAAAGGACTTTCAAGCAGTTCCTGCCATATTCTAATCAACATACAGCTGTTAGCTATTGTTTATTGCTCTTATTGTTGTTGCTATGTTTGTTATCATTTATGGACTATTTACCCAGGCCCTATTCTTAGGTCTTTAGATATTTCTTCATGCAACTAAAAGTGCTAGACTTGCAACTGAGTTTCCTGGATTCAAAACCTATTTTTTTTTACATTTAATTATAGTTATTATCACATAAGGATTTCTTAAGAAAACTTTATCTCCAACCTTCACAACACATATATCCTACACTTTTCCCTGAACCTACTGCCCCAGAACTCAGGACTTCTTGGGTAAAAACTCTTAAGTTAGTAAGGCAGCTGCTCCTTGGTGATTAAGTCCAGCCCCAGTTCTGAGCTCCCTGCTGGAAATGCTGGAAAGGGTAAGGATGGAATGAAGTGCTATTCTCTGCTGGGATTGAAATTCCATTGCCTCCTATTCATAGGACCAAGGGCATCATTGCCTTTCTTATTTCTCCTCTGAGCATCTGTCACATATTAGCATTCCACAAATATTTGGTGAATTATTGAATCTCTTTGGAATGGTCAGAAGACAAAATTTCATTACTCAAACAGAGACTTTGAGGCCCACAGATGTTATATGAACACATTCATCATGGCACTGGCAGGAAAGATATAGTGTACCCTAAAGGGTAAAGAGTAGAGTCTAAGGAATAGACTACTTACAAAAGTTTGTTGGCCGGGTAAAGGGAGCTGAAAGGGAAATGACAAGGGATGCTGAAAGACTCTATGTCTTGCCAAGACAGGAAGCTGTTACCACCCCTAGCCTGAAGAGCAAAGGGAAGTAGACAAGGAACTCACTGAAAGCTATAGTTGTGGGAGGGGACTGCAAAGCAGCAGATGTGGCTTTTTGTGAAAGATAGCAGGCTCTGCCAACCTGTGATCTGGTGCCTTAGTCTGTTCAGGCTACTATAACAAAATATCATTAAGTGGTGACTTTGTTTATCACAGTTCTTGGATGTCTGGTGAGTACCTGCTTCTTGGTTCATAGAGAATTTGTCTTTTTTCTGTGTCTTTACATGAGAGAAGGGGTGAGGGAACTCTCTGGGATCTTTTTATAAGAACACTAATCCTGTTCATAACGGCTCAGCTCTCATGACCTAATCATCCCCAAAGGCCCTACCTCCTATTACCATCACACTGAGGATTAGGATTCAATTTATGAATCGGAAGGGAGGAGGAACACAAACATTCATTCTATAACAATGAGACAGTAAGGGAGCCAAGGGAATAAATACCCCATTCTCTCTCTTCTTTTACCCTTCAACCTTCTGCCAATACTTCTCATTGATCAAAGTCAACTGGAATCTAGGAGACTACAAAGCCCAGGTGATCCAATCTAAAAGGGTCTGCCTTTTGGAGCACAGAGCAGGATGGAGGATGATGGCAAGGGGACCTGGAACAACAACAACAAATGGAGAATATCCAGCATGGCTTTCGACCCAACATCACCCAGTGCTAAATTGAAAATAAGACTTAGTGACTGTAGGCTCATTCCCTGAGGCTTTGTGCTTTTAAATAACCTAGCCTGTCAATGCATTTAGTGAGTGCTTGTTATCCTTATTTGTTCTTAGAACTTCTGATACAGTTTTCTTTTCCCCATTGCTAATGTGTTTGAAAAATAAAATCTCTCTAGAATTGCTCAGGTTTTTAATTGATTTCTAGTGGCATCTAACTTTTAATTATGTTTTCAATAGACCACAGATGAGTTAATACAGGGTATGAATGAATAAAGTATTTGTAGTATTCCTATAGGCTATAATTATGTGCTTATGGAAAATTAGAACTAAACTGTATAGAGTTTTCTGAAACTTTTGGTTGATGCTACATTAGAATTAGAAATTAGAAAGTTTTCCCTAAAAGATTGAACTTAATTGACTGCAGATACATTGACAAAGACCATAAGAATCTTGACCTGCCAGGACCGGTTTGGCTCAGTGGATAGAGCGATGGCCTGGGGACTGAAAGGTCCCAGGTTCGATTCCGGTCAAGGGCATGTACCTTGGTTGCGGGCACAGCCCCAGTAGGGGGCGTGCAAGAGGCAGCTGATCGATGATTCTCTCTCATCGATGTTTCTAACTCTCTATCCCTCTCTCTTCCTCTCTGTGAAAAATCAATAAAATATATTTAAAAAAAAAAAAAGAATCTTGACCTATTTTCTGTAGGTAATGCAGGCATCAGGTCCTTTATTTTCAGGAATGAAAAGGTTTGGCCACTCTACCTCTGGGCCTCCAGGTGGCTACTCACACAGGTCAGAAGGATTGGCTATTGCAAACTTGGGCTCTAGAGTCAGCCAGATCTAGTTGGATCCCAGCTTTGCTACTCCCTTGCTATGTGGCCTTGGCCAAGTCATTTAATCTTTGTGAGCCTCAATTTCTCCTCTGACAAAGTGGGAATATAATGTGCCAACCTTTCAGAGTGGCTGTGAGGGTGAAATGAAGTCATTCTGTAAAGCCCTTAAAGTGTTGTTTGGAGGATGGTCAGCACTCCATAAATAATGCAACTAGTAGTTGGAGTGCTGAACTCAGGAACTTCTCTTTCCCACCCCTGCTGACTCCAAGCTAGTGTATTACATCACATTTCCTAGTCTTGTATCCCAACTTTAATAGGGACCTCTAGGACCCTTCCCCTGGCTGTCAGGTTCCGATTGCCCAATGACAAACCAGGAACTGGGGGTGGTTGGGGGCGGGGGGGATACAGGCAGCACCAGGCCAAGGGCCCCGCCCTGCTGGTCACCCCCCCCCCCCAACACACACACACACACACACACACACACACACACACACACAAAGAGTGACCCTTGGTGGTGGGGGGGGCTGGCAAGTGGGTAGGAACAGCCAACCTCTCAGTTCCTCCCCCCAGCCAGCCAGCTCAGATCAACAAATGGCAAATGGAGAACCAGGGGTGGGTGAAGGGTAAGGGAGGGGTAGTAAAGGAGGCCATTGAGTCATAAGAGAAAGTACTTTATTTTGTTTTGTTTACATTTAAAATGGGAGAATATATTACATGCTAAGTTGGAAGGAACCTGTGAAGGGAAAGCTTGAATATGTTAAGTTAGAAATGGACCTAATGGACTGAGATCCCAGGAAAGTCAGGACAAGTGATGGCCACAACACAGGACTGACTCTAAAGAGGACTAGGGTCATCACTTCCTTTGGGATGGGAAAGAAAGAGGAAAGACTACAATCACATTTAAGAAAAAAATTGCAGGAATTGAGAAAAATCCTACTCGATCGTCTTTATTTGGTTTTAAATAAGAGGTCTACCTGTCCAGATACATACTCCACTCTTTTCCATCCTATTCTGTAAACAGGAGACTGACCTATATGGCACTTCAGTTTGAGTTTGGCCAATGGGAGACACCAGCTGGAGATGTGAAAGTGTAAGGTAAGTGAGGCCTGGGTATTTATTCTCCCTCCTTACTTTTTTGTTTCAGGTCAACTTTTTCTTTCTACTAAAGGCCATAGTTTCTGTCAGGCAGCCATTTCTACACAGTTGCCCTCTGCAAGTTCTGATGACTGCTTGCTTTTCTTGCCCCCAAAGCCTAGGGATTTAATACTGTCCACTATTGCTAGCCCAAAATTGTACACTATGCCATGTTGGTTTTCTGAAACTGTGTCTCTTCATTAAACTAATTTTAATTATCCAGTTTGGATGTGACATCTAATTCTTGCCGGAACCCAGACTGATAGAGTAAGCAAAATCATTTACTGAGAATAAAGCAGGTGATGTGATGAGTAATTTAATAATTGAGAAGGATTTAAATCACTTTCATGGGGAATGTGGGAAGGAGCTGATAAGAGACATACAGGATTGCTAGGAAGTGTTGAGATAAACCTCCAGCTGAGGTTGGAAGCTTCCTTTACATAGAATCAAAGAAAGCTGTTGATTGTCTTGATTCATAATAAGAATTTTGCCAAAGGCCAAGTGAATTCAGAGTATTGGTAAAGAACATTGAAAAGCAGGCTGACTTAGCAACAAGACTGGAAAGAGAAGTCATAAAATTAACTGGTTGCAGAAAAACAACAACAAGATGGTGGCATAAGGTATACACCTGTACATGCTGCCTCTCACAACCACACCAAAACTACAACTAAAAGACAAAACAACTATCGCCCAGAACCACGGGAACGCTGGCTGAGTAGAAGTTCTACAAGAAGAAGGAAAGAAAAAGTGCATTGAGACTGGGTAGGATGTGAAGAGGCACAGAAAAGCAGAGGTACAGAGGTATGCGAATTGGGATGGCAACTGGATGTGCTGTTATTTCCAATTAGAAGAAAGATACAAACTCCCAACTGCTCTGACCTCCAATTTCCAGCAAGACTCTGGGGATTCAGACTCCTATGGGGAGAAGCTGGGTTGTCTGGCATCAGGTTGGAAAGTGAGGATGGCTTTCTTGCAGATGTGCTCGCAGGAATCATCGTTTACTGCACATATATAAAGCAATAAGCACCCCACTTAAAATAATAACAGCATTTTCACCATAGTGGTTGCAATCTCAGATTTTGGAGTCAGGTAGATTTTGGTCGAAATCTTATTTTTGCAATGTATTACCTAAGTGATATTGAACAAGTTACTTAATCCTTCTGGACTTAGTTATTTCTCACCTGTAAAACCAAGATGCCTATTTCAAATGGGTTTTCATAAAAATTAAAGGAGATAATAAATATGTAAAGTGCCAGACATATAGTAGGTGCTCAGCAAATGGTAGTTCTTATAATTATTATTCAATATAGCATCAGAGGTTATAGAAGTTTATGTGGATGTGTGAAGACCCTTGTAACCATTGTATCACTCAGGATCCTCCAGTGCCTTTCCTTTAGTTTCTTTTTACCAACTTCCATCTCCCACATACAAGTGCACTTGTATATTTACATACACTCACAAATTCACTAGACAAATACTTACTGAGCACTTACTATGGGACAGACACTATTGGAAGTAAGGCTAAAAGAGTGAACATGACTGCTGAAACCAGTTTGGCTCAGTGGATAGAACATCAGCCCATGGACTGAAAGGTCCCAGGTTTGATTCCAGTCAAGGGCATGTACCTTGGTTTCAGGCACATCCCCAGTGGGGGGTGGTGGTGAAGAAAGCAGGTGATCAATATTTCTCTCTCATCGATGTTTCTGGCTCTCTATCTCTCTCCCTTCCTTTCTGTAAAAAAATCAATAAAATATATTTATAAAAAAGAGTGAACATAATAGATCTGGTCCTTCCTTTTAAGGAATTTCCATTCCAGGTGGAGAGCCAGAGAAGTAAACAGACCATTGCAACATGGTGCTAGGACAGAGATAAGCCAGGTGACTGTAGGAAGCCAGGGAAGGACTATTTATTCTCAGATCTCAGCTCAAGTATCACTCCCTTGTGGAAATCTTCTTCCTCTGATCTTCAGTCAGGTTTTATAAAGACATGTGCTCTTTCCCATTAGAGCACCTATCTCAGTGCATTATTACATTAATTGGATTGCTTAACTGAAATTTGTCTTTCCCACGAGACCATAAGCTCCATAAGGACAGAAACAGCATGTTCTTGCTCACTACTGCCTATTATAGTGCCTTAGACATAATAGCAACTCAATAAATATGACTTGAATCAGAGACTTATGATACTAATTCTCCTACTTACCAATGTATACTGTCTTTCACTCGCCTCCACTCTGCCCCAGAGAAACACAGGCTTATATCCACTGCTGCATTGCTTCTATCTTCCTCCCTGTCTGAAATTATCAGTTCCCCTCCTTCTGACCAATAGCTTTACCCTTGCAGGACCTGGCTTAGAAAACATTTGAATTAACTAAATTATCCCTAACCTCTCCGGCCTAGGCTCTCTCTGACCAGACCTTCTTTCTCTTCATTAAACCTATGCTCTGCAGTGTAATATTAGAGATCATATTTTGATAAACATGTCTTGTTTCTTTTAAGAAGGAAAGGAGGCTTATTTCATATGTATAACATTATAGCTAAATATTTGACTTTGAACTCTGCCTGAAATCCCAAGTATGCTATTTACTAGCTGTGCAACCTTGGAAAAGTCACTACCCCCATCTGGCCCTCAGGCTACTTATCTGCAGTATTACAGGATTGGATGACATAACCGCTTGGGTCATTTCCCACTCTGAGGATTCTATGAGATGCTAAAGAAATGAGTGTTATTTTATTGTTGTGGAGTCTTGACACACTATCCCATGAGAAAGGAAAAAGTGAAGAAAGATAAATGCTGTCCAATGGACCATCACAATCAAGAAGAAAAAAAACAGAGGATTCTAAAATGTGAAGTGTGGTAATTTCTGGATGGAATTACCAGTGTCTTTTATATTTTCTACATTATATGAGATGTTGGCTCTCCACTAGTGGTTTCTAGCTGCTCCTTCCCACACCTCTTAAAACCAGCTCCCAAACCCAATAATGTTGACTGATTTTGAATTCTGTACACATTTCATGTCTGCTTGTGATCTAAGAAGGAGATGTATAAACAGGAATTCCCTGAGCTCCCACTGCAGGCCAGGCTCTGTGCTGAGCTTTGGAATAGTGGAAATTTGGGAACAATAAGAATGTAGGTGTGATGCTGTTGTAATAACCTGGTTGTTATTTAACAGGAACAGAGTAAAAGGGGGGACCAGATAATATAGGCATGCCATTTTTACAACTTTGCCAAAAGCTGCATTTAAAATTTTCCCCACCCTTTTCCCTGCTGATTGGTGGAGGAAAGGAAGAGACAAAGGCACTTTAGAGGCATGCTCAGTAAGATCTGAGTGATGTGGAACGATGCCTACCTGTCTCCCAGTCATACATGGGAACAAATGGGTGGCCAGGATGGGTGTTGGTCCCTGCAAGTATGTGAAATCTAAATATTTAAACTTCCAAACAAAGGAAGTTCCTTCCTTCTCTTTGTTCTCTCTCTTCTCACTCTGACATGCCAGGTTTCTGGTTCTCCTATAGCAAGGGGATGTGCTCCCCTGTGCCCACATGGTGCACAGCCAAGCTGGACTCCATACATAGACTAAAAGCTTTAATTAACTTGGACGCTAGGATGCTGGACCACACCTGGCTGCAGCATGGAAATGAGACTCTGGCCACAGCCTCTTTAGGTCTCTGCTGAGCTCCCAGCTGCCCCTCTTTCAGGACTGACTTGGGTGAAATGGGACGTTGGAAACTGAGGAATGTAACTCCATACCAGTAAAATTTTCTACCACCTCTCCTCCTCCCATGGAGGCTTCTGAAAATTCTTATTTCAACGACAGCCCAAGAGCTCCACTCTCATGAACAACGAGGAAATTCTACCCTGTGTTTCCCCAGCAGCAGGCATAGCAGGAATGAGAGAGAGTAGCAGATTCCCCTGGGAACAGAGATGATTGACCTGCTTCACTCAGGACAACAGTTTTGCACTTCTCTTCAAACAAGAGTCAGAGGTGAATGCATGATTGGTAAATGAACATTTCTCCATACAGGGTCAATGAATTTGCTTATTTTCTTTATGGGTGTAATTTTCCTCATTTCTGAATCTGGTCTGCTTTTCCCCTCATCTGATTCCCTCTATCGGCTTTCTTTTCTCTTTCTTTTTTCTCCTTTATTTTTTTCTCCCAATGAAGCATGAATAGGCAAACTGATTTTTCATTGGTTTTACAAATCTAGCCTAGCCCCAATAACATTATTCCCTACCTCTAAGGAACTGGAGCTGGAAGTAAACTTGAACTCTTTATTGCACTACTCAGTTTCCAAGCTGTTATTGTCGAGATGAACCAGCTTCCATGCTGTTTAAGTGTTAGGTAATAATGATATGGTTAGTGATGGAGTAAGCTTGACTTATACTCATTATTATTATTTTTGCTTTCCTTCCTAATCCATGGAGTTGGATCATGTGGGTTGGGCCACACCATTGTTAGGAGAAATTAGTGAGGAAATTAGTGACAGGCTACACGCATTTCTTTCCACATAGCACACCATAATGACAATTTACCTGTCAGCCTTCCTGACACTAATCTTTGCCCGTGGCTCTCTCTGGTCTGACTTTCTAAATCCCCTTGTAGTTATTTAAATCTTTGAAGTCTGGTTCTTTAGGGAGATTGAGAAATGATGGTCGTGGACAATATATTATTTCTGGGGTGGAAAAAAACAGCCTTTTCAAAGTTTCCTCTCATTTCCACCAGAGCTTGAACTATATTGTGCTTCTTCCAGGTATCATCAAATATGTGGGTGGCTACATGGAAGCTGCTTTATAAAGTGTGGGGAATTGCTTGGTCACGCCTATCAATCAGCAAAGGCTGTACTTGAATTTCTCTGATTAGCTACAGACATTTTGGGGGAATATTTGACTTGTGACCATATTTCTAAGATGGGCACTTTCTCTTGGGGCTCATTGTCACATCTTAAAACAGAAAAAATAGCAAAGGACCTATTTGATGATTTTCATAGGCTTAACTTGTCTGTGTAACTAGAAGGAGAAGGTAGAAATTCATATACAAAGAAAAAAATGGTTTCAAACAGACAAGTTGAATTTTTTGCCTTCCACCATATGACCTTGGGCTTTCCCTGGGCCACTGACTTCACAGTGTATTGGTTTCAAACTTCTTTACCGCTCCTCTGTTCCTGTAGGCTGTTATATACAGCTATCCAGTGGTGTTGGAGACAGGCTTCTGCAATCAATCTATTGAGCTCTTGTTGAATCCAGACAACAGACAACATGAGCTTTTCAAGGACAGAGGCTGGGTGGGCCCTGTCTTATCTGTTTTCTCTCCCCACACCGCACCCTAGGCTGACTGCCCAGCCCATAAGGGAAGAAAAGCCTCAGGACTGGTACATTTGAATTTCCCAATCCTAAATGAATACATATCAGCCCAAGGGTAAAGTGGGGATTGACGTGGAAATTCTAAGCCTTTGGAGTAACCAGATGATAATGCTAGTGGCCTACTGATTTTTTGATGCTCTGTTATCTTAAGAACTGATCTAAACCCAGCAGAGCAACACCTGTATATAAACTAGTGGGTTAGGTGGTAGAAGAGCCTGCCACGGGAACTTTGAGATCAGCTAGACTCAGGCTCACATCCTGGAAACCCTGGATAGATGACAACCTTAGTACCTCTTAACTATAAAATGAGGCTCATATCAGTACCTACTGCAGACTTGTGAAGGTTAAATGGGATGATCTGGACGTGTAGAACATGTAGAACAGTATCTGGCATATAGTAAAGACTAAGTAAACATGAACTATTATGAACATAATAGTTCTCAGGCACTTTAGTGGGAGAGGTGAAGAGAAGAGTAGCATAAACATGGCCAAATCAAAAGCCAGCAGAGCCCCAGGAATTAATGTATTATTGATAGTTCATTGCTCAAAATAATGTATATTTTAAGTCTGTGAAGGTATAGAGTCTGGGTCTGCTTCACCCCATTCTCTCTGCATGTTCCATATTATTCCTATCCATCCAAGACATGTGGGCTCTTCTGAGTTTAATTTTGATGTATCAGAGTAAGAAGGTGCTTGCCCATGATGACAATTGTCACTCTTATGGATGCCATTCAGGGAAATTAATTTTGAAACTGGTGACTTAATGTACTAAAAATGCCTACAAGTGTGTGTGTGTGGGGGGGGGGGGGGCTTCAGGGTATGATAATTATTAGTTTAGCCCTAGGACAAATTTGTGATTAAATGACAATTCATTTTGCAATTACTAAAGAAAACTATTTAACAATAGTTAATCCAATATTGCTATTATATTTAAATGAATACATGACACATTTTCATCAATGTCATCTAAAAGTCATATAAAATACAGGAAATGCAAAAAAAAACAAAAACAAAAAAGAAGGTACTTATATAATAATAAAACTCATGCCCATCCTAGACAAGTTTTGATTATTAGGCTCTCAATGTCTTAAACCTAAGAAAATTGACATTTTTATGTTAAATCTAAAATCAGGCTGTGATTCTGAGCTGAGAATTTTCAATTCTATGTTTCTCACGCTTTCTGACATCTACTTTCATTTTTATCTTACCACTACTTTAGCATTGCCCTTTCATGTACAGCCTCCGAATTACTCAGTCAGTTTTTTCCATCTGTAGCCTAGGTTTCCTCCAGCATAAAATGAGGTCATGTGGCTGGGAAGGTCCCTAGTACCTCCTCAATACTGGAACTTAGACAATGAAGCCTGTCAGGACTCACTCAAAGCTGTGTTTGGTTTGTTTGGCCTCCATGGGGCAAAAGGAAATGGGAAAGTTCCAGTATCTAAGCATCCTCATATGATAGTTGGATGCTAAAGATGTCCTTGAAAGAAAAATTAAACAAAATAAAAATAACTATAAGTGTCTTCAGGCTTTAGGTCCATCAGCTTCAGTGTTTTAAATGTTACTGCACTTGTATTGAAATGTGTTAACTTTTAAAATATACAGTTAGCCTTTCCAAGCTTTTTCATGAGAACATTTAATCCAAATTCATATTTCAGTTGCATAACTAGAGTCCATTTCTCAGACATTTCTGCCCCAACTCAAACACTCCCAGCACTATTTGAGAGTTTGCCGGATGGCTGAACCAAAGGAGATCTTCATTAGAGTCAATGGAGAAGAAAATTAAGTCATTTAAATTGCTATTTCTGGATTTGTGGAACTTGAAAGTGTCTAAACAAGAAATATTCCATTATTTATGGTGGTGACTTGATTTGTGACCATTGAAGTGCTTAGCTAGTGGTCTTCCATCTTTCCCATATGCTCTGTGTTTGTGGCAGAGCTAAGGAAGGGAAAGGCAGTACATAAGATAAATCATGGCTCTGGGGCCCAATACTAATTCTTTTTTGTAGTGCAAGGTACAGAGATGTAAAGAGGTAAATGACAGATCATGAGCTAAAATTCTGAAACCACCTCTTGCCTAGCATGGAAAAATACTTTTCTGGAGTTTCACTCTTCTTTTACTTATCCTTATTAGAATACCTCTTAGGACCCAGAAAGTATTCACTAGTGCTAGTATGGTTCCTTTGGTGAAAATTAGGGGTTGTTTGTTAGTGAAATGGCACTGTTGCTTGGGACTGTTAGGGCCCATGTACTGATGAGAAAGCTTAACCAACTGCTTCTCATTTCATTCAATACTGAGGTGAACACTGGACAACTGTTATATTATCTTGAGATTTGGAAATCCCAGCACATCTTCATGATATCAATTCCAGTGTAACCTGTTTCCTTGGATAACAGAAATTCTTTTTCTGAGTTTAATGCAATCCATAAACCCTTTGAAATTGCATGCATGTAACATTTTGTGGTTAAGTGTACATCTGCTTCATTTTTTTTTGTAGAATACATATCTTTTATTGGATTTTAAAAAGGGTCGTGGCCCCAAAGAAACAAATAAAAACTTCTCTCTGTGAAGAAACCTGAAGTAACCTGTCATGTTTTCTTTCTCTTTGAAGGCATCACATTAATCCAGAATGATTGCTATATACATCATTTCTTTAGTTCTCACAGCCCATTTGTTTCTGAGAGCCTCCCTCCTTCCATATCCCCTGTGTGTATTCCTCTCCTAATTGAGGCCTTTATCAATCAAATCAGACTGCCTGGATGTTTTGGATCCATGTTTAAATTTATTATTTCCAAACCTAGACCTTCTATGGTCTTTCCTGCCATTCTAGGCTGCTGTGTTTGCAGACCCTAGGTCTGTTTCTGGCAATTGAAGGTGACTGACGAGATGGATGTCAAGACCCCTGTGATCCACACTCAATAAAGAAAATACAAGGGTCTCTCCCTACTGTCCATCTCATAATTCCATGGGAAGCAGTGAGGTTGGCTTCCTACTGCCTGAATGCTCTGCTGGCCAGTGTGCTCAAACTCCTGTCTGTCATAAGTTCACTCTCTAAGGGAAATGAATACAGCCTTTCTTCCTTTCTAGTTTTTTTTCTCCTGTATATTGCACCTGCTACCCCAACCAGCTGTCTGCTATCTGCTGCAACCACCCTGTTTCCAAATAGCTGTCTTGGGCATGAGAATGTGGGCATTTTTCTTAGAGAAGACAAGTCATTCGTAACTACAATTTTAAAAAAACAAAAACTACTACAAGCAACAGCTACTATTTGAGTGCTTACTATGTGCCAGGATCTGTGTGGAGTGTTTTATACACATTTTTCCCCTGGAATCCCTACAATGGCCCTGTGAGATGTGAGCTACTTTTGCAGCTAGGATAGCTAAAGTTCACAGTCAATAATTACATGAGCTGGAATTCAAACCCAATCTTCAAAACTAATAAGTATCTTCTCTGCATCCCTCATTTTTGTACTCTCATTGAAATCAAAGTATGAATGTGATGCCAGATATAAAATGGCTGCTGCTGTTTCTTTGCCTAAAATCAGTATCTAATGCTCCTCTGCTAATGGATCTGCTGTCATCAGCCTCCACTTTCTGAGCTGATGCTGAAGTCTTATCTGTGGTTATTTTGTTCATTTTCATTTAAATTATTTTTCCAGAGTCAACACTGATAGTCACAAAGGTTTTCTCAACTACTAGATCTGCAGTGAGTGACTCATCCAAACACAATTATTATGCCATCTATTTGCCCATCATAATTAGCTATCCATTTTAAACCTCCACAAATGCCTGTTTCAGTAGTTAATAGCAATGGAAAAATAAATTAAAGCATATATGCCAGTGTGTATGTGTGGTCATTACCACCTTATTATGTGCATCAGCTCTATTGTCCATCTCAGAGCTGTAATCGCAGATGAGCTTCCTTTCTCCCCAGCACACTCCAGCAGCCGCCTGCCCCTGCTGTTCAGCCAGTATGTGCTTAGTGAATGCAAATTAATATTAATATCAATCAGCCTAAGCCAAATAAATCTTTCCAAAGCAGGAAAGTTAATTTGCATAAAATTGAATGAGATAATATATGTGAAAGTACTCTGAAAATTATAAAGCACTATACAAATCAAAGTATTTTATAAAAATATCATAATATATTATAAAACCAAATATGAGTTATTTAAAAAATGATCTGCTGCTTTAGATTAGTTGTGCCATTAGCAAATCCTCAATAAATATTTGTCCAACTGTATTGTTGAATTGAAATAATCAAGAGTTGACTGTACATCAAAGCAAAGAATTCCATGAAAGATTTAACAAATACAATAGGTTAAAGAGTATGTAATAAATAAAGTTTAAAAGAAGATGGATGAATTAAATGGAAAACAATATACTTCATCTTTTCATTCAAGGATAGAAGACTATCTTAAAAATCTCTCTTTTTTAAAGACCAAATGATTAGAACTTACCTTGTTGAGATAATCTTGTTACTGTACAATAAGATCCCCACAGGATTTAAATTTGAACCAATCTGTACATACTAATTAAATATATTTTAATACTGTTTACGATGAAAAAGATGTCAGCTTATGTGAACATTCTTTGGTGGTGGAATTCAGTTTGTGAAGAAGCTTTTTGATGGATCATTAATTTTTTTCATCCTCCATCATTTACTAGTTTATAACTAATCTTGAACAATTCTTAAGAATAATTTCAATTTATTTAAAGACATTCTGGTTATAAAATGATGATTTTTACAAACAGACTGTATATCTTTAAATATAATTACTTTCAGAGTTAAAACAGTTTCCATGAGAAATAAAATGTAAGCATATTAGTGATTAAGGCACATATTTTTGTCTTACGGTATGTTTATTCACTTTTTAGAAGGAAAACAGAAGATAGATAACTAACAAATTTGTCACTGAATAAATTAAGCTTTGGGTTTAGCATTTGGATAAGCTAAAGCCGCTCAACTGCTTGCTATGATGTGCACTCACTACCAGGGGGCAGACGCTCCAATCTGTAGGTTAGCTTGCTTCTGGGGTCCAGCCAATCAGAACTGAATGAGATGGGCCAGACATGCCCTGGAGCCTCCCACAGTTGCTCCCTGGCTGGCCAACCTCCTGTGTCCCTCTCCTGCTTCCATCATGCATAGGTGAGGTCCCTCCCCCTGGCCTGCACCCTCTCACAATCTGGGCCTTCAGGGGATGTCAGAGAGCTGGTTTTAGCCCAATTCTGCTTAATGCAGGAGCTGCCCCCTGGTGGAATGTGTGCTCCCACAGGGGGAACACCACTCAGCCAGATGCTGGGCTTACAGCTGGTGAGCACAGTGTTGGTGGCGAAAACCTCTCCCACCTCTGCAGTAGTGCTAAAGATGTCCCCACATTTGGACAACTGAGGCCTGCTTCCCACAGGAAGTGGTCCTAAGCCATCAGTCAGACATCCCCTGAGGGCTCCCAGACTGCAAGAGGATGCAGGCTGGGCTAAGGGACCCCCCCAATTGCAAAAATTTTGTGCATGTGGCTTCTAATATTCTAATAATATTGCATGGTGTCAGATGAGTACTACATTTATTGGGATGGTCACTTAATAAGTTATTTAATATCTACAACTGAAACTAATATATTGTATGTCAACTGTAATTGAAAAATAAAAACTGATTTAAATTACATCAAAAATTAATATAACTCAGTCATGGATTTTAGGAATATGATATATAATAAATATAACATCATACCTAATAATAGACAAACATGTAAATTGACTGTACCTCCGTTACACCCACAGCCAATCAGAGTGAGCATGCAAATTAACCCAACAAAGATGGAGGTTAATTTGCATACATAGGCCCCTAGCAGCCTGGGTTCTAGGAACTTTCTCAGCACCCATGTCACTCCAGGGTAGGCCCCCTGAGAGTCCTGAGCAACCTGGGAAGGGCCTGAGCCAGGGGGCTTCTGGGCAGGGGCAGAGCTGGGGATCCGAGGAAGCTGGGGATCCACTGCCCAGGCCTCAAGGCTTTAGGCCTTGGCAGGGGTGGATCTGGAGATAGGAGGGAGCTGGGAGTCCTCTGTCCAGGCCCCAAGACGAGAGGCTTGAGGCATGGGCGGGGGTGGAGCCGGGCATTCAGAGGGAGCTGGAGGTCTTCTGGCCCCCTGCCCAGGCCCCAAGCCCTGGTCAGAGGCTTGGGGCCTGGGCAGGGGCAGAGCCAGTGATCGGAGGGAGCTGGGAATCCCCTGCCCAGACCCTGCAGCTGCAGGCCTTGGCAGGTACAGAGCCAGAGATCAGAGGTAATCCGTGTTAACTACAGAGGAAACACCTTTTCTGTCAGCTCATTGGCTAAGCTCCCTGTATGCCACTGGTAATATTCTTAGTAACTTGGGTATAAGAATCCAAAAAGGTGATCTAGGGTTTTTCCACCACACTCCTGGAGACAAAAATGAAGGTTCACTGCTGGAAGGCTAAGAAATGTCATATCCTGCTCTAACCAGTTTGGCTCAGTGCTGAGGCTTGCTGACCAAAGGGTATGGTTCAATTTTGATCAAGGCAGGCTCCTCCCTGGCAACCAATCAAAGTGTTCCTCTCATTTTGATGTTTCTCTCTGTCTTTCCCCTTTCTCTTCCACATTTTCTAAAAATCAGTGGAAACATATCCTCAGATGAGGATAAAAAAGAAAGAAAGAAATGTCATATCCTATGAAAGACACATTTTGAAAATGCCTAAAGAAAGTTGTTATTTTTTCGTGGTGAAGGGACTGAAGTCCATGTTGATGAAAACACCTTGGTGGCTGTGGTGACTAGCAGTGGCTGCAGCAGAGGGGTGATGGAGCTGGTGCCTTCTGATCATCCCAGTCACCTCAGTAGGACATCCCATGAGGGCTCCCAGTATGTGAGAGGGGGCAGGCTGGGTTGAGGGACACCCTTCCTCAGTGCAAGAATTTTGTTCACAGGGCTCCTAGTAGAATATAAACCTAACGATTTTGTAAAGCACAGAGACCTTATTAGTACTAGGGAGTAGGAACAGAAATGGTGTGGTATTTAGTGTGATTGTCAGTGTGTGTGTAGCTCTAAGTCACTTGCAAAGAGTCACGTAAATATATGGACTTTGTAAAATCTACTGGTTTATTTTCTTTGGCAACACTGAAAATTCATAGAAGCTAACATATAGTGCTTGCTACAATATGTGGAGCTTTATGTACATACTTTCCATATTAACTCACTTAGTTATCACAATAATCCTATAAGATAGATTACTAATGATAATCTCCATTTTACAGAGGAGGAAACTGAGGTACAGAGGTAACCTAGTTTGCCAAGTAGTCAAATCTTGGCAATATGACTCCAGAGCTATGCCTTTAACCACTACACTATATTTAGTGTAGTTTAGGTTTGGCTTCCTTGATGTATTATGTTCACTTTTTCTCTTTTGGACACATGCTATTAATTTTTTGTTAGTTTTTGATACATAATGATTACAGTCAACATTTTATAAGCACTTTCTAAGAATTAAATAATTTAATTCCTAAAACAAGTGTGTGAATTTTAACATCCCCATTATGCAAACTGAGGTTAAGAAGCAGTCCTAGTAATAATTAGCCAAGGTAGGAGTCCATGTTACAGAGCTCCTGAGGCAGAGTTCTTATTCATTTTCTAAATTTTATTTTTGTTTTATTATAGATGTTCCCCTTCCTGCTCTCCATTGACCCTCTTCTCCCTGCTCCGGCCCCATCCTTAAGCCTTCACTGCACAATTGTCTGTGTCCACAGGTTATGCATAAATGCTCATAAGTTCTTTGGTTAATCTCTTCCTGCCTCACCCTCCTCTCCCTTTCCCTCTGAATTCTACAGTCTGTTGCATGATCCTATATCTCTGAATATATTTTGGTTGTCAGTGTATTTTGCTCGTTAGATTCTACATATAAGTGAGATCATGTGATATTTATCTTTCTCATTAGCTCAAATAGTCAGGTTGGCAGGGTCAGAGAAAGATATAGGTACCCAAGCCTTGTTCTTGCCCTCAGAGCCATTTCTAAGCTTAGGGTTGTGGTGAGCACAGAGGTGAGTCAGTGTGTGTTGCCTTGGAGTGGAGCAGGTGTGCTTGGGGAAGAATCACATTAAACCAGACAGTTCTCTATTTAATTTTAAATAAAAATTTAAAGCATTTTCAAAGCCCTGTTTATAATTGATTACCATCTATATAAAAGGCTAAATGCAAAGTGTCCCCTTCAGAATCCACTGGGAAACTGGGAGTTCAACTGCTTGCTATGGCATATGCTGATCACAGGGGATGGTGTGGAATGAAGGAAGGCCTCAGGTGGCAGCTGGAAGGCCCCAATTGGCCCTGATCACTGGCCAGGCCTAGAGACCCTACCCATGCACAAATTTTGTGCACTAGACCTTTAGTAATATAATATGGCTAAATATTACTTCAGCCCCATATTTATATATTAATGTCAAACATAATTTTGATTTCAGTTAGCTTCATATCAAGTCACATGAAAAATTTAAAAGCTTGATGTTTATGTCCCCTCCCAATTTCCCAAGTTCTGATTTTACCTTGTATAAAGAACACATTTTACTTCTCTTTATTATGATAATATGTATTGCTTTACCTCAGCAAGACTATCAGAATTATGATTACAACCAGATAATGCATCAACTTTCTAAAGAACATGACAGACTGTGGTCTGCCGGTTATATTAAACCTACAACCTAAAAGGAGCAATCACGTCAAATGGAGGATGTCATAGAGTCCTTGTTTGGGTCCTGTTGTTTTTCTATTGCTTGACAAGTGGGTGGAAACCACTTTTCTACAATATGCTTTCATAGGCTTTTGATTATTTTCACCTTTCTGTCCTTAAAACACTCTCTTCTCTTGGCTTTGAGGGTGTACTCCTTTTTCTCTGCCACTTTTTTCTTTTCCTCCTTTCAATTTGTGGATGGTCCTTGAAGTTCACTCTTTGAATACCTGCTCACCTCTCTATTGTCTGCTTTAAAGTTCTCACCCACTCCAGTGGTTCTACATATCACCTATTTAAAGGGGACTCCATTAATCTCTGTCTCCAGCTCTGACTTCACTTTCCTGTTTTCAGATGTCTGGTACATGCTACAAGTAATATGTTCAGCTATTACCTCTATTCTATTTGCCTAAAACTGGACATATCTTATTCAATATCTATTTTCTCCCACATCCTGACTCAATTTCTCTGTTTCTGTCAAGGTTCACATTTCTTACCTATTTATCATTTATCAAGACTATTGACAACAGCTTTGACTCAAATCTTAAGAAAGAATTCTATTATTTATTAAGAACTTACTATGTGCCAGAAACTGTGTATTATGTCACACAATCTTCATGACAGTCCTTTATATTAGGTATTACAATTATTTTACAGGTGAGGATGCTAAGATTCATAGAAAGCAAATTGTTCCAGAGATAAGTTCAGGTCCATCTGAAGCCAAAGTCTGGGTGACTAACCAAACTGCAAAGGTAAAAACTCACATGCTATAGAATTTTAAACTAGTGCAGCTGCTATGGGAAATAGTATGCAGGTTCCTCAAAAATTAAAAATAGAACTACCATTTGGTCCTGGGTATTTATCTGAAGAAAACAAAAACACTAATTTAAAATAATATAAGTGCCTCTAGTTTATTTTAGCATTGCTTACAATAGCCAAAATATGAAAGCAACATAGGTGTCTACCAATAGATGAATAGATAAAAAAAGATGTGATATCACACACACACACACACACACACACACACACACACACACCACAATGAACCATTACTCAATCATAAAAGAATGAAATCTTGCCATTTGATGGACCTAGAGAATATTATTCTTAGTGAAATAAGTCAGAAAGACAAATACCGTATAAAGTTACTCATATGTGGAAACTAAAAAACAAATAAACAAAATGAAATGAAAACAGACTCATAGATACAGAGAACAAATTAATGGTTGCCAGATGGGGTGGGTTGGGGAATAGGTGAAAAAAGGGAAGGAGGTTAAGAAGTACCAACTTTTAATTATAAAATAAGTCACAGAGCCCTGGCTAGTGAGGCTCATAGAGCATTGTCCACACACTGAAGTGTTCAATTCCCAGTAAAGGGCATGTACCTGGGTTGCAATTCCATTCCCTACCTGGTTGGGGTGCATGTGTGAGGCAATGAATCAATGAGTCTCTCTTATATCGATGTTTTTCTCTCTCTGTCTGTATCTCTTTCTCCCTCTCCCTCACTCTTTCCCTTCTACTCTCTCTAAAAATCAATGGGGAAAAATATCCTTTGGTGAAGATTTAAAAAACAACAACAGTCACTGGGATGTAATGTATTTACAACATAGGGAATATAATCAAAATACTGTAATAACTATGTATGATGATTCATAGCTACTAGACTTGTGGTGATAATTTTATGAGGTATACTGTATGAATGTTGTCACTATGTTGTACATCTAGAACTAATATAATATTGTATGTCAACTAAAAATTTTTTTAAAAACTTCACTGCTTACAAGGCATCATGGTAATAATTTAAATAAGCAAAGCAGACAAGATTCAAGAAAAAAATTAATAGCAGTGCAACCTGTCTCTGTTGGGGAAACAACAGGAATAGAGTGTCCCATAGTGCATAATTCAGTTTCAGACATGAATAAAACCAGTCTTGCCAGATCTTTCAAGTTTTTTAAAAGAAGGCAAATATATAGATTTTTATTGAAAATCCCAATTTTTAAGTGTAGGCAGCCTGTAATTTTTTATTTTACTTCTACAATTTTATTGAAAATTTTAAACATTTATAGAAAAATTGTGTGTGCTTTTGTTGTTTCGGTATGAGCAAATTTTTAATAAGAACATGAGAAAAATTGGATTAAGGTCTATACTAATAGCCTTTTTCCCCCCACTTAATCACCTCTTTAAAAGCTTTATCTCCAAATACAATCACATTCTGAGGTACTAGGTATTAGATATCAAAATATGAACTTGGGCCCTGGCTTGTTTGACTCAGTGGACTGAAGGGTACTGGATTTGATTCTAGTCAAGGGTATATGCCCAGGTTGTGGGCATGGTCTCCAGTAGGGTGCCTGCAGAAGGCAGCCCAACAATGTTCCCCTTTAATCATTGATGTTTCTATCCCCTTCTTCATTCTGAGATCAATACAAACATATTTTAAAAATTGAACTTGGGAGAACACAATTCAACCCATAATAAGGTCCTAGAATTGGTCCTTGGTCCCCCAACATTTAGAAGTCAGGAAAAGGAGAAAGAAAGGACAATAGGAAAGACTGAGAAGTAATAGCCAAATAAGATAAAAACTGGGAAAATATGTATTTCTGGAAGCCTGGAGAAAAAAGGTTTCAGAAGGGAGGAGTATTCAACTATGTCAAATACTGCTGAAAGATAAAGATGAGAACTGAGAATGACCATTGGATTTATCAAATATAGGGGCCATTATTGGCCTTGATACTAGCCACTTCAGTTGAGTGGTGAAATTTGAAGCCTGATAAGAGAAAAGGAAAGTGAGGATATAAAGATAGAAACTAGAGACAACTCTTCTTATGAGTTTTTCTGTGAATAAGAATATATTAACGAGAAGCAAGAATTTAAAAATTGCAGGCACAGAGCCTTTAAAAGGGTGAGATAGTTTGGAATCTAGTTTTTAGTCTTGGATAAAAGAAGGAAGGCAAAGCCAGTGTATCTGGATTCAAGGAATTGGTGGTGAGAATATGAGATAATTCTGCTCTGATGGCTGATATCACCACACCTGTATTTCTTTTCCTGCTATAACTCCTGTCTTATATTCTCTCTCCATAACCAAATCTCCACCTATCAAGACTATGCCTCTTTGCTTTGAAAAGAGCACTGGATCTGGGATCAGAAAAGTGGATTCAAATGCCAGCTCCTCTTATTATAAGCTGTGTAACTTTAGACAAGTCACTGACCTGCTGTGATCCCATTTCCTCATCTATACACTTAGAACAAAAATCTCTCTACATACCTTACATTTTAAAATGCAAGGATAAAAATGAGATATCTATTAGAAGATTCTACCTTCTCTAAGGATCTTCCATGACCACTTCAGTCTTTTTGAAACTGCATTCGGTCTTTACTACTCATTTGTTGTCTGTAACTGTCACCTAATTCTTCTTAAGTGTGTTATTGTTGATTTGATCACTCATTATACATTTCTGAAAATCAAGACTGATTTCTATGTATTATATAGAAGGAGTAGGTGGGACAAAGTGACTAATTCTTTTACCATCTGCTACTTGCCAAGGTGGTTAGGTATGACATCTAATTTAATTATTTCAACAATCTGGAGAAATTGACAGTATTTTATAAATGAGTAATCAATCTCAGAGAGATTAAGCAGCTTCTCTAAAGTCACACAGCTAATAAGTAGTGGAGCCATAATTTGAACTATAACTCCATACTCTAACCCTATGTTCTTTTCACTCTCCATCACACACACACACACACCTATGCAAGGCAATTTTGGTGAGGCTTTAATTACCAAGAGGAAATGATATTTTGATTAGAACATATTTTTGCAGTTATAATGCCAAACAAACAGCTTTTGCTTTTCTCATATAAATTTATGATAGTGCTGATTCCTAGAAATAGGTATTCTTGCTACAAATAAAACTATTTTTATGTCATTAGCTTTTCTTATACCATCATCATAAGGGAATCATAAATGATGATGAATCATAAATTGCTGACACTCAAAAGGACCTCAGAAAGCATCTATTCCAACCTTCCTTTTATAGATGAGGAAAGTGTGGTTCAGAGAAGGGAGTTGACTTACTGAATAGCACGCAGTGGAAAGTTGCAGAGAGAAGACTGGTTCTTTTTCTCCCTATCTCACACTCTTTCCTTCAGTCTACTAACCCCATCTTATAAGCTCCCCCTTTGTCTTTAAAGTAATAGCTCCAAGGACCCAGGAATTTTTTACATTTTGTAAGGAGTTTAAAGGGCTAAGCTTCAAAGCATGCCTTGCTGGGCTAATGTCTGGAGACGCTGGGAGGTAAATGTCAGGAAAACCAGGAAGTCCATACTTTTGACATTTACTAGTTTTGTTTTGTTTTTAAAGGATTATTTTATTGCTTTAAACTACAATAAATTTCAAGGTATTAATGTATTAACTCCTTGAAAGCAAGGTTACATTTACTTGTTTTAAGGTTTCATCAATGACTTTTTCTTCTCAAAATAGCCCTGAGAAATGGGCAACTTCAGGTAGATTTTAAGGTTATTTTAAACCCAGCTGTCCTCCCTTAAATACTGGAACAACTCCTCCAATCAATTGCTCCCATTTCAAGTTTATAAATTATGTGCAAGAAGTGTCTTTATGGAAGACTGAACCAAGCGGACATCTAAGTGAAGAATGGATGATGCCTAAGGGTTCAGTTGCTGCTTTCATCTGTCTTATGAGATGAGCTTCTCCCTGACTGCTTTTTACCTTTGGAAGGCAGCTATGCTCACCACTATACCACCAATGCAGCTTTGCTTTTTACCTTTGAGAGAAGACAGATTAACATTGGCTGAAAGAGACTTCTTCCTTAGATAGGATTTCCTATGGCCCTGCTGGCTTTACAGCTGGACAATGTTTGGGAATGGGAGTGAGCACTTATCTATAAAATTGTGAATTTGGTAAAGTGCACACCACAGGTTCTTCTATAACCTTAATTATCTCACACATTGTAGTATACATTGCAGGATTTCATGTCTGGAGCTAAGGAGAGTACTATCCACAGATATGCTTGGAGCTGTAAATGCATTGTGTGGAGGGGAAAAAAACAACAGCCAAAAACAGCAAGCAATACTTTAAAACCTTCTGTTTCATTTTAAAAGCCTCATAAAGGAACAAATAGTTCCCTTGTGTCCTATTTCATGTTTTTAAAAATCCTTTCTAAAAGGCAGAGTCCATTTTTTTTTTCATGGTGACCAGCAGGAAGGTAGGGAGGGAGAGAGTATGAAAGAGTGAGGGAGCGACAGAGGAGTGCGTGGATGTGTTGTGTGTGTGTGTGTGTGTGTGTGTGTGTGAGAGAGAGAGAGAGAGAGAGAGAGAGAGAGAGAGAGAGAGATACAAGAGAGAGAGAGAGAGAGATACAAGAGAGAGAGAGAGAGAGAGAGAGAGAGAGAGATACAAGAGAGAGAGAGAGAGAGAGAGAGAGAGAGAGAGAGAGAGATACTAGAGAGAGAGAGAGAGAGA